>NW_027327559.1:1585861-1903034 GCF_047675955.1 Chlorocebus sabaeus
AAAGGAAATATCTTCCCTTCAAAACTGGAAAGAAGGTTTCTGAGAAACTGCTCTGTGTTCTGTTAGTTCATCTCACAGAGTTACATCTTTCCCTTCAAGAAGCCGTTCGCTAAGGCTGTTCTTGTGGAATTGGCAAAGGGATATTTGGAAGCCCATAGAGGGCTATGGTGAAAAAGGAAATATCTTCCGTTCAAAACTGGAAAGAAGCTTTCTGAGAAACCGCTGTATGTTCTGTTAATTCATCTCACAGAGTTACATCTTTCCTTCAAGAAGCCTTTCGCTAAGGCTGTTCTTGTGGAATTGGCCAAGGGATATTTGGAAACCCTTAGAGGGCTATGGTGAAAAAGGAAATATCTTCCGTTCAAAACTAGAAAGAAGCTTTCTGAGAAACCGCTCTGTGTTCTGTTAATTCATCTCACAGAGTTACATCTTTCCCTTCAAGAAGCCTTTCGCTAAGGCTGTTCTTGTGGAATAGGCAAAGGGATATTTGGAAGCCCATAGAGGGCTATGGTGAAAAAGGAAATATATTCCGTTCAAAACTGGAAAGAAGCTTTCTGAGAAACTGCTCTGTGTTCTGTTAATTCATCTCACAGAGTTACATCTTTCCCTTCAAGAAGCCTTTCGCTAAGGCTGTTCTTTTGGAATTGGCAAAGGGATATTTGGAAGCCCATAGAGGGCTATGGTGAAAAAGGAAATATCTTCCGTTCAAAACTGGAAAGAAGCTTTCTGAGAAACTGCCCTGTGTTCTGTTAATTCATCTCACAGAGTTACATCTTTCCCTTCAAGAAGCCTTTCGCTAAGGCTATTCTTGTGGAATTGGCAAAGGGATATTTGGAAGCCAATAGAGGATTATGGTGAAAAAGGAAATATCTTCCGTTCATAACTGGAAAGAAGCTTTCTGAGAAACTGCTCTGTGTTCTGTTAATTCATCTCACAGAGTTACATCTTTCCCTTCAAGAAGCCTTTCGCTAAGGCTGTTCTTGTGGAATTGGCCAAGGGATATTTGGAAGCCCATAGAGGGCTATGGTGAAAAAGGAAATATCTTCCGTTCATAACTGGAAAGAAGCTTTCTGAGAAACTGCTCTGTGTTCTGTTAATTCATCTCACAGAGTTACATCTTTCCCTTCAAGAAGCCTTTCGCTAAGCCTGTTCTTGAGGAATTGGCAAAGGGATATTTGAAAGCCAATAGAGGGCTATGTTGAAAAAGGAAATATCTTCCGTTCAAAACTGGAAAGAAGCTTTCTGAGAAACCGCTCTGTGTTCTGTTAATTCATCTCACAGAGTTACATATTTCCCTTCAAGAAGCCTTTCGCTAAGGCTGTTCTTGTGGAATTGGCAAAGGGATATTTGGAAGCCCATAGAGGGCTATGGTGAAAAAGGAAATATCTTCCGTTCATAACTGGAAAGAAGCTTTCTGAGAAACTGCTGTGTGTTCTGTTAATTCACCTCACAGAGTTACATCTTTCCCTTCAAGAAGCCTTTCGATAAGGCTGTTCTTGAGGAATTTGCAAAGGGATATTTGGAAGCCCATAGAGGGCTACGGTGAAAAAGGAAATATCTTCCGTTCAAAACTGGGAAGAAGCTTTCTGAGAAACCGCTCTGTGTTCTGTTAATTCATCTCACAGAGTTACATCTTTCCCTTCAAGAAGCCTTTCGCTAAGGCTGTTCTTGTGGAATTGGCAAAGGGATATTTGGAAGCCCATAGAGGGCTATGGTGAAAAAGGAAATATCTTCCGTTCAAAACTGGAAAGAAGCTTTCTGAGAAACCGCTGTATGTTCTGTTAATTCATCTCACAGAGTTACATCTTTCCCTTCAAGAAGCCTTTCGCTAAGGCTGTTCTTGTGGAATTGGCAAAGGGATATTTGGAAGCCCATAGAGGGCTATGGTGAAAAAGGAAATATCTTCCGTTCAAAACTGGAAAGAAGCTTTCTGAGAAACCGCTCTGTGTTCTGTTAATTCATCTCACAGGGTTATATCTTTCCCTTCAAGAAGCCTTTCGCTAAGGCTGTTCTTGTGGAATTGGCAAAGGGATATTTGGAAGCCCATAGAGGGCTATGGTGAAAAAGGAAATATCTTCCGTTCAAAACTGGAAAGAAGCTTTCTGAGAAACTGCTCTGTGTTCTGTTAATTCATCTCACAGAGTTACATCTTTCCCTTCAAGAAGCCTTTCGCTAAGGCTGTTCTTGTGGAATTGGCCAAGGGATATTTGGAAGCCCATAGAGGGCTATGGTGAAAAAGGAAATATCTTCCGTTCAAAACTGGAAAGAAGCTTTCTGAGAAACTGCTCTGTGTTCTGTTAATTCGTCTCACAGAGTTACATCTTTCCCTTCAAGAAGCCTTTCGCTAAGGCTGTTTTGTGGAATTGGCAAAGGGATATTTGGAAGCCCATAGAGGGCTATGGTGAAAAAGGAAATATCTTCCGTTCAAAACTGGAAAGAAGCTTTCTGAGAAACTGCTCTGTGTTCTGTTAATTCATCTCACAGTGTTACATCTTTCCCTTCAAGAAGCCTTTCGCTAAGGCTGTTCTTGTGGAATTGGCAAAGGGATATTTTGGAAGCCCATAGAGGGCTATGGTGAAAAAGGAAATACCTTCCGTTCAAAACTGGAAAGAAGCTTTCTGAGAAACTGCTCTGTGTTCTGTTAATTCATCTCACAGAGTTACATCTTTCCCTTCAAGAAGCCTTTCGCTAAGGCTGTTCTTGCGGAATTGGCAAAGGGATATTTGGAAGCCCATAGACGGCTATGGTGAAAAAGGAAATATCTTCCGTTCAAAACTGGAAAGAAGATTTCTGAGAAACCGCTCTGTGTTCTGTTAATTCATCTCACAGAGTTACATCTTTCCCTTCAAGAAGCCTTTCGCTAAGGCTGTTCTTGTGGAATTGGCCAAGGGATATTTGGAAGCCCATAGAGGGCTATGGTGAAAAAAGAAATATCTTCCGTTCATAACTGGAAAGAAGCTTTCTGAGAAACTGCTCTGTGTTCTGTTAATTCATCTCACAGAGTTACATCTTTCCCTTCCAGAAGCCTTTCGCTAAGGCTGTTCTTGAGGAATTGGCAAAGGGATATTTGGAAGCCCTTAGAGGGCTATGGTGAAAAAGGAAATATCTTCCGTTCAAAACTGGAAAGAAGCTTTCTGAGAAACTGCTCTGTGTTCTGTTAATTCATCTCACAGAGTTACATCTTTCCCTTCAAGAAGCCTTTCGCTAAGGCTGTTCTTGTGGAATTGGCAAAGGGAAATTTGGAAGCCCATGTAGGGCTATGGTGAAAAAGGAAATATCTTCCGTTCAAAACTGGAAAGAAGCTTTCTGAGAAACTGCTCTGTGTTCTGTTAATTCATTTCACAGAGTTACATCTTTCCCTTCAAGAAGCCTTTCGCTAAGGCTGTTCTTGTGGAATTGGCAAAGGGATATTTGGAAGCCCATAGAGGGCTATGGTGAAAAAGGAAATATCTTCCGTTCAAAACTGGAAAGAAGCTTTCTGGGAAACTGCTCTGTGTTCTGTTAATTCATCTCACAGAGTTACATCTTTCCCTTCAAGAAGCCTTTCGCTAAGGCTGTTCTTGTGGAATTGGCAAAGGGATATTTGGAAGCCCATAGAGGGCTATGGTGAAAAAGGAAATATTTTCCGTTCAAAACTGGAAAGAAGCTTTCTGAGAAACCGCTGTATGTTCTGTTAATTCATCTCACAGAGTTACATCTTTCCCTTCAAGAAGCCTTTCGCTAAGGCTGTTCTTGTGGAATTGGCAAAGGGATATTTGGAAGCCGTTAGAGGGCTATGGTGAAAAAGGAAATATCTTCCGTTCAAAACTGGAAAGAAGCTTTCTGAGAAACTGTTCTGTGTTCTGTTAATTCGTCTCACAGAGTTACATCTTTCCCTTCAAGAAGCCTTTCGCTAAGGCTGTTCTTGTGGAATTGGCAAAGGGATATTTGGAATCCCATAGAGGGCTATGGTGAAAAAGGAAATATCTTCCGTTCAAAACTGGAAAGAAGCTTTCTGAGAAACTGCTCTGTGTTGTGTTAGTTCATCTCACAGAGTTACATCTTTCCCTTCAAGAAGCCTTTCGCTAAGGCTGTTCTTGTGGAATTGGCAAAGGGATATTTGGAAGCCCATAGAGGGCTATGGTGAAAAAGGAAATATCTTCCGTTCAAAACTGGAAAGAAGCTTTCTGAGAAACTGCTCTGTGTTCTGTTAATTCATCTCACAGAGTTACATCTTTCCCTTCAAGAAGCCGTTCGCTAAGGCTGTTCTTGTGGAATTGGCAAAGGGATATTTGGAAGCCCATAGAGGGCTATGGTGAAAAAGGAAATATCTTCCCTTCAAAACTGGAAAGAAGGTTTCTGAGAAACTGCTCTGTGATCTGTTAATTCATCTCACAGTGTTACATTTTTCCCTTCAAGTAGCCTTTCGCTAAGGCTGTTCTTGTGGAATTGGCAAAGGGATATTTGGAAGCCCTTAGAGGGCTATGGTGAAAAAGGAAATATCTTCCGTTCAAAACTGGAAAGAAGCTTTCTGAGAAACTGCTCTGTGTTCTGTTAGTTCATCTCACAGAGTTACATCTTTCCCTTCAAGAAGCCGTTCGCTAAGGCTGTTCTTGTGGAATTGGCAAAGGGATATTTGGAAGCCCATAGAGGGCTATGGTGAAAAAGGAAATATCTTCCGTTCAAAACTGGAAAGAAGCTTTCTGAGAAACCGCTGTATGTTCTGTTAATTCATCTCACAGAGTTACATCTTTCCTTCAAGAAGCCTTTCGCTAAGGCTGTTCTTGTGGAATTGGCAAAGGGATATTTGGAAACCCTTAGAGGGCTATGGTGAAAAAGGAAATATCTTCCGTTCAAAACTAGAAAGAAGCTTTCTGAGAAACCGCTCTGTGTTCTGTTAATTCATCTCACAGAGTTACATCTTTCCCTTCAAGAAGCCTTTCGCTAAGGCTGTTCTTGTGGAATAGGCAAAGGGATATTTGGAAGCCCATAGAGGGCTATGGTGAAAAAGGAAATATATTCCGTTCAAAACTGGAAAGAAGCTTTCTGAGAAACTGCTCTGTGTTCTGTTAATTCATCTCACAGAGTTACATCTTTCCCTTCAAGAAGCCTTTCGCTAAGGCTGTTCTTTTGGAATTGGCAAAGGGATATTTGGAAGCCCATAGAGGGCTATGGTGAAAAAGGAAATATCTTCCGTTCAAAACTGGAAAGAAGCTTTCTGAGAAACTGCCCTGTGTTCTGTTAATTCATCTCACAGATTTACATCTTTCCCTTCAAGAAGCCTTTCGCTAAGGCTGTTCTTGTGGAATTGGCAAAGGGATATTTGGAAGCCAATAGAGGATTATGGTGAAAAAGGAAATATCTTCCGTTCATAACTGGAAAGAAGCTTTCTGAGAAACTGCTCTGTGTTCTGTTAATTCATCTCACAGAGTTACATCTTTCCCTTCAAGAAGCCTTTCGCTAAGGCTGTTCTTGTGGAATTGGCCAAGGGATATTTGGAAGCCCATAGAGGGCTATGGTGAAAAAGGAAATATCTTCCGTTCATAACTGGAAAGAAGCTTTCTGAGAAACTGCTCTGTGTTCTGTTAATTCATCTCACAGAGTTACATCTTTCCCTTCAAGAAGCCTTTCGCTAAGCCTGTTCTTGAGGAATTGGCAAAGGGATATTTGAAAGCCAATAGAGGGCTATGTTGAAAAAGGAAATATCTTCCGTTCAAAACTGGAAAGAAGCTTTCTGAGAAACCGCTCTGTGTTCTGTTAATTCATCTCACAGAGTTACATATTTCCCTTCAAGAAGCCTTTCGCTAAGGCTGTTCTTGTGGAATTGGCAAAGGGATATTTGGAAGCCCATAGAGGGCTATGGTGAAAAAGGAAATATCTTCCGTTCATAACTGGAAAGAAGCTTTCTGAGAAACTGCTGTGTGTTCTGTTAATTCACCTCACAGAGTTACATCTTTCCCTTCAAGAAGCCTTTCGATAAGGCTGTTCTTGAGGAATTTGCAAAGGGATATTTGGAAGCCCATAGAGGGCTACGGTGAAAAAGGAAATATCTTCCGTTCAAAACTGGGAAGAAGCTTTCTGAGAAACCGCTCTGTGTTCTGTTAATTCATCTCACAGAGTTACATCTTTCCCTTCAAGAAGCCTTTCGCTAAGGCTGTTCTTGTGGAATTGGCAAAGGGATATTTGGAAGCCCATAGAGGGCTATGGTGAAAAAGGAAATATCTTCCGTTCAAAACTGGAAAGAAGCTTTCTGAGAAACCGCTGTATGTTCTGTTAATTCATCTCACAGAGTTACATCTTTCCCTTCAAGAAGCCTTTCGCTAAGGCTGTTCTTGTGGAATTGGCAAAGGGATATTTGGAAGCCCATAGAGGGCTATGGTGAAAAAGGAAATATCTTCCGTTCAAAACTGGAAAGAAGCTTTCTGAGAAACCGCTCTGTGTTCTGTTAATTCATCTCACAGGGTTATATCTTTCCCTTCAAGAAGCCTTTCGCTAAGGCTGTTCTTGTGGAATTGGCAAAGGGATATTTGGAAGCCCATAGAGGGCTATGGTGAAAAAGGAAATATCTTCCGTTCAAAACTGGAAAGAAGCTTTCTGAGAAACTGCTCTGTGTTCTGTTAATTCATCTCACAGAGTTACATCTTTCCCTTCAAGAAGCCTTTCGCTAAGGCTGTTCTTGTGGAATTGGCAAAGGGATATTTGGAAGCCCATAGAGGGCTACGGTGAAAAAGGAAATATCTTCCGTTCAAAACTGGAAAGAAGCTTTCTGAGAAACTGCTCTGTGTTCTGTTAATTCATCTCACAGAGTTACATCTTTCCCTTCAAGAAGCCTTTCGCTAAGGCTGTTTTGTGGAATTGGCAAAGGGATATTTGGAAGCCCATAGAGGGCTATGGTGAAAAAGGAAATATCTTCCGTTCAAAACTGGAAAGAAGCTTTCTGAGAAACTGCTCTGTGTTCTGTTAATTCATCTCACAGTGTTACATCTTTCCCTTCAAGAAGCCTTTCGCTAAGGCTGTTCTTGTGGAATTGGCAAAGGGATATTTGGAAGCCCATAGAGGGCTATGGTGAAAAAGGAAATACCTTCCGTTCAAAACTGGAAAGAAGCTTTCTGAGAAACTGCTCTGTGTTCTGTTAATTCATCTCACAGAGTTACATCTTTCTCTTCAAGAAGCCTTTCGCTAAGGCTGTTCTTGAGGAATTGGCAAAGGGATATTTGGAAGCCCATAGACGGCTATGGTGAAAAAGGAAATATCTTCCGTTCAAAACTGGAAAGAAGATTTCTGAGAAACCGCTCTGTGTTCTGTTAATTCATCTCACAGAGTTACATCTTTCCCTTCAAGAAGCCTTTCGCTAAGGCTGTTGTTGTGGAATTGGCCAAGGGATATTTGGAAGCCCATAGAGGGCTATGGTGAAAAAAGAAATATCTTCCGTTCATAACTGGAAAGAAGCTTTCTGAGAAACTGCTCTGTGTTCTGTTAATTCATCTCACAGAGTTACATCTTTCCCTTCCAGAAGCCTTTCGCTAAGGCTGTTCTTGAGGAATTGGCAAAGGGATATTTGGAAGCCCATAGAGGGCTATGGTGAAAAAGGAAATATCTTCCGTTCAAAACTGGAAAGAAGCTTTCTGAGAAACTGCTCTGTGTTCTGTTAATTCATCTCACAGAGTTACATCTTTCCCTTCAAGAAGCCTTTCGCTAAGGCTGTTCTTGTGGAATTGGCAAAGGGAAATTTGGAAGCCCATGTAGGGCTATGGTGAAAAAGGAAATATCTTCCGTTCAAAACTGGAAAGAAGCTTTCTGAGAAACTGCTCTGTGTTCTGTTAATTCATTTCACAGAGTTACATCTTTCCCTTCAAGAAGCCTTTCGCTAAGGCTGTTCTTGTGGAATTGGCAAAGGGATATTTGGAAGCCCATAGAGGGCTATGGTGAAAAAGGAAATATCTTCCGTTCAAAACTGGAAAGAAGCTTTCTGGGAAACTGCTCTGTGTTCTGTTAATTCATCTCACAGAGTTACATCTTTCCCTTCAAGAAGCCTTTCGCTAAGGCTGTTCTTGTGGAATTGGCAAAGGGATATTTGGAAGCCCATAGAGGGCTATGGTGAAAAAGGAAATATTTTCCGTTCAAAACTGGAAAGAAGCTTTCTGAGAAACCGCTGTATGTTCTGTTAATTCATCTCACAGAGTTACATCTTTCCCTTCAAGAAGCCTTTCGCTAAGGCTGTTCTTGTGGAATTGGCAAAGGGATATTTGGAAGCCCTTAGAGGGCTATGGTGAAAAAGGAAATATCTTCCGTTCAAAACTGGAAAGAAGCTTTCTGAGAAACTGCTCTGTGTTCTGTTAATTCGTCTCACAGAGTTACATCATTCCCTTCAAGAAGCCTTTCGCTAAGGCTGTTCTTGTGGAATTGGCAAAGGGATATTTGGAAGCCCATAGAGGGCTATGGTGAAAAAGGAAATATCTTCCGTTCAAAACTGGAAAGAAGCTTTCTGAGAAACTGCTCTGTGTTGTGTTAGTTCATCTCACAGAGTTACATCTTTCCCTTCAAGAAGCCTTTCGCTAAGGCTGTTCTTGTGGAATTGGCAAAGGGATATTTGGAAGCCCATAGAGGGCTATGGTGAAAAAGGAAATATCTTCCGTTCAAAACTGGAAAGAAGCTTTCTGAGAAACTGCTCTGTGTTCTGTTAATTCATCTCACAGAGTTACATCTTTCCCTTCAAGAAGCCGTTCGCTAAGGCTGTTCTTGTGGAATTGGCAAAGGGATATTTGGAAGCCCATAGAGGGCTATGGTGAAAAAGGAAATATCTTCCCTTCAAAACTGGAAAGAAGGTTTCTGAGAAACTGCTCTGTGATCTGTTAATTCATCTCACAGTGTTACATTTTTCCCTTCAAGTAGCCTTTCGCTAAGGCTGTTCTTGTGGAATTGGCAAAGGGATATTTGGAAGCCCTTAGAGGGCTATGGTGAAAAAGGAAATATCTTCCGTTCAAAACTGGAAAGAAGCATTCTGAGAAACTGCTCTGTGTTCTGTTAGTTCATCTCACAGAGTTACATCTTTCCCTTCAAGAAGCCGTTCGCTAAGGCTGTTCTTGTGGAATTGGCAAAGGGATATTTGGAAGCCCATAGAGGGCTATGGTGAAAAAGGAAATATATTCCGTTCAAAACTGGAAAGAAGCTTTCTGAGAAACTGCTCTGTGTTCTGTTAATTCATCTCACAGAGTTACATCTTTCCCTTCAAGAAGCCTTTCGCTAAGGCTGTTCTTTTGGAATTGGCAAAGGGATATTTGGAAGCCCATAGAGGGCTATGGTGAAAAAGGAAATATCTTCCGTTCAAAACTGGAAAGAAGCTTTCTGAGAAACTGCCCTGTGTTCTGTTAATTCATCTCACAGAGTTACATCTTTCCCTTCAAGAAGCCTTTCGCTAAGGCTGTTCTTGTGGAATTGGCAAAGGGATATTTGGAAGCCAATAGAGGATTATGGTGAAAAAGGAAATATCTTCCGTTCATAACTGGAAAGAAGCTTTCTGAGAAACTGCTCTGTGTTCTGTTAATTCATCTCACAGAGTTACATCTTTCCCTTCAAGAAGCCTTTCGCTAAGGCTGTTCTTGTGGAATTGGCCAAGGGATATTTGGAAGCCCATAGAGGGCTATGGTGAAAAAGGAAATATCTTCCGTTCATAACTGGAAAGAAGCTTTCTGAGAAACTGCTCTGTGTTCTGTTAATTCATCTCACAGAGTTACATCTTTCCCTTCAAGAAGCCTTTCGCTAAGCCTGTTCTTGAGGAATTGGCAAAGGGATATTTGAAAGCCAATAGAGGGCTATGGTGAAAAAGGAAATATCTTCCGTTCAAAACTGGAAAGAAGCTTTCTGAGAAACCGCTCTGTGTTCTGTTAATTCATCTCACAGAGTTACATATTTCCCTTCAAGAAGCCTTTCGCTAAGGCTGTTCTTGTGGAATTGGCAAAGGGATATTTGGAAGCCCATAGAGGGCTATGGTGAAAAAGGAAATATCTTCCGTTCAAAACTGGAAAGAAGCTTTCTGAGAAACCGCTCTGTGTTCTGTTAATTCATCTCACAGGGTTATATCTTTCCCTTCAAGAAGCCTTTCGCTAAGGCTGTTCTTGTGGAATTGGCAAAGGGATATTTGGAAGCCCATAGAGGGCTATGGTGAAAAAGGAAATATCTTCCGTTCAAAACTGGAAAGAAGCTTTCTGAGAAACTGCTCTGTGTTCTGTTAATTCATCTCACAGAGTTACATCTTTCCCTTCAAGAAGCCTTTCGCTAAGGCTGTTCTTGTGGAATTGGCAAAGGGATATTTGGAAGCCCATAGAGGGCTATGGTGAAAAAGGAAATATCTTCCGTTCAAAACTGGAAAGAAGCTTTCTGAGAAACTGCTCTGTGTTCTGTTAATTCATCTCACAGAGTTACATCTTTCCCTTCAAGAAGCCTTTCGCTAAGGCTGTTTTGTGGAATTGGCAAAGGGATATTTGGAAGCCCATAGAGGGCTATGGTGAAAAAGGAAATATCTTCCGTTCAAAACTGGAAAGAAGCTTTCTGAGAAACTGCTCTGTGTTCTGTTAATTCATCTCACAGTGTTACATCTTTCCCTTCAAGAAGCCTTTCGCTAAGGCTGTTCTTGTGGAATTGGCAAAGGGATATTTGGAAGCCCATAGAGGGCTATGGTGAAAAAGGAAATACCTTCCGTTCAAAACTGGAAAGAAGCTTTCTGAGAAACTGCTCTGTGTTCTGTTAATTCATCTCACAGAGTTACATCTTTCCCTTCAAGAAGCCTTTCGCTAAGGCTGTTCTTGAGGAATTGGCAAAGGGATATTTGGAAGCCCATAGACGGCTATGGTGAAAAAGGAAATATCTTCCGTTCAAAACTGGAAAGAAGATTTCTGAGAAACCGCTCTGTGTTCTGTTAATTCATCTCACAGAGTTACATCTTTCCCTTCAAGAAGCCTTTCGCTAAGGCTGTTGTTGTGGAATTGGCCAAGGGATATTTGGAAGCCCATAGAGGACTATGGTGAAAAAAGAAATATCTTCCGTTCATAACTGGAAAGAAGCTTTCTGAGAAACTGCTCTGTGTTCTGTTAATTCATCTCACAGAGTTACATCTTTCCCTTCCAGAAGCCTTTCGCTAAGGCTGTTCTTGAGGAATTGGCAAAGGGATATTTGGAAGCCCATAGAGGGCTATGGTGAAAAAGGAAATATCTTCCGTTCAAAACTGGAAAGAAGCTTTCTGAGAAACTGCTCTGTGTTCCGTTAATTCATCTCACAGAGTTACATCTTTCCCTTCAAGAAGCCTTTCGCTAAGGCTGTTCTTGTGGAATTGTCAAAGGGATATTTGGAAGCCCATGTAGGGCTATGGTGAAAAAGGAAATATCTTCCGTTCAAAACTGGAAAGAAGCTTTCTGAGAAACTGCTCTGTGTTCTGTTAATTCATTTCACAGAGTTACATCTTTCCCTTCAAGAAGCCTTTCGCTAAGCCTGTTCTTGTGGAATTGGCAAAGGGATATTTGGAAGCCCATAGAGGGCTATGGTGAAAAAGGAAATATCTTCCGTTCAAAACTGGAAAGAAGCTTTCTGAGAAACTGCTCTGTGTTCTGTTAATTCGTCTCACAGAGTTACATCTTTCCCTTCAAGAAGCCTTTCGCTAAGGCTGTTCTTGTGGAATTGGCAAAGGGATATTTGGAAGCCCATAGAGGGCTATGGTGAAAAAGGAAATATCTTCCGTTCAAAACTGGAAAGAAGCTTTCTGAGAAACTGCTCTGTGTTCTGTTAATTCATCTCACAGAGTTACATCTTTCCCTTCAAGAACCCTTTCGCTAAGGCTCTTCTTGTGGAATTGGCCAAGGGATATTTGAAAGCCCATAGAGGGCTATGGTGAAAAAGGAAATATCTTCCGTTCAAAACTGGAAAGAAGCTTTCTGAGAAACTGCTCTGTGTTCTGTTAATTCATCTCACAGAGTTACATCTTTCCCTTCAAGAAGTCTTTCGCTAAGGCTGTTCTTGTGGAATTGGCAAAGGGATATTTGGAAGCCCATAGAGGGCTATGGTGAAAAAGGAAATATCTTCCGTTCAAAACTGGAAAGAAGCTTTCTGAGAAACTGCTCTGTGTTCTGTTAATTCATCTCACAGAGTTACATCTTTCCCTTCAAGAAGCCTTTCGCTAAGGCTGTTCTTGTGGAATTGGCAAAGGGATATTTGGAAGCCCATAGAGGGCTATGGTGAAAAAGGAAATATCTTCCGTTCAAAACTGGAAAGAAGCTTTCTGAGAAACTGCCCTGTGTTCTGTTAATTCATCTCACAGAGTTACATCTTTCCCTTCAAGAAGCCTTTCGCTAAGGCTGTTCTTGTGGAATTGGCAAAGGGATATTTGGAAGCCAATAGAGGGTTATGGTGAAAAAGGAAATATCTTCCGTTCATAACTGGAAAGAAGCTTTCTGAGAAACTGCTCTGTGTTCTGTTAATTCATCTCACAGAGTTACATCTTTCCCTTCAAGAAGCCTTTCGCTATGGCTGTTCTTGAGGAATTGGCAAAGGGATATTTGAAAGCCCATAGAGGGCTATGGTGAAAAAGGAAATATCTTCCGTTCAAAACTGGGAAGAAGCTTTCTGAGAAACCGCTCTGTGTTCTGTTAATTCATCTCACAGAGTTATATCTTTCCCTTCAAGAAGCCTTTCGCAAAGGCTGTTCTTGTGGAATTGGCAAAGGCATATTTGGAAGCCCATAGAGGGCTATGGTGAAAAAGGAAATATCTTCCGTTCAAAACTGGAAAGAAGCTTTCTGAGAAACTGCTCTGTGTTCGGTTAATTCATCTCACAGAGTTACATCTTTCCCTTCAAGAAGCCTTTCGCTAAGGCTGTTCTTGTGGAATTGGCAAAGGGATATTTGGAAGCCCATAGAGGGCTATGGTGAAAAAGGAAATATCTTCCGTTCAAAACTGGAAAGAAGCTTTCTGAGAAACTGCTCTGTGTTCTGTTAATTCGTCTCACAGAGTTACATCTTTCCCTTCAAGAAGCCTTTCGCTAAGGCTGTTCTTGTGGAATTGGCAAAGGGATATTTGGAAGCCCATAGAGGGCTATGGTGAAAAAGGAAATATCTTCCGTTCAAAACTGGAAAGAAGCTTTCTGAGAAACTGCTCTGTGTTCTGTTAATTCATCTCACAGAGTTACATCTTTCCCTTCAAGAAGCCTTTCGCTAAGGCTGTTCTTGCGGAATTGGCAAAGGGATATTTGGAAGCCCATAGACGGCTATGGTGAAAAAGGAAATATCTTCCGTTCAAAACTGGAAAGAAGATTTCTGAGAAACCGCTCTGTGTTCTGTTAATTCATCTCACAGGGTTATATCTTTCCCTTCAAGAAGCCTTTCGCTAAGGCTGTTCTTGTGGAATTGGCAAAGGGATATTTGGAAGCCCATAGAGGGCTATGGTGAAAAAGGAAATATCTTCCGTTCAAAACTGGAAAGAAGCTTTCTGAGAAACCGCTCTGTGTTCTGTTAATTCATCTCACAGGGTTATATCTTTCCCTTCAAGAAGCCTTTCGCTAAGGCTGTTCTTGTGGAATTGGCGAAGGGATATTTGGAAGCCCATAGAGGGCTATGGTGAAAAAGGAAATATCTTCCGTTCAAAACTGGAAAGAAGCTTTCTGAGAAACTGCTCTGTGTTCTGTTAATTCATCTCACAGAGTTACATCTTTCCCTTCAAGAAGCCTTTCGCTAAGGCTGTTCTTGTGGAATTGGCAAAGGGATATTTGGAAGCCCATAGAGGGCTATGGTGAAAAAGGAAATATCTTCCGTTCAAAACTGGAAAGAAGCTTTCTGAGAAACTGCTCTGTGTTCTGTTAATTCGTCTCACAGAGTTACATCTTTCCCTTCAAGAAGCCTTTCGCTAAGGCTGTTTTGTGGAATTGGCAAAGGGATATTTGGAAGCCCATAGAGGGCTATGGTGAAAAAGGAAATATCTTCCGTTCAAAACTGGAAAGAAGCTTTCTGAGAAACTGCTCTGTGTTCTGTTAATTCATCTCACAGTGTTACATCTTTCCCTTCAAGAAGCCTTTCGCTAAGGCTGTTCTTGTGGAATTGGCAAAGGGATATTTGGAAGCCCATAGAGGGCTATGGTGAAAAAGGAAATACCTTCCGTTCAAAACTGGAAAGAAGCTTTCTGAGAAACTGCTCTGTGTTCTGTTAATTCATCTCACAGAGTTACATCTTTCCCTTCAAGAAGCCTTTCGCTAAGGCTGTTCTTGCGGAATTGGCAAAGGGATATTTGGAAGCCCATAGACGGCTATGGTGAAAAAGGAAATATCTTCCGTTCAAAACTGGAAAGAAGATTTCTGAGAAACCGCTCTGTGTTCTGTTAATTCATCTCACAGAGTTACATCTTTCCCTTCAAGAAGCCTTTCGCTAAGGCTGTTGTTGTGGAATTGGCCAAGGGATATTTGGAAGCCCATAAAGGGCTATGGTGAAAAAAGAAATATCTTCCGTTCATAACTGGAAAGAAGCTTTCTGAGAAACTGCTCTGTGTTCTGTTAATTCATCTCACAGAGTTACATCTTTCCCTTCCAGAAGCCTTTCGCTAAGGCTGTTCTTGAGGAATTGGCAAAGGGATATTTGGAAGCCCATAGAGGGCTATGGTGAAAAAGGAAATATCTTCCGTTCAAAACTGGAAAGAAGCTTTCTGAGAAACCGCTGTATGTTCTGTTAATTCATCTCACAGAGTTACATCTTTCCCTTCAAGAAGCCTTTCGCTAAGGCTGTTCTTGTGGAATTGGCAAAGGGATATTTGGAAGCCCTTAGAGGGCTATGGTGAAAAAGGAAATATCTTCCGTTCAAAACTGGAAAGAAGCTTTCTGAGAAACTGCTCTGTGTTCTGTTAATTCGTCTCACAGAGTTACATCTTTCCCTTCAAGAAGCCTTTCGCTAAGGCTGTTCATGTGGAATTGGCAAAGGGATATTTGGAAGCCCATAGAGGGCTATGGTGAAAAAGGAAATATCTTCCGTTCAAAACTGGAAAGAAGCTTTCTGAGAAACTGCTCTGTGTTCTGTTAGTTCATCTCACAGAATTACATCTTTCCCTTCAAGAAGCCGTTCGCTAAGGCTGTTCTTGTGGAATTGGCAAAGGGATATTTGGAAGCCCATAGAGGGCTATGGTGAAAAAGGAAATATCTTCCGTTCAAAACTGGAAAGAAGCTTTCTGAGAAACCGCTGTATGTTCTGTTAATTCATCTCACAGAGTTACATCTTTCCTTCAAGAAGCCTTTCGCTAAGGCTGTTCTTGTGGAATTGGCAAAGGGATATTTGGAAACCCTTAGAAGGCTATGGTGAAAAAGGAAATATCTTCCGTTCAAAACTGGAAAGAAGCTTTCTGAGAAACCGCTCTGTGTTCTGTTAATTCATCTCACAGAGTTACATCTTTCCCTTCAAGAAGCCTTTCGCTAAGGCTGTTCTTGTGGAATAGGCAAAGGGATATTTGGAAGCCCATAGAGGGCTATGGTGAAAAAGGAAATATATTCCGTTCAAAACTGGAAAGAAGCTTTCTGAGAAACTGCTCTGTGTTCTGTTAATTCATCTCACAGAGTTACATCTTTCCCTTCAAGAAGCCTTTCGCTAAGGCTGTTCTTGTGGAATTGGCAAAGGGATATTAGGAAGCCCATAGAGGGCTATGGTGAAAAAGGAAATATCTTCCGTTCAAAACTGGAAAGAAGCTTTCTGAGAAACTGCTCTGTGTTCTGTTAATTCGTCTCACAGAGTTACATCTTTCCCTTCAAGAAGCCTTTCGCTAAGGCTGTTCTTGTGGAATTGGCAAAGGGATATTTGGAAGCCCATAGAGGGCTATGGTGAAAAAGGAAATATCTTCCGTTCAAAACTGGAAAGAAGCTTTCTGAGAAACTGCTCTGTGTTCTGTTAATTCATCTCACAGAGTTACATCTTTCCCTTCAAGAAGCCTTTCGCTAAGGCTGTTCTTGTGGAATTGGCAAAGGGATATTTGGAAGCCCATAGAGGGCTATGGTGAAAAAGGAAATATCTTCCGTTCAAAACTGGAAAGAAGTTTTCTGAGAAACTGCCCTGTGTTCTGTTAATTCATCTCACAGAGTTACATCTTTCCCTTCAAGAAGCCTTTCGCTAAGGCTGTTCTTGTGGAATTGGCAAAGGGATATTTGGAAGCCAATAGAGGATTATGGTGAAAAAGGAAATATCTTCCGTTCATAACTGGAAAGAAGCTTTCTGAGAAACTGCTCTGTGTTCTGTTAATTCATCTCACAGAGTTACATCTTTCCCTTCAAGAAGCCTTTCGCTAAGGCTGTTCTTGTGGAATTGGCAAAGGGATATTTGGAAGCCCATAGAGGGCTATGGTGAAAAAGGAAATACCTTCCGTTCAAAACTGGAAAGAAGCTTTCTGAGAAACTGCTCTGTGTTCTGTTAATTCATCTCACAGAGTTACATCTTTCCCTTCAAGAAGCCTTTCGCTAAGGCTGTTCTTGCGGAATTGGCAAAGGGATATTTGGAAGCCCATAGACGGCTATGGTGAAAAAGGAAATATCTTCCGTTCAAAACTGGAAAGAAGATTTCTGAGAAACCGCTCTGTGTTCTGTTAATTCATCTCACAGAGTTACATCTTTCCCTTCAAGAAGCCTTTCGCTAAGGCTGTTGTTGTGGAATTGGCCAAGGGATATTTGGAAGCCCATAGAGGGCTATGGTGAAAAAAGAAATATCTTCCGTTCATAACTGGAAAGAAGCTTTCTGAGAAACTGCTCTGTGTTCTGTTAATTCATCTCACAGAGTTACATCTTTCCCTTCCAGAAGCCTTTCGCTAAGGCTGTTCTTGAGGAATTGGCAAAGGGATATTTGGAAGCCCATAGAGGGCTATGGTGAAAAAGGAAATATCTTCCGTTCAAAACTGGAAAGAAGCTTTCTGAGAAACTGCTCTGTGTTCTGTTAATTCATTTCACAGAGTTACATCTTTCCCTTCAAGAAGCCTTTCGCTAAGGCTGTTCTTGTGGAATTGGCAAAGGGATATTTGGAAGCCCATAGAGGGCTATGGTGAAAAAGGAAATATCTTCCGTTCAAAACTGGAAAGAAGCTTTCTGGGAAACTGCTCTGTGTTCTGTTAATTCATCTCACAGAGTTACATCTTTCCCTTCAAGAAGCCTTTCGCTAAGGCTGTTCTTGTGGAATTGGCAAAGGGATATTTGGAAGCCCATGTAGGGCTATGGTGAAAAAGGAAATATCTTCCGTTCAAAACTGGAAAGAAGCTTTCTGAGAAACTGCTCTGTGTTCTGTTAATTCATTTCACAGAGTTACATCTTTCCCTTCAAGAAGCCTTTCGCTAAGGCTGTTCTTGTGGAATTGGCAAAGGGATATTTGGAAGCCCATAGAGGGCTATGGTGAAAAAGGAAATATCTTCCGTTCAAAACTGGAAAGAAGCTTTCTGGGAAACTGCTCTGTGTTCTGTTAATTCATCTCACAGAGTTACATCTTTCCCTTCAAGAAGCCTTTCGCTAAGGCTGTTCTTGTGGAATTGGCAAAGGGATATTTGGAAGCCCATAGAGGGCTATGGTGAAAAAGGAAATATCTTCCGTTCAAAACTGGAAAGAAGCTTTCTGAGAAACCGCTGTATGTTCTGTTAATTCATCTCACAGAGTTACATCTTTCCCTTCAAGAAGCCTTTCGCTAAGGCTGTTCTTGTGGAATTGGCAAAGGGATATTCGGAAGCCCTTAGAGGGCTATGGTGAAAAAGGAAATATCTTCCGTTCAAAACTGGAAAGAAGCTTTCTGAGAAACTGCTCTGTGTTCTGTTAATTCGTCTCACAGAGTTACATCTTTCCCTTCAAGAAGCCTTTCGCTAAGGCTGTTCTTGTGGAATTGGCAAAGGGATATTTGGAAGCCCATAGAGGGCTATGGTGAAAAAGGAAATATCTTCCGTTCAAAACTGGAAAGAAGCTTTCTGAGAAACTGCTCTGTGTTCTGTTAATTCATCTCACAGAGTTACATCTTTCCCTTCAAGAAGCCTTTCGCTAAGGCTGTTCTTGTGGAATTGGCAAAGGGATATTTGGAAGCCCATAGAGGGCTATGGTGAAAAAGGAAATATCTTCCGTTCAAAACTGGAAAGAAGTTTTCTGAGAAACTGCCCTGTGTTCTGTTAATTCATCTCACAGAGTTACATCTTTCCCTTCAAGAAGCCTTTCGCTAAGGCTGTTCTTGTGGAATTGGCAAAGGGATATTTGGAAGCCAATAGAGGATTATGGTGAAAAAGGAAATATCTTCCGTTCATAACTGGAAAGAAGCTTTCTGAGAAACTGCTCTGTGTTCTGTTAATTCATCTCACAGAGTTACATCTTTCCCTTCAAGAAGCCTTTCGCTAAGGCTGTTCTTGTGGAATTGGCAAAGGGATATTTGGAAGCCCATAGAGGGCTATGGTGAAAAAGGAAATACCTTCCGTTCAAAACTGGAAAGAAGCTTTCTGAGAAACTGCTCTGTGTTCTGTTAATTCATCTCACAGAGTTACATCTTTCCCTTCAAGAAGCCTTTCGCTAAGGCTGTTCTTGCGGAATTGGCAAAGGGATATTTGGAAGCCCATAGACGGCTATGGTGAAAAAGGAAATATCTTCCGTTCAAAACTGGAAAGAAGATTTCTGAGAAACCGCTCTGTGTTCTGTTAATTCATCTCACAGAGTTACATCTTTCCCTTCAAGAAGCCTTTCGCTAAGGCTGTTGTTGTGGAATTGGCCAAGGGATATTTGGAAGCCCATAGAGGGCTATGGTGAAAAAAGAAATATCTTCCGTTCATAACTGGAAAGAAGCTTTCTGAGAAACTGCTCTGTGTTCTGTTAATTCATCTCACAGAGTTACATCTTTCCCTTCCAGAAGCCTTTCGCTAAGGCTGTTCTTGAGGAATTGGCAAAGGGATATTTGGAAGCCCATAGAGGGCTATGGTGAAAAAGGAAATATCTTCCGTTCAAAACTGGAAAGAAGCTTTCTGAGAAACTGCTCTGTGTTCTGTTAATTCATTTCACAGAGTTACATCTTTCCCTTCAAGAAGCCTTTCGCTAAGGCTGTTCTTGTGGAATTGGCAAAGGGATATTTGGAAGCCCATAGAGGGCTATGGTGAAAAAGGAAATATCTTCCGTTCAAAACTGGAAAGAAGCTTTCTGGGAAACTGCTCTGTGTTCTGTTAATTCATCTCACAGAGTTACATCTTTCCCTTCAAGAAGCCTTTCGCTAAGGCTGTTCTTGTGGAATTGGCAAAGGGATATTTGGAAGCCCATGTAGGTCTATGGTGAAAAAGGAAATATCTTCCGTTCAAAACTGGAAAGAAGCTTTCTGAGAAACTGCTCTGTGTTCTGTTAATTCATTTCACAGAGTTACATCTTTCCCTTCAAGAAGCCTTTCGCTAAGGCTGTTCTTGTGGAATTGGCAAAGGGATATTTGGAAGCCCATAGAGGGCTATGGTGAAAAAGGAAATATCTTCCGTTCAAAACTGGAAAGAAGCTTTCTGGGAAACTGCTCTGTGTTCTGTTAATTCATCTCACAGAGTTACATCTTTCCCTTCAAGAAGCCTTTCGCTAAGGCTGTTCTTGTGGAATTGGCAAAGGGATATTTGGAAGCCCATAGAGGGCTATGGTGAAAAAGGAAATATCTTCCGTTCAAAACTGGAAAGAAGCTTTCTGAGAAACTGCTCTGTGTTCTGTTAATTCATCTCACAGAGTTACATCTTTCCCTTCAAGAAGCCTTTCGCTAAGGCTGTTCTTGTGGAATTGGCAAAGGGATATTTGGAAGCCCATAGAGGGCTATGGTGAAAAAGGAAATATCTTCCGTTCAAAACTGGAAAGAAGCTTTCTGAGAAACTGCTCTGTGTTCTGTTAATTCATCTCACAGAGTTACATCTTTCCCTTCCAGAAGCCGTTCGCTAAGGCTGTTCTTGTGGAATTGGCAAAGGGATATTTGGAAGCCCATAGAGGGCTATGGTGAAAAAGGAAATATCTTCCCTTCAAAACTGGAAAGAAGGTTTCTGAGAAACTGCTCTGTGATCTGTTAATTCATCTCACAGTGTTACATCTTTCCCTTCAAGTAGCCTTTCGCTAAGGCTGTTCTTGTGGAATTGTCAAAGGGATATTTGGAAGCCCTTAGAGGGCTATGGTGAAAAAGGAAATATCTTCCGTTCAAAACTGGAAAGAAGCTTTCTGAGAAACTGCTCTGTGTTCTGTTAATTCATCTAACAGAGTTACATCTTTCCCTTCAAGAAGCCGTTCGCTAAGGCTGTTCTTGTGGAATTGGCAAAGGGATATTTGGAAGCCCATAGAGGGCTATGGTGAAAAAGGAAATATCTTCCGTTCAAAACTGGAGAGAAGCTTTCTGAGAAACCGCTGTATGTTCTGTTAATTCATCTCACAGAGTTACATCTTTCCTTCAAGAAGCCTTTCGCTAAGGCTGTTCTTGTGGAATTGGCAAAGGGATATTTGGAAACCCTTAGAGGGCTATGATGAAAAAGGAAATATCTTCCGTTCAAAACTGGAAAGAAGCTTTCTGAGAAACCGCTCTGTGTTCTGTTAATTCATCTCACAGAGTTACATCTTTCCCTTCAAGAAGCCTTTCGCTAAGGCTGTTCTTGTGGAATAGGCAAAGGGATATTTGGAAGCCCATAGAGGGCTATGGTGAAAAAGGACATATCTTCCGTTCAAAACTGGAAAGAAGCTTTCTGAGAAACTGCCCTGTGTTCTGTTAATTCATCTCACAGAGTTACATCTTTCCCTTCAAGAAGCCTTTCGCTAAGGCTGTTCTTGTGGAATTGGCAAAGGGATATTTGGAAGCCCATAGAGGGCTATGGTGAAAAAGGACATATCTTCCGTTCAAAACTGGAAAGAAGCTTTCTGAGAAACTGCCCTGTGTTCTGTTAATTCATCTCACAGAGTTACATCTTTCCCTTCAAGAAGCCTTTCGCTAAGGCTGTTCTTGTGGAATTGGCAAAGGGATATTTGGAAGCCAATAGAGGATTATGGTGAAAAAGGAAATATCTTCCGTTCATAACTGGAAAGAAGCTTTCTGAGAAACTGCTCTGTGTTCTGTTAATTCATCTCACAGAGTTACATCTTTCCCTTCAAGAAGCCTTTCGCTAAGGCTGTTCTTGTGGAATTGGCAAAGGGATATTTGGAAGCCCATAGAGGGCTATGGTGAAAAAGGAAATACCTTCCGTTCAAAACTGGAAAGAAGCTTTCTGAGAAACTGCTCTGTGTTCTGTTAATTCATCTCACAGAGTTACATCTTTCCCTTCAAGAAGCCTTTCGCTAAGGCTGTTCTTGCGGAATTGGGAAAGGGATATTTGGAAGCCCATAGACGGCTATGATGAAAAAGGAAATATCTTCCGTTCAAAACTGGAAAGAAGATTTCTGAGAAACCGCTCTGTGTTCTGTTAATTCATCTCACAGAGTTACATCTTTCCCTTCAAGAAGCCTTTCGCTAAGGCTGTTGTTGTGGAATTGGCCAAGGGATATTTGGAAGCCCATAGAGGGCTATGGTGAAAAAAGAAATATCTTCCGTTCATAACTGGAAAGAAGCTTTCTGAGAAACTGCTCTGTGTTCTGTTAATTCATCTCACAGAGTTACATCTTTCCCTTCAAGAAGCCTTTCGCTAAGGCTGTTCTTGAGGAATTGGCAAAGGGATATTTGGAAGCCCATAGAGGGCTATGGTGAAAAAGGAAATATCTTCCGTTCAAAACTGGAAAGAAGCTTTCTGAGAAACTGCTCTGTGTTCTGTTAATTCATCTCACAGAGTTACATCTTTCCCTTCAAGAAGCCTTTCGCTAAGGCTGTTCTTGTGGAATTGGCAAAGGGATATTTGGAAGCCCATGTAGGGCTATGGTGAAAAAGGAAATATCTTCCGTTCAAAACTGGAAAGAAGCTTTCTGAGAAACTGCTCTGTGTTCTGTTAATTCATTTCACAGAGTTACATCTTTCCCTTCAAGAAGCCTTTCGCTAAGGCTGTTCTTGTGGAATTGGCAAAGGGATATTTGGAAGCCCATAGAGGGCTATGGTGAAAAAGGAAATATCTTCCGTTCAAAACTGGAAAGAAGCTTTCTGGGAAACTGCTCTGTGTTCTGTTAATTCATCTCACAGAGTTACATCTTTCCCTTCAAGAAGCCTTTCGCTAAGGCTGTTCTTGTGGAATTGGCAAAGGGATATTTGGAAGCCCATAGAGGGCTATGGTGAAAAAGGAAATATCTTCCGTTCAAAACTGGAAAGAAGCTTTCTGAGAAACCGCTGTATGTTCTGTTAATTCATCTCACAGAGTTACATCTTTCCCTTCAAGAAGCCTTTCGCTAAGGCTGTTCTTGTGGAATTGGCAAAGGGATATTCGGAAGCCCTTAGAGGGCTATGGTGAAAAAGGAAATATCTTCCGTTCAAAACTGGAAAGAAGCTTTCTGAGAAACTGCTCTGTGTTCTGTTAATTCGTCTCACAGAGTTACATCTTTCCCTTCAAGAAGCCTTTCGCTAAGGCTGTTCTTGTGGAATTGGCAAAGGGATATTTGGAAGCCCATAGAGGGCTATGGTGAAAAAGGAAATATCTTCCGTTCAAAACTGGAAAGAAGCTTTCTGAGAAACTGCTCTGTGTTCTGTTAATTCATCTCACAGAGTTACATCTTTCCCTTCAAGAAGCCTTTCGCTAAGGCTGTTCTTGTGGAATTGGCAAAGGGATATTTGGAAGCCCATAGAGGGCTATGGTGAAAAAGGAAATATCTTCCGTTCAAAACTGGAAAGAAGCTTTCTGAGAAACTGCTCTGTGTTCTGTTAATTCATCTCACAGAGTTACATCTTTCCCTTCAAGAAGCCGTTCGCTAAGGCTGTTCTTGTGGAATTGGCAAAGGGATATTTGGAAGCCCATAGAGGGCTATGGTGAAAAAGGAAATATCTTCCCTTCAAAACTGGAAAGAAGGTTTCTGAGAAACTGCTCTGTGATCTGTTAATTCATCTCACAGTGTTACATCTTTCCCTTCAAGTAGCCTTTCGCTAAGGCTGTTCTTGTGGAATTGGCAAAGGGATATTTGGAAGCCCTTAGAGGGCTATGGTGAAAAAGGAAATATCTTCCGTTCAAAACTGGAAAGAAGCTTTCTGAGAAACTGCTCTGTGTTCTGTTAATTCATCTCACAGAGTTACATCTTTCCCTTCAAGAAGCCGTTCGCTAAGGCTGTTCTTGTGGAATTGGCAAAGGGATATTTGGAAGCCCATAGAGGGCTATGGTGAAAAAGGAAATATCTAACGTTCAAAACTGGAAAGAAGCTTTCTGAGAAACCGCTGTATGTTCTGTTAATTCATCTCACAGAGTTACATCTTTCCTTCAAGAAGCCTTTCGCTAAGGCTGTTCTTGTGGAATTGGCAAAGGGATATTTGGAAACCCTTAGAGGGCTATGGTGAAAAAGTTAATATCTTCCGTTCAAAACTGGAAAGAAGCTTTCTGAGAAACCGCTCTGTGTTCTGTTAATTCATCTCACAGAGTTACATCTTTCCCTTCAAGAAGCCTTTCGCTAAGGCTGTTCTTGTGGAATAGGCAAAGGGATATTTGGAAGCCCATAGAGGGCTATGGTGAAAAAGGAAATATATTCCGTTCAAAACTGGAAAGAAGCTTTCTGAGAAACTGCTCTGTGTTCTGTTAATTCATCTCACAGAGTTACATCTTTCC
The DNA here is from genome assembly GCF_047675955.1 of Chlorocebus sabaeus. Classification (NCBI taxonomy): domain Eukaryota; kingdom Metazoa; phylum Chordata; class Mammalia; order Primates; family Cercopithecidae; genus Chlorocebus; species Chlorocebus sabaeus. The sequence goes on from NW_027327559.1 coordinate 1,609,510, forward strand.
CTTCAAGAAGCCTTTCGCTAAGGCTGTTCTTGTGGAATTGGCAAAGGGATATTTGGAAGCCCATAGAGGGCTATGGTGAAAAAGGAAATATCTTCCGTTCAAAACTGGAAAGAAGCTTTCTGAGAAACTGCCCTGTGTTCTGTTAATTCATCTCACAGAGTTACATCTTTCCCTTCAAGAAGCCTTTCGCTAAGGCTGTTCTTGTGGAATTGGCAAAGGGATATTTGGAAGCCAATAGAGGATTATGGTGAAAAAGGAAATATCTTCCGTTCATAACTGGAAAGAAGCTTTCTGAGAAACTGCTCTGTGTTCTGTTAATTCATCTCACAGAGTTACATCTTTCCCTTCAAGAAGCCTTTCGCTAAGGCTGTTCTTGTGGAATTGGCAAAGGGATATTTGGAAGCCCATAGAGGGCTATGGTGAAAAAGGAAATACCTTCCGTTCAAAACTGGAAAGAAGCTTTCTGAGAAACTGCTCTGTGTTCTGTTAATTCATCTCACAGAGTTACATCTTTCCCTTCAAGAAGCCTTTCGCTAAGGCTGTTCTTGCGGAATTGGCAAAGGGATATTTGGAAGCCCATAGACGGCTATGGTGAAAAAGGAAATATCTTCCGTTCAAAACTGGAAAGAAGATTTCTGAGAAACCACTCTGTGTTCTGTTAATTCATCTCACAGAGTTACATCTTTCCCTTCAAGAAGCCTTTCGCTAAGGCTGTTGTTGTGGAATTGGCCAAGGGATATTTGGAAGCCCATAGAGGGCTATGGTGAAAAAAGAAATATCTTCCGTTCATAACTGGAAAGAAGCTTTCTGAGAAACTGCTCTGTGTTCTGTTAATTCATCTCACAGAGTTACATCTTTCCCTTCCAGAAGCCTTTCGCTAAGGCTGTTCTTCAGGAATTGGCAAAGGGATATTTGGAAGCCCATAGAGGGCTATGGTGAAAAAGGAAATATCTTCCGTTCAAAACTGGAAAGAAGCTTTCTGAGAAACTGCTCTGTGTTCTGTTAATTCATCTCACAGAGTTACATCTTTCCCTTCAAGAAGCCTTTCGCTAAGGCTGTTCTTGTGGAATTGGCAAAGGGATATTTGGAAGCCCATGTAGGGCTATGGTGAAAAAGGAAATATCTTCCGTTCAAAACTGGAAAGAAGCTTTCTGAGAAACTGCTCTGTGTTCTGTTAATTCATTTCACAGAGTTACATCTTTCCCTTCAAGAAGCCTTTCGCTAAGGCTGTTCTTGTGGAATTGGCAAAGGGATATTTGGAAGCCCATAGAGGGCTATGGTGAAAAAGGAAATATCTTCCGTTCAAAACTGGAAAGAAGCTTTCTGGGAAACTGCTCTGTGTTCTGTTAATTCATCTCACAGAGTTACATCTTTCCCTTCAAGAAGCCTTTCGCTAAGGCTGTTCTTGTGGAATTGGCAAAGGGATATTTGGAAGCCCATAGAGGGCTATGGTGAAAAAGGAAATATCTTCCGTTCAAAACTGGAAAGAAGCTTTCTGAGAAACCGCTGTATGTTCTGTTAATTCATCTCACAGAGTTACATCTTTCCCTTCAAGAAGCCTTTCGCTAAGGCTGTTCTTGTGGAATTGGCAAAGGGATATTCGGAAGCCCTTAGAGGGCTATGGTGAAAAAGGAAATATCTTCCGTTCAAAACTGGAAAGAAGCTTTCTGAGAAACTGCTCTGTGTTCTGTTAATTCGTCTCACAGAGTTACATCTTTCCCTTCAAGAAGCCTTTTGCTAAGGCTGTTCTTGTGGAATTGGCAAAGGGATATTTGGAAGCCCATAGAGGGCTATGGTGAAAAAGGAAATATCTTCCGTTCAAAACTGGAAAGAAGCTTTCTGAGAAACTGCTCTGTGTTCTGTTAATTCATCTCACAGAGTTACATCTTTCCCTTCAAGAAGCCTTTCGCTAAGGCTGTTCTTGTGGAATTGGCAAAGGGATATTTGGAAGCCCATAGAGGGCTATGGTGAAAAAGGAAATATCTTCCGTTCAAAACTGGAAAAAAGCTTTCTGAGAAACTGCCCTGTGTTCTGTTAATTCATCTCACAGAGTTACATCTTTCCCTTCAAGAAGCCTTTCGCTAAGGCTGTTCTTGTGGAATTGGCAAAGGGATATTTGGAAGCCAATAGAGGATTATGGTGAAAAAGGAAATATCTTCCGTTCATAACTGGAAAGAAGCTTTCTGAGAAACTGCTCTGTGTTCTGTTAATTCATCTCACAGAGTTACATCTTTCCCTTCAAGAAGCCTTTCGCTAAGGCTGTTCTTGTGGAATTGGCAAAGGGATATTTGGAAGCCCATAGAGGGCTATGGTGAAAAAGGAAATACCTTCCGTTCAAAACTGGAAAGAAGCTTTCTGAGAAACTGCTCTGTGTTCTGTTAATTCATCTCACAGAGTTACATCTTTCCCTTCAAGAAGCCTTTCGCTAAGGCTGTTCTTGTGGAATTGGCAAAGGGATATTTGGAAGCCCATGTAGGGCTATGGTGAAAAAGGAAATATCTTCCGTTCAAAACTGGAAAGAAGCTTTCTGAGAAACTGCTCTGTGTTCTGTTAATTCATTTCACAGAGTTACATCTTTCCCTTCAAGAAGCCTTTCGCTAAGGCTGTTCTTGTGGAATTGGCAAAGGGATATTTGGAAGCCCATAGAGGGCTATGGTGAAAAAGGAAATATCTTCCGTTCAAAACTGGAAAGAAGCTTTCTGGGAAACTGCTCTGTGTTCTGTTAATTCATCTCACAGAGTTACATCTTTCCCTTCAAGAAGCCTTTCGCTAAGGCTGTTCTTGTGGAATTGGCAAAGGGATATTTGGAAGCCCATAGAGGGCTATGGTGAAAAAGGAAATATCTTCCGTTCAAAACTGGAAAGAAGCTTTCTGAGAAACTGCTCTGTGTTCTGTTAATTCATCTCACAGAGTTACATCTTTCCCTTCAAGAAGCCTTTCGCTAAGGCTGTTCTTGTGGAATTGGCAAAGGGATATTTGGAAGCCCATAGAGGGCTATGGTGAAAAAGGAAATATCTTCCGTTCAAAACTGGAAAGAAGCTTTCTGAGAAACTGCTCTGTGTTCTGTTAATTCATCTCACAGAGTTACATCTTTCCCTTCCAGAAGCCGTTCGCTAAGGCTGTTCTTGTGGAATTGGCAAAGGGATATTTGGAAGCCCATAGAGGGCTATGGTGAAAAAGGAAATATCTTCCGTTCAAAACTGGAAAGAAGCTTTCTGAGAAACTGCTCTGTGTTCTGTTAATTCATCTCACAGAGTTACATCTTTCCCTTCAAGAAGCCTTTCGCTAAGGCTGTTCTTGTGGAATTGGCAAAGGGATATTTGGAAGCCCATGTAGGGCTATGGTGAAAAAGGAAATATCTTCCGTTCAAAACTGGAAAGAAGCTTTCTGAGAAACTGCTCTGTGTTCTGTTAATTCATTTCACAGAGTTACATCTTTCCCTTCAAGAAGCCTTTCGCTAAGGCTGTTCTTGTGGAATTGGCAAAGGGATATTTGGAAGCCCATAGAGGGCTATGGTGAAAAAGGAAATATCTTCCGTTCAAAACTGGAAAGAAGCTTTCTGGGAAACTGCTCTGTGTTCTGTTAATTCATCTCACAGAGTTACATCTTTCCCTTCAAGAAGCCTTTCGCTAAGGCTGTTCTTGTGGAATTGGCAAAGGGATATTTGGAAGCCCATAGAGGGCTATGGTGAAAAAGGAAATATCTTCCGTTCAAAACTGGAAAGAAGCTTTCTGAGAAACTGCTCTGTGTTCTGTTAATTCATCTCACAGAGTTACATCTTTCCCTTCAAGAAGCCTTTCGCTAAGGCTGTTCTTGTGGAATTGGCAAAGGGATATTTGGAAGCCCATAGAGGGCTATGGTGAAAAAGGAAATATCTTCCGTTCAAAACTGGAAAGAAGCTTTCTGAGAAACTGCTCTGTGTTCTGTTAATTCATCTCACAGAGTTACATCTTTCCCTTCCAGAAGCCGTTCGCTAAGGCTGTTCTTGTGGAATTGGCAAAGGGATATTTGGAAGCCCATAGAGGGCTATGGTGAAAAAGGAAATATCTTCCCTTCAAAACTGGAAAGAAGGTTTCGGAGAAACTGCTCTGTGATCTGTTAATTCATCTCACAGTGTTACATCTTTCCCTTCAAGTAGCCTTTCGCTAAGGCTGTTCTTGTGGAATTGTCAAAGGGATATTTGGAAGCCCTTAGAGGGCTATGGTGAAAAAGGAAATATCTTCCGTTCAAAACTGGAAAGAAGCTTTCTGAGAAACTGCTCTGTGTTCTGTTAATTCATCTAACAGAGTTACATCTTTCCCTTCAAGAAGCCGTTCGCTAAGGCTGTTCTTGTGGAATTGGCAAAGGGATATTTGGAAGCCCATAGAGGGCTATGGTGAAAAAGGAAATATCTTCCGTTCAAAACTGGAGAGAAGCTTTCTGAGAAACCGCTGTATGTTCTGTTAATTCATCTCACAGAGTTACATCTTTCCTTCAAGAAGCCTTTCGCTAAGGCTGTTCTTGTGGAATTGGCAAAGGGATATTTGGAAACCCTTAGAGGGCTATGATGAAAAAGGAAATATCTTCCGTTCAAAACTGGAAAGAAGCTTTCTGAGAAACCGCTCTGTGTTCTGTTAATTCATCTCACAGAGTTACATCTTTCCCTTCAAGAAGCCTTTCGCTAAGGCTGTTCTTGTGGAATAGGCCAAGGGATATTTGGAAGCCCATAGAGGGCTATGGTGAAAAAGGACATATCTTCCGTTCAAAACTGGAAAGAAGCTTTCTGAGAAACTGCCCTGTGTTCTGTTAATTCATCTCACAGAGTTACATCTTTCCCTTCAAGAAGCCTTTCGCTAAGGCTGTTCTTGTGGAATTGGCAAAGGGATATTTGGAAGCCCATAGAGGGCTACGGTGAAAAAGGACATATCTTCCGTTCAAAACTGGAAAGAAGCTTTCTGAGAAACTGCCCTGTGTTCTGTTAATTCATCTCACAGAGTTACATCTTTCCCTTCAAGAAGCCTTTCGCTAAGGCTGTTCTTGTGGAATTGGCAAAGGGATATTTGGAAGCCAATAGAGGATTATGGTGAAAAAGGTAATATCTTCCGTTCATAACTGGAAAGAAGCTTTCTGAGAAACTGCTCTGTGTTCTGTTAATTCATCTCACAGAGTTACATCTTTCCCTTCAAGAAGCCTTTCGCTAAGGCTGTTCTTGTGGAATTGGCAAAGGGATATTTGGAAGCCCATAGAGGGCTATGGTGAAAAAGGAAATACCTTCCGTTCAAAACTGGAAAGAAGCTTTCTGAGAAACTGCTCTGTGTTCTGTTAATTCATCTCACAGAGTTACATCTTTCCCTTCAAGAAGCCTTTCGCTAAGGCTGTTCTTGCGGAATTGGGAAAGGGATATTTGGAAGCCCATAGACGGCTATGGTGAAAAAGGAAATATCTTCCGTTCAAAACTGGAAAGAAGATTTCTGAGAAACCGCTCTGTGTTCTGTTAATTCATCTCACAGAGTTACATCTTTCCCTTCAAGAAGCCTTTCGCTAAGGCTGTTGTTGTGGAATTGGCCAAGGGATATTTGGAAGCCCATAGAGGGCTATGGTGAAAAAAGAAATATCTTCCGTTCATAACTGGAAAGAAGCTTTCTGAGAAACTGCTCTGTGTTCTGTTAATTCATCTCACAGAGTTACATCTTTCCCTTCAAGAAGCCTTTCGCTAAGGCTGTTCTTGAGGAATTGGCAAAGGGATATTTGGAAGCCCATAGAGGGCTATGGTGAAAAAGGAAATATCTTCCGTTCAAAACTGGAAAGAAGCTTTCTGAGAAACTGCTCTGTGTTCTGTTAATTCATCTCACAGAGTTACATCTTTCCCTTCAAGAAGCCTTTCGCTAAGGCTGTTCTTGTGGAATTGGCAAAGGGATATTTGGAAGCCCATGTAGGGCTAAGGTGAAAAAGGAAATATCTTCCGTTCAAAACTGGAAAGAAGCTTTCTGAGAAACTGCTCTGTGTTCTGTTAATTCATTTCACAGAGTTACATCTTTCCCTTCAAGAAGCCTTTCGCTAAGGCTGTTCTTGTGGAATTGGCAAAGGGATATTTGGAAGCCCATAGAGGGCTATGGTGAAAAAGGAAATATCTTCCGTTCAAAACTGGAAAGAAGCTTTCTGGGAAACTGCTCTGTGTTCTGTTAATTCATCTCACAGAGTTACATCTTTCCCTTCAAGAAGCCTTTCGCTAAGGCTGTTCTTGTGGAATTGGCAAAGGGATATTTGGAAGCCCATAGAGGGCTATGGTGAAAAAGGAAATATCTTCCGTTCAAAACTGGAAAGAAGCTTTCTGAGAAACCGCTGTATGTTCTGTTAATTCATCTCACAGAGTTACATCTTTCCCTTCAAGAAGCCTTTCGCTAAGGCTGTTCTTGTGGAATTGGCAAAGGGATATTCGGAAGCCCTTAGAGGGCTATGGTGAAAAAGGAAATATCTTCCGTTCAAAACTGGAAAGAAGCTTTCTGAGAAACTGCTCTGTGTTCTGTTAATTCGTCTCACAGAGTTACATCTTTCCCTTCAAGAAGCCTTTCGCTAAGGCTGTTCTTGTGGAATTGGCAAAGGGATATTTGGAAGCCCATAGAGGGCTATGGTGAAAAAGGAAATATCTTCCGTTCAAAACTGGAAAGAAGCTTTCTGAGAAACTGCTCTGTGTTCTGTTAATTCATCTCACAGAGTTACATCTTTCCCTTCAAGAAGCCGTTCGCTAAGGCTGTTCTTGTGGAATTGGCAAAGGGATATTTGGAAGCCCATAGAGGGCTATGGTGAAAAAGGAAATATCTTCCCTTCAAAACTGGAAAGAAGGTTTCTGAGAAACTGCTCTGTGATCTGTTAATTCATCTCACAGTGTTACATCTTTCCCTTCAAGTAGCCTTTCGCTAAGGCTGTTCTTGTGAAATTGGCAAAGGGATATTTGGAAGCCCTTAGAGGGCTATGGTGAAAAAGGAAATATCTTCCGTTCAAAACTGGAAAGAAGCTTTCTGAGAAACTGCTCTGTGTTCTGTTAATTCATCTCACAGAGTTACATCTTTCCCTTCAAGAAGCCGTTCGCTAAGGCTGTTCTTGTGGAATTGGCAAAGGGATATTTGGAAGCCCATAGAGGGCTATGGTGAAAAAGGAAATATCTTCCGTTCAAAACTGGAAAGAAGCTTTCTGAGAAACCGCTGTATGTTCTGTTAATTCATCTCACAGAGTTACATCTTTCCTTCAAGAAGCCTTTCGCTAAGGCTGGTCTTGTGGAATTGGCAAAGGGATATTTGGAAACCCTTAGAGGGCTATGGTGAAAAAGGAAATATCTTCCGTTCAAAACTGGAAAGAAGCTTTCTGAGAAACCGCTCTGTGTTCTGTTAATTCATCTCACAGAGTTACATCTTTCCCTTCAAGAAGCCTTTCGCTAAGGCTGTTCTTGTGGAATAGGCAAAGGGATATTTGGAAGCCCATAGAGGGCTATGGTGAAAAAGGAAATATATTCCGTTCAAAACTGGAAAGAAGCTTTCTGAGAAACTGCTCTGTGTTCTGTTAATTCATCTCACAGAGTTACATCTTTCCCTTCACGAAGCCTTTCGCTAAGGCTGTTCTTGTGGAATTGGCAAAGGGATATTTGGAAGCCCATAGAGGGCTATGGTGAAAAAGGAAATATCTTCCGTTCAACACTGGAAACAAGTATTCGGGGAAACTGCTCTGTGTTCTGTTAATTCATCTCACAGAGTTACATCTTTCCCTTCAAGAAGCCTTTCGCTAAGGCTGTTCTTGTGGAATTGGCAAAGGGATATTTGGAAGCCCATAGAGGGCTATGGTGAAAAAGGAAATATCTTCCGTTCAAAACTGGAAAGAAGCTTTCTGAGAAACTGCTCTGTGTTCTGTTAATTCATCTCACAGAGTTACATCTTTCCCTGCAAGAAGCCTTTCGCTAAGGCTCTTCTTGTGGAATTGGCAAAGGGATATTTGGAAGCCCATAGAGTGCTATGGTGAAAAAGGAAATATCTTCCGTTCAAAACTGGAAAGAAGCATTCTGAGAAACCGCTGTATGTTCTGTTAATTCATCTCACAGAGTTACATCTTTCCCTTGAAGAAGCCTTTCGCTAAGGCTGTTCTTGTGGAATTGGCGAAGTGATATTTGGAAGCCCTTAGAGGGCTATGGTGAAAAAGGAAATATCTTCCGTTCAAAACTGGAAAGAAGCTTTCTGAGAAACCGCTCTGTTTTCTGTTAATTCATCTCACTGAGTTACATCTTTCCCTTCAAGAAGCCTTTCGCTAAGGCTGTTCTTGTGGAATTGGCAAAGGGATATTTGGAAGACCATAGAGGGCTATGGTGAAAAAGGAAATATCTTCCGTTCAAAACTGGAAAGAAGCTTTCTGAGAAACTGCTCTGTGTTCTGTTAATTCGTCTCACAGAGTTACATCTTTCCCTTCAAGAAGCCTTACGCTAAGGCTGTTCTTGTGGAATTGCAAAGGGATATTTGGAAGCCCATAGAGGGCTATGGTGAAAAAGGAAATATCTTCCGTTCAAAACTGGAAAGAAGCTTTCTGAGAAACTGCTCTGTGTTCTGTTAATTCATCTCACAGAGTTACATCTTTCCCTTCACGAAGCCTTTCGCTAAGGCTGTTCTTGTGGAATTGGCAAAGGGATATTTGGAAGCCCTTAGAGGGCTATGGTGAAAAAGGAAATATCTTCCGTTCAAAACTGGAAAGAAGCTTTCTGAGAAACTGCTCTGTGTTCTGTTAATTCATCTCACAGAGTTACATCTTTCCCTTCAAGAAGCCGTTCGCTAAGGCTGTTCTTGTGGAATTGGCAAAGGGATATTTGGAAGCCCATAGAGGGCTATGGTGAAAAAGGAAATATCTTCCGTTCAAAACTGGAAAGAAGGTTTCTGAGAAACTGCTCTGTGTTCTGTTAATTCATCTCACAGAGTTACATCTTTCCCTTCAAGAAGCCTTTCGCTAAGGCTGTTCTTGTGGAATTGGCAAAGGGATATTTCGAAGCCCATAGAGGGCTATGGTGAATAAGGAAATATCTTCCTTTCAAAACTGGAAAGAAGCTTTCTGAGAAACTGCTCTGTGTTCTGTTAATTCTTCTCACGGAGTTACATCTTTCCCTTCAAGAAGCCTTTCGCTAAGGCTGTTCTTGTGGAATTGGCAAAGGGATATTTGGAAGCCCATAGAAGGCTATGGTGAAAAAGGAAATATCTTCCGTTCAAAACTGGAAAGAAGCTTTCTGAGAAACTGCTCTGTGTTCTGTTAATTCATCTCACAGAGTTACATCTTTACCTTCAAGAAGCCTTTCGCTAAGGCTATTCTTGTGGAATTGGCAAAGGGATATTTGGAAGCCCATAGAGGGCTATGGTGAAAAAGGAAATATCTTCCGTTCAAAACTGGAAAGAAGCTTTCTGAGAAACCGCTGTATGTTCTGTTAATTCATCTCACAGAGTTACATCTTTCCTTCAAGAAGCCTTTCGCTAAGGCTGTTCTTGTGGAATTCGCAAAGGGATATTTGGAAACCCTTAGAGGGCTATGGTGAAAAAGGAAATATCTTCCGTTCAAAACTGGAAAGAAGCTTTCTGAGAAACCGCTCTGTGTTCTGCTAATTCATCTCACAGAGTTACATCTTTCCCTTAAAGAAGCCTTTCACTAAGGCTGTTCTTGTGGAATTGGCAAAGGGATATTTGGAAGCCCATAGAGGGCTATGGTGAAAAAGGAAATATCTTCCGTTCAAAACTGGAAAGAAGCTTTCTGAGAAACCGCTGTATGTTCTGTTAATTCATCTCACAGAGTTACATCTTTCCCTTCAAGAAGCCGTTCGCTAAGGCTGTTCTTGTGGAATTGGCAAAGGGATATTTGGAAGCCCATAGAGGGCTATGGTGAAAAAGGAAATATCTTCCGTTCAAAACTGTAAAGAAGCTTTCTGAGAAACCGCTGTATGTTCTGTTAATTCATCTCACAGTGTTACATCTTTCCCTTCAAGAAGCCTTTCGCTAAGGCTGTTCTTGTGGAATTGGCAAAGGGATACTTGGAAGCCCATAGAGGGCTATGGTGAAAAAGGAAATATCTTCCGTTCAAAACTGGAAAGAAGCTTTCTGAGAAACTGCTCTGTGTTCTGTTAATTCATCTCACAGAGTTACATCTTTCCCTTCAAGAAGCCTTTCGCTAAGGCTGTTCTTGTGGAATTGGCAAAGGGATATTTGGAAGCCCATAGAGGGCTATGGTGAAAAAGGAAATATCTTCCCTTCAAAACTGGAAAGAAGCTTTCTGAGAAACTGCTCTGTGTTCTGTTAATTCATCTCACAGAGTTACATCTTTCCTTCAAGAACCCTTTCGCTAAGGCTATTCTTGTGGAATTGGCAAAGGGATATTTGGAAGCCCATAGAGGGTTATGGTGAAAAAGGAAATATCTTCCGTTCATAACTGGAAAGAAGCTTTCTGAGAAACTGCTCTGTGTTCTGTTAATTCATCTCACAGAGTTACATCTTTCCCTTCAAGAAGCCTTTCGCTAAGGCTGTTCTTCAGGAATTGGCAAAGGGATATTTGGAAGCCCATAGAGGGCTACGGTGAAAAAGGAAATACCTTCCGTTCAAAACTGGAAAGAAGCTTTCTGAGAAACTGCTCTGTGTTCTGTTAATTCATCTCACAGAGTTACATCTTTCCCTTCAAGAAGCCTTTCGCTAAGGCTGTTTTTGCGGAATTGGCAAAGGGATATTTGGAAGCCCATAGACGGCTATGGTGAAAAAGGAAATATCTTCCGTTCAAAACTGGAAAGAAGATTTCTGAGAAACTAATCTGTGTTCTGTTAATTCATCTCACAGAGTTACATCTTTCCCTTCAAGAAGCCTTTCGCTAAGGCTGTTGTTGTGGAATTGGCCAAGGGATATTTGGAAGCCCATAGAGGGCTATGGTGAAAAAAGAAATACCTTCCGTTCATAACTGGAAAGAAGCTTTCTGAGAAACTGCTCTGTGTTCTGTTAATTCATCTCACAGAGTTACATCTTTCCCTTCCAGAAGCCTTTCGCTAAGGCTGTTCTTCAGGAATTGGCAAAGGGATATTTGGAAGCCCATAGAGGGCTATGGTGAAAAAGGAAATATCTTCCGTTCAAAACTGGAAAGAAGCTTTCTGAGAAACTGCTCTGTGTTCTGTTAATTCATCTCACAGAGTTACATCTTTCCCTTCAAGAAGCCTTTCGCTAAGGCTGTTCTTGTGGAATTGGCAAAGGGATATTTGGAAGCCCATGTAGGGCTATGGTGAAAAAGGAAATATCTTCCGTTCAAAACTGGAAAGAAGCTTTCTGAGAAACTGCTCTGTGTTCTGTTAATTCATTTCACAGAGTTACATCTTTCCCTTCAAGAAGCCTTTCGCTAAGGCTGTTCTTGTGGAATTGGCAAAGGGATATTTGGAAGCCCATAGAGGGCTATGGTGAAAAAGGAAATATCTTCCGTTCAAAACTGGAAAGAAGCTTTCTGGGAAACTGCTCTGTGTTCTGTTAATTCATCTCACAGAGTTACATCTTTCCCTTCAAGAAGCCTTTCGCTAAGGCTGTTCTTGTGGAATTGGCAAAGGGATATTTGGAAGCCCATAGAGGGCTATGGTGAAAAAGGAAATATCTTCCCTTCAAAACTGGAAAGAAGGTTTCTGAGAAACTGCTCTGTGATCTGTTAATTCATCTCACAGTGTTACATCTTTCCCTTCAAGTAGCCTTTCGCTAAGGCTGTTCTTGTGGAATTGGCAAAGGGATATTTGGAAGCCCTTAGAGGGCTATGGTGAAAAAGGAAATATCTTCCGTTCAAAACTGGAAAGAAGCTTTCTGAGAAACTGCTCTGTGTTCTGTTAATTCATCTCACAGAGTTACATCTTTCCCTTCAAGAAGCCGTTCGCTAAGGCTGTTCTTGTGGAATTGGCAAAGGGATATTTGGAAGCCCCTAGAGGGCTATGGTGAAAAAGGAAATATCTTCCGTTCAAAACTGGAAAGAAGCTTTCTGAGAAACCGCTGTATGTTCTGTTAATTCATCTCACAGAGTTACATCTTTCCTTCAAGAAGCCTTTCGCTAAGGCTGTTCTTGTGGAATTGGCAAAGGGATATTTGGAAACCCTTAGAGGGCTATGGTGAAAAAGGAAATATCTTCCGTTCAAAACTGGAAAGAAGCTTTCTGAGAAACCGCTCTGTGTTCTGTTAATTCATCTCACAGAGTTACATCTTTCCCTTCAAGAAGCCTTTCGCTAAGGCTGTTCTTGTGGAATAGGCAAAGGGATATTTGGAAGCCCATAGAGGGCTATGGTGAAAAAGGAAATATATTCCGTTCAATACTGGAAAGAAGCTTTCTGAGAAACTGCTCTGTGTTCTGTTAATTCATCTCACAGAGTTACATCTTTCCCTTCAAGAAGCCTTTCGCTAAGGCTGTTCTTGTGGAATTGGCAAAGGGATATTTGGAAGCCCATAGAGGGCTATGGTGAAAAAGGAAATATCTTCCGTTCAAAACTGGAAAGAAGCTTTCTGAGAAACTGCCCTGTGTTCTGTTAATTCATCTCACAGAGTTACATCTTTCCCTTCAAGAAGCCTTTCGCTAAGGCTGTTCTTGTGGAATTGGCAAAGGGATATTTGGAAGCCAATAGAGGATTATGGTGAAAAAGGAAATATCTTCCGTTCATAACTGGAAAGAAGCTTTCTGAGAAACTGCTCTGTGTTCTGTTAATTCATCTCACAGAGTTACATCTTTCCCTTCAAGAAGCCTTTCGCTAAGGCTGTTCTTGTGGAATTGGCAAAGGGATATTTGGAAGCCCATAGAGGGCTATGGTGAAAAAGGAAATACCTTCCGTTCAAAACTGGAAAGAAGCTTTCTGAGAAACTGCTCTGTGTTCTGTTAATTCATCTCACAGAGTTACATCTTTCCCTTCAAGAAGCCTTTCGCTAAGGCTGTTCTTGCGGAATTGGCAAAGGGATATTTGGAAGCCCATAGACGGCTATGGTGAAAAAGGAAATATCTTCCGTTCAAAACTGGAAAGAAGATTTCTGAGAAACCGCTCTGTGTTCTGTTAATTCATCTCACAGAGTTACATCTTTCCCTTCAAGAAGCCTTTCGCTAAGGCTGTTGTTGTGGAATTGGCCAAGGGATATTTGGAAGCCCATAGAGGGCTATGGTGAAAAAAGAAATATCTTCCGTTCATAACTGGAAAGAAGCTTTCTGAGAAACTGCTCTGTGTTCTGTTAATTCATCTCACAGAGTTACATCTTTCCCTTCCAGAAGCCTTTCGCTAAGGCTGTTCTTGAGGAATTGGCAAAGGGATATTTGGAAGCCCATAGAGGGCTATGGTGAAAAAGGAAATATCTTCCGTTCAAAACTGGAAAGAAGCTTTCTGAGAAACTGCACTGTGTTCTGTTAATTCATCTCACAGAGTTACATCTTTCCCTTCAAGAAGCCTTTCGCTAAGGCTGTTCTTGTGGAATTGGCAAAGGGATATTTGGCAGCCCATGTAGGGCTATGGTGAAAAAGGAAATATCTTCCGTTCAAAACTGGAAAGAAGCTTTCTGAGAAACTGCTCTGTGTTCTGTTAATTCATTTCACAGAGTTACATCTTTCCCTTCAAGAAGCCTTTCGCTAAGGCTGTTCTTGTGGAATTGGCAAAGGGATATTTGGAAGCCCATAGAGGGCTATGGTGAAAAAGGAAATATCTTCCGTTCAAAACTGGAAAGAAGCTTTCTGGGAAACTGCTCTGTGTTCTGTTAATTCGTCTCACAGAGTTACACCTTTCCCTTCAAGAAGCCTTTCGCTAAGGCTGTTCTTGTGGAATTGGCAAAGGGATATTTGGAAGCCCATAGAGGGCTATGGTGAAAAAGGAAATATCTTCCGTTCAAAACTGGAAAGAAGCTTTCTGAGAAACCGCTGTATGTTCTGTTAATTCATCTCACAGAGTTACATCTTTCCCTTCAAGAAGCCTTTCGCTAAGGCTGTTCTTGTGGAATTGGCAAAGGGATATTCGGAAGCCCTTAGAGGGCTATGGTGAAAAAGGAAATATCTTCCGTTCAAAACTGGAAAGAAGCTTTCTGAGAAACTGCTCTGTGTTCTGTTAATTCGTCTCACAGAGTTACATCTTTCCCTTCAAGAAGCCTTTCGCTAAGGCTGTTCTTGTGGAATTGGCAAAGGGATATTTGGAAGCCCATAGAGGGCTATGGTGAAAAAGGAAATATCTTCCGTTCAAAACTGGAAAGAAGCTTTCTGAGAAACTGCTCTGTGTTCTGTTAATTCATCTCACAGAGTTACATCTTTCCCTTCAAGAAGCCTTTCGCTAAGGCTGTTCTTGTGGAATTGGCAAAGGGATATTTGGAAGCCCATAGAGGGCTATGGTGAAAAAGGAAATATCTTCCGTTCAAAACTGGAAAGAAGCTTTCTGAGAAACTGCTCTGTGTTCTGTTAATTCATCTCACAGAGTTACATCTTTCCCTTCAAGAAGCCGTTCGCTAAGGCTGTTCTTGTGGAATTGGCAAAGGGATATTTGGAAGCCCTTAGAGGGCTATGGTGAAAAAGGAAATATCTTCCGTTCAAAACTGGAAAGAAGCTTTCTGAGAAACCGCTGTATGTTCTGTTAATTCATCTCACAGAGTTACATCTTTCCTTCAAGAAGCCTTTCGCTAAGGCTGTTCTTGTGGAATTGGCAAAGGGATATTTGGAAACCCTTAGAGGGCTATGGTGAAAAAGGAAATATCTTCCGTTCAAAACTGGAAAGAAGCTTTCTGAGAAACCGCTCTGTGTTCTGTTAATTCATCTCACAGAGTTACATCTTTCCCTTCAAGAAGCCTTTCGCTAAGGCTGTTCTTGTGGAATAGGCAAAGGGATATTTGGAAGCCCATAGAGGGCTATGGTGAAAAAGGAAATATATTCCGTTCAAAACTGGAAAGAAGCTTTCTGAGAAACTGCTCTGTGTTCTGTTAATTCATCTCACAGAGTTACATCTTTCCCTTCAAGAAGCCTTTCGCTAAGGCTGTTCTTGTGGAATTGGCAAAGGGATATTTGGAAGCCCATAGAGGGCTATGGTGAAAAAGGAAATATCTTCCGTTCAAAACTGGAAAGAAGCTTTCTGAGAAACTGCCCTGTGTTCTGTTAATTCATCTCACAGAGTTACATCTTTCCCTTCAAGAAGCCTTTCGCTAAGGCTGTTCTTGTGGAATTGGCAAAGGGATATTTGGAAGCCCATAGAGGGCTATGGTGAAAAAGGAAATATCTTCCGTTCAAAACTGGAAAGAAGCTTTCTGGGAAACTGCTCTGTGTTCTGTTAATTCATCTCACAGAGTTACATCTTTCCCTTCAAGAAGCCTTTCGCTAAGGCTGTTCTTGTGGAATTGGCAAAGGGATATTTGGAAGCCCATAGAGGGCTATGGTGAAAAAGGAAATATCTTCCGTTCAAAACTGGAAAGAAGCTCTCTGAGAAACCGCTGTATGTTCTGTTAATTCATCTCACAGAGTTACATCTTTCCCTTCAAGAAGCCTTTCGCTAAGGCTGTTCTTGTGGAATTGGCAAAGGGATATTCGGAAGCCCTTAGAGGGCTATGGTGAAAAAGGAAATATCTTCCGTTCAAAACTGGAAAGAAGCTTTCTGAGAAACTGCTCTGTGTTCTGTTAATTCGTCTCACAGAGTTACATCTTTCCCTTCAAGAAGCCTTTCGCTAAGGCTGTTCTTGTGGAATTGGCAAAGGGATATTTGGAAGCCCATAGAGGGCTATGGTGAAAAAGGAAATATCTTCCGTTCAAAACTGGAAAGAAGCTTTCTGAGAAACTGCTCTGTGTTCTGTTAATTCATCTCACAGAGTTACATCTTTCCCTTCAAGAAGCCTTTCGCTAAGGCTGTTCTTGTGGAATTGGCAAAGGGATATTTGGAAGCCCATAGAGGGCTATGGTGAAAAAGGAAATATCTTCCGTTCAAAACTGGAAAGAAGCTTTCTGAGAAACTGCTCTGTGTTCTGTTAATTCATCTCACAGAGTTACATCTTTCCCTTCAAGAAGCCGTTCGCTAAGGCTGTTCTTTTGGAATTGGCAAAGGGATATTTGGAAGCCCATAGAGGGCAATGGTGAAAAAGGAAATATCTTCCCTTCAAAACTGGAAAGAAGGTTTCTGAGAAACTGCTCTGTGATCTGTTAATTCATCTCACAGTGTTACATCTTTCCCTTCAAGTAGCCTTTCGCTAAGGCTGTTCTTGTGGAATTGGCAAAGGGATATTTGGAAGCCCTTAGAGGGCTATGGTGAAAAAGGAAATATCTTCCGTTCAAAACTGGAAAGAAGCTTTCTGAGAAACTGCTCTGTTTTCTGTTAATTCATCTCACAGAGTTACATCTTTCCCTTCAAGAAGCCGTTCGCTAAGGCTGTTCTTGTGGAATTGGCAAAGGGATATTTGGAAGCCCATAGAGGGCTATGGTGAAAAAGGAAATATCTTCCGTTCAAAACTGGAAAGAAGCTTTCTGAGAAACCGCTGTATGTTCTGTTAATTCATCTCACAGAGTTACATCTTTCCCTTCAAGAAGCCTTTCGCTAAGGCTGTTCTTGTGGAATTGGCAAAGGGATATTCGGAAGCCCTTAGAGGGCTATGGTGAAAAAGGAAATATCTTCCGTTCAAAACTGGAAAGAAGCTTTCTGAGAAAGTGCTCTGTGTTCTGTTAATTCGTCTCACAGAGTTACATCTTTCCCTTCAAGAAGCCTTTCGCTAAGGCTGTTCTTGTGGAATTGGCAAAGGGATATTTGGAAGCCCATAGAGGGCTATGGTGAAAAAGGAAATATCTTCCGTTCAAAACTGGAAAGAAGCTTTCTGAGAAACTGCTCTGTGTTCTGTTAATTCATCTCACAGAGTTACATCTTTCCCTTCAAGAAGCCTTTCGCTAAGGCTGTTCTTGTGGAATTGGCAAAGGGATATTTGGAAGCCCATAGAGGGCTATGGTGAAAAAGGAAATATCTTCCGTTCAAAACTGGAAAGAAGCTTTCTGAGAAACTGTTCTGTGTTCTGTTAATTCATCTCACAGAGTTACATCTTTCCCTTCAAGAAGCCGTTCGCTAAGGCTGTTCTTGTGGAATTGGCAAAGGGATATTTGGAAGCCCATAGAGGGCTATGGTGAAAAAGGAAATATCTTCCCTTCAAAACTGGAAAGAAGGTTTCTGAGAAACTGCTCTGTGATCTGTTAATTCATCTCACAGTGTTACATCTTTCCCTTCAAGTAGCCTTTCTCTAAGGCTGTTCTTGTGGAATTGGCAAAGGGATATTTGGAAGCCCTTAGAGGGCTATGGTGAAAAAGGAAATATCTTCCGTTCAAAACTGGAAAGAAGCTTTCTGAGAAACTGCTCTGTGTTCTGTTAATTCATCTCACAGAGTTACATCTTTCCCTTCAAGAAGCCGTTCGCTAAGGCCGTTCTTGTGGAATTGGCAAAGGGATATTTGGAAGCCCATAGAGGGCTATGGTGAAAAAGGAAATATCTTCCGTTCAAAACTGTAAAGAAGCTTTCTGAGAAACCGCTGTATGTTCTGTTAATTCATCTCACAGTGTTACATCTTTCCCTTCAAGAAGCCTTTCGCTAAGGCTGTTCTTGTGGAATTGGCAAAGGGATACTTGGAAGCCCATAGAGGGCTATGGTGAAAAAGGAAATATCTTCCGTTCAAAACTGGAAAGAAGCTTTCTGAGAAACTGCTCTGTGTTCTGTTAATTCATCTCACAGAGTTACATCTTTCCCTTCAAGAAGCCTTTCGCTAAGGCTGTTCTTGTGGAATTGGCAAAGGGATATTTGGAAGCCCATAGAGGGCTATGGTGAAAAAGGAAATATCTTCCCTTCAAAACTGGAAAGAAGCTTTCTGAGAAACTGCTCTGTGTTCTGTTAATTCATCTCACAGAGTTACATCTTTCCTTCAAGAACCCTTTCGCTAAGGCTATTCTTGTGGAATTGGCAAAGGGATATTTGGAAGCCCATAGAGGGTTATGGTGAAAAAGGAAATATCTTCCGTTCATAACTGGAAAGAAGCTTTCTGAGAAACTGCTCTGTGTTCTGTTAATTCATCTCACAGAGTTACATCTTTCCCTTCAAGAAGCCTTTCGCTAAGGCTGTTCTTGTGGAATTGGCAAAGGGATATTTGGAAGCCCATAGAGGGCTATGGTGAAAAAGGAAATACCTTCCGTTCAAAACTGGAAAGAAGCTTTCTGAGAAACTGCTCTGTGTTCTGTTAATTCATCTCACAGAGTTACATCTTTCCCTTCAAGAAGCCTTTCGCTAAGGCTGTTCTTGCGGAATTGGCAAAGGGATATTTGGAAGCCCATAGACGGCTATGGTGAAAAAGGAAATATCTTCCGTTCAAAACTGGAAAGAAGATTTCTGAGAAACTGCTCTGTGTTCTGTTAATTCATCTCACAGAGTTACATCTTTCCCTTCAAGAAGCCTTTCGCTAAGGCTGTTGTTGTGGAATTGGCCAAGGGATATTTGGAAGCCCATAGAGGGCTATGGTGAAAAAAGAAATACCTTCCGTTCATAACTGGAAAGAAGCTTTCTGAGAAACTGCTCTGTGTTCTGTTAATTCATCTCACAGAGTTACATCTTTCCCTTCCAGAAGCCTTTCGCTAAGGCTGTTCTTGAGGAATTGGCAAAGGGATATTTGGAAGCCCATAGAGGGCTATGGTGAAAAAGGAAATATCTTCCGTTCAAAACTGGAAAGAAGCTTTCTGAGAAACTGCTCTGTGTTCTGTTAATTCATCTCACAGAGTTACATCTTTCCCTTCAAGAAGCCTTTCGCTAAGGCTGTTCTTGTGGAATTGGCAAAGGGATATTTGGAAGCCCATGTAGGGCTATGGTGAAAAAGGAAATATCTTCCGTTCAAAACTGGAAAGAAGCTTTCTGAGAAACTGCTCTGTGTTCTGTTAATTCATTTCACAGAGTTACATCTTTCCCTTCAAGAAGCCTTTCGCTAAGGCTGTTCTTGTGGAATTGGCAAAGGGATATTTGGAAGCCCATAGAGGGCTATGGTGAAAAAGGAAATATCTTCCGTTCAAAACTGGAAAGAAGCTTTCTGGGAAACTGCTCTGTGTTCTGTTAATTCATCTCACAGAGTTACATCTTTCCCTTCAAGAAGCCTTTCGCTAAGCCTGTTCTTGTGGAATTGGCAAAGGGATATTTGGAAGCCCATAGAGGGCTATGGTGAAAAAGGAAATATCTTATCTTCAAAACTGGAAAGAAGGTTTCTGAGAAACTGCTCTGTGATCTGTTAATTCATCTCACAGTGTTACATCTTTCCCTTCAAGTAGCCTTTCGCTAAGGCTGTTCTTGTGGAATTGGCAAAGGGATATTTGGAAGCCCTTAGAGGGCTATGGTGAAAAAGGAAATATCTTCCGTTCAAAACTGGAAAGAAGCTTTCTGAGAAACTGCTCTGTGTTCTGTTAATTCATCTCACAGAGTTACATCTTTCCCTTCAAGAAGCCGTTCGCTAAGGCTGTTCTTGTGGAATTGGCAAAGGGATATTTGGAAGCCCATAGAGGGCTATGGTGAAAAAGGAAATATCTTCCGTTCAAAACTGGAAAGAAGCTTTCTGAGAAACTGCTCTGTGTTCTGTTAATTCATCTCACAGAGTTACATCTTTCCCTTCAAGAAGCCGTTCGCTAAGGCTGTTCTTTTGGAATTGGCAAAGGGATATTTGGAAGCCCATAGAGGGCAATGGTGAAAAAGGAAATATCTTCCCTTCAAAACTGGAAAGAAGGTTTCTGAGAAACTGCTCTGTGATCTGTTAATTCATCTCACAGTGTTACATCTTTCCCTTCAAGTAGCCTTTCGCTAAGGCTGTTCTTGTGGAATTGGCAAAGGGATATTTGGAAGCCCTTAGAGGGCTATGGTGAAAAAGGAAATATCTTCCGTTCAAAACTGGAAAGAAGCTTTCTGAGAAACTGCTCTGTTTTCTGTTAATTCATCTCACAGAGTTACATCTTTCCCTTCAAGAAGCCGTTCGCTAAGGCTGTTCTTGTGGAATTGGCAAAGGGATATTTGGAAGCCCATAGAGGGCTATGGTGAAAAAGGAAATATCTTCCGTTCAAAACTGGAAAGAAGCTTTCTGAGAAACCGCTGTATGTTCTGTTAATTCATCTCACAGAGTTACATCTTTCCCTTCAAGAAGCCTTTCGCTAAGGCTGTTCTTGTGGAATTGGCAAAGGGATATTCGGAAGCCCTTAGAGGGCTATGGTGAAAAAGGAAATATCTTCCGTTCAAAACTGGAAAGAAGCTTTCTGAGAAACTGCTCTGTGTTCTGTTAATTCGTCTCACAGAGTTACATCTTTCCCTTCAAGAAGCCTTTCGCTAAGGCTGTTCTTGTGGAATTGGCAAAGGGATATTTGGAAGCCCATAGAGGGCTATGGTGAAAAAGGAAATATCTTCCGTTCAAAACTGGAAAGAAGCTTTCTGAGAAACTGCTCTGTGTTCTGTTAATTCATCTCACAGAGTTACATCTTTCCCTTCAAGAAGCCTTTCGCTAAGGCTGTTCTTGTGGAATTGGCAAAGGGATATTTGGAAGCCCATAGAGGGCTATGGTGAAAAAGGAAATATCTTCCGTTCAAAACTGGAAAGAAGCTTTCTGAGAAACTGTTCTGTGTTCTGTTAATTCATCTCACAGAGTTACATCTTTCCCTTCAAGAAGCCGTTCGCTAAGGCTGTTCTTGTGGAATTGGCAAAGGGATATTTGGAAGCCCATAGAGGGCTATGGTGAAAAAGGAAATATCTTCCCTTCAAAACTGGAAAGAAGGTTTCTGAGAAACTGCTCTGTGATCTGTTAATTCATCTCACAGTGTTACATCTTTCCCTTCAAGTAGCCTTTCTCTAAGGCTGTTCTTGTGGAATTGGCAAAGGGATATTTGGAAGCCCTTAGAGGGCTATGGTGAAAAAGGAAATATCTTCCGTTCAAAACTGGAAAGAAGCTTTCTGAGAAACTGCTCTGTGTTCTGTTAATTCATCTCACAGAGTTACATCTTTCCCTTCAAGAAGCCGTTCGCTAAGGCTGTTCTTGTGGAATTGGCAAAGGGATATTTGGAAGCCCATAGAGGGCTATGGTGAAAAAGGAAATATCTTCCGTTCAAAACTGTAAAGAAGCTTTCTGAGAAACCGCTGTATGTTCTGTTAATTCATCTCACAGTGTTACATCTTTCCCTTCAAGAAGCCTTTCGCTAAGGCTGTTCTTGTGGAATTGGCAAAGGGATACTTGGAAGCCCATAGAGGGCTATGGTGAAAAAGGAAATATCTTCCGTTCAAAACTGGAAAGAAGCTTTCTGAGAAACTGCTCTGTGTTCTGTTAATTCATCTCACAGAGTTACATCTTTCCCTTCAAGAAGCCTTTCGCTAAGGCTGTTCTTGTGGAATTGGCAAAGGGATATTTGGAAGCCCATAGAGGGCTATGGTGAAAAAGGAAATATCTTCCCTTCAAAACTGGAAAGAAGCTTTCTGAGAAACTGCTCTGTGTTCTGTTAATTCATCTCACAGAGTTACATCTTTCCTTCAAGAAGCCTTTCGCTAAGGCTGTTCTTGTGGAATTGGCAAAGGGATATTTGGAAGCCCATAGAGGGCTATGGTGAAAAAGGAAATATCTTCCCTTCAAAACTGGAAAGAAGCTTTCTGAGAAACTGCTCTGTGTTCTGTTAATTCATCTCACAGAGTTACATCTTTCCCTTCAAGAAGCCTTTCGCTAAGGCTGTTCTTGTGGAATAGGCAAAGGGATATTTGGAAGCCCATAGAGGGCTATGGTGAAAAAGGAAATATATTCCGTTCAAAACTGGAAAGAAGCTTTCTGAGAAACTGCTCTGTGTTCTGTTAATTCATCTCACAGAGTTACATCTTTCCCTTCAAGAAGCCTTTCGCTAAGGCTGTTCTTGTGGAATTGGCAAAGGGATATTTGGAAGCCCATAGAGGGCTATGGTGAAAAAGGAAATATCTTCCGTTCAAAACTGGAAAGAAGCTTTCTGAGAAACTGCCCTGTGTTCTGTTAATTCATCTCACAGAGTTACATCTTTCCCTTCAAGAAGCCTTTCGCTAAGGCTGTTCTTGTGGAATTGGCAAAGGGATATTTGGAAGCCAATAGAGGATTATGGTGAAAAAGGAAATATCTTCCGTTCATAACTGGAAAGAAGCTTTCTGAGAAACTGCTCTGTGTTCTGTTAATTCATCTCACAGAGTTACATCTTTCCCTTCAAGAAGCCTTTCGCTAAGGCTGTTCTTGTGGAATTGGCAAAGGGATATTTGGAAGCCCATAGAGGGCTATGGTGAAAAAGGAAATACCTTCCGTTCAAAACTGGAAAGAAGCTTTCTGAGAAACTGCTCTGTGTTCTGTTAATTCATCTCACAGAGTTACATCTTTCCCTTCAAGAAGCCTTTCGCTAAGGCTGTTCTTGCGGAATTGGCAAAGGGATATTTGGAAGCCCATAGACGGCTATGGTGAAAAAGGAAATATCTTCCGTTCAAAACTGGAAAGAAGATTTCTGAGAAACCGCTCTGTGTTCTGTTAATTCATCTCACAGAGTTACATCTTTCCCTTCAAGAAGCCTTTCGCTAAGGCTGTTGTTGTGGAATTGGCCAAGGGATATTTGGAAGCCCATAGAGGGCTATGGTGAAAAAAGAAATATCTTCCGTTCATAACTGGAAAGAAGCTTTCTGAGAAACTGCTCTGTGTTCTGTTAATTCATCTCACAGAGTTACATCTTTCCCTTCCAGAAGCCTTTCGCTAAGGCTGTTCTTGAGGAATTGGCAAAGGGATATTTGGAAGCCCATAGAGGGCTATGGTGAAAAAGGAAATATCTTCCGTTCAAAACTGGAAAGAAGCTTTCTGAGAAACTGCACTGTGTTCTGTTAATTCATCTCACAGAGTTACATCTTTCCCTTCAAGAAGCCTTTCGCTAAGGCTGTTCTTGTGGAATTGGCAAAGGGATATTTGGCAGCCCATGTAGGGCTATGGTGAAAAAGGAAATATCTTCCGTTCAAAACTGGAAAGAAGCTTTCTGAGAAACTGCTCTGTGTTCTGTTAATTCATTTCACAGAGTTACATCTTTCCCTTCAAGAAGCCTTTCGCTAAGGCTGTTCTTGTGGAATTGGCAAAGGGATATTTGGAAGCCCATAGAGGGCTATGGTGAATAAGGAAATATCTTCCGTTCAAAACTGGAAAGAAGCTTTCTGGGAAACTGCTCTGTGTTCTGTTAATTCGTCTCACAGAGTTACACCTTTCCCTTCAAGAAGCCTTTCGCTAAGGCTGTTCTTGTGGAATTGGCAAAGGGATATTTGGAAGCCCATAGAGGGCTATGGTGAAAAAGGAAATATCTTCCGTTCAAAACTGGAAAGAAGCTTTCTGAGAAACCGCTGTATGTTCTGTTAATTCATCTCACAGAGTTACATCTTTCCCTTCAAGAAGCCTTTCGCTAAGGCTGTTCTTGTGGAATTGGCAAAGGGATATTCGGAAGCCCTTAGAGGGCTATGGTGAAAAAGGAAATATCTTCCGTTCAAAACTGGAAAGAAGCTTTCTGAGAAACTGCTCTGTGTTCTGTTAATTCGTCTCACAGAGTTACATCTTTCCCTTCAAGAAGCCTTTCGCTAAGGCTGTTCTTGTGGAATTGGCAAAGGGATATTTGGAAGCCCATAGAGGGCTATGGTGAAAAAGGAAATATCTTCCGTTCAAAACTGGAAAGAAGCTTTCTGAGAAACTGCTCTGTGTTCTGTTAATTCATCTCACAGAGTTACATCTTTCCCTTCAAGAAGCCTTTCGCTAAGGCTGTTCTTGTGGAATTGGCAAAGGGATATTTGGAAGCCCATAGAGGGCTATGGTGAAAAAGGAAATATCTTCCGTTCAAAACTGGAAAGAAGCTTTCTGAGAAACTGCTCTGTGTTCTGTTAATTCATCTCACAGAGTTACATCTTTCCCTTCAAGAAGCCGTTCGCTAAGGCTGTTCTTGTGGAATTGGCAAAGGGATATTTGGAAGCCCTTAGAGGGCTATGGTGAAAAAGGAAATATCTTCCGTTCAAAACTGGAAAGAAGCTTTCTGAGAAACCGCTGTATGTTCTGTTAATTCATCTCACAGAGTTACATCTTTCCTTCAAGAAGCCTTTCGCTAAGGCTGTTCTTGTGGAATTGGCAAAGGGATATTTGGAAACCCTTAGAGGGCTATGGTGAAAAAGGAAATATCTTCCGTTCAAAACTGGAAAGAAGCTTTCTGAGAAACCGCTCTGTGTTCTGTTAATTCATCTCACAGAGTTACATCTTTCCCTTCAAGAAGCCTTTCGCTAAGGCTGTTCTTGTGGAATAGGCAAAGGGATATTTGGAAGCCCATAGAGGGCTATGGTGAAAAAGGAAATATATTCCGTTCAAAACTGGAAAGAAGCTTTCTGAGAAACTGCTCTGTGTTCTGTTAATTCATCTCACAGAGTTACATCTTTCCTTTCAAGAAGCCTTTCGCTAAGGCTGTTCTTGTGGAATTGGCAAAGGGATATTTGGAAGCCCATAGAGGGCTATGGTGAAAAAGGAAATATCTTCCGTTCAAAACTGGAAAGAAGCTTTCTGAGAAACTGCCCTGTGTTCTGTTAATTCATCTCACAGAGTTACATCTTTCCCTTCAAGAAGCCTTTCGCTAAGGCTGTTCTTGTGGGATTGGCAAAGGGATATTTGGAAGCCCATAGAGGGCTATGGTGAAAAAGGAAATATCTTCCGTTCAAAACTGGAAAGAAGCTTTCTGGGAAACTGCTCTGTGTTCTGTTAATTCATCTCACAGAGTTACATCTTTCCCTTCAAGAAGCCTTTCGCTAAGGCTGTTCTTGTGGAATTGGCAAAGGGATATTTGGAAGCCCATAGAGGGCTATGGTGAAAAAGGAAATATCTTCCGTTCAAAACTGGAAAGAAGCTTTCTGAGAAACCGCTGTATGTTCTGTTAATTCATCTCACAGAGTTACATCTTTCCCTTCAAGAAGCCTTTCGCTAAGGCTGTTCTTGTGGAATTGGCAAAGGGATATTCGGAAGCCCTTAGAGGGCTATGGTGAAAAAGGAAATATCTTCCGTTCAAAACTGGAAAGAAGCTTTCTGAGAAACTGCTCTGTGTTCTGTTAATTCGTCTCACAGAGTTACATCTTTCCCTTCAAGAAGCCTTTCGCTAAGGCTGTTCTTGTGGAATTGGCAAAGGGATATTTGGAAGCCCATAGAGGGCTATGGTGAAAAAGGAAATATCTTCCGTTCAAAACTGGAAAGAAGCTTTCTGAGAAACTGCTCTGTGTTCTGTTAATTCATCTCACAGAGTTACATCTTTCCCTTCAAGAAGCCTTTCGCTAAGGCTGTTCTTGTGGAATTGGCAAAGGGATATTTGGAAGCCCATAGAGGGCTATGGTGAAAAAGGAAATATCTTCCGTTCAAAACTGGAAAGAAGCTTTCTGAGAAACTGCTCTGTGTTCTGTTAATTCATCTCACAGAGTTACATCTTTCCCTTCAAGAAGCCGTTCGCTAAGGCTGTTCTTTTGGAATTGGCAAAGGGATATTTGGAAGCCCATAGAGGGCAATGGTGAAAAAGGAAATATCTTCCCTTCAAAACTGGAAAGAAGGTTTCTGAGAAACTGCTCTGTGATCTGTTAATTCATCTCACAGTGTTACATCTTTCCCTTCAAGTAGCCTTTCGCTAAGGCTGTTCTTGTGGAATTGGCAAAGGGATATTTGGAAGCCCTTAGAGGGCTATGGTGAAAAAGGAAATATCTTCCGTTCAAAACTGGAAAGAAGCTTTCTGAGAAACTGCTCTGTTTTCTGTTAATTCATCTCACAGAGTTACATCTTTCCCTTCAAGAAGCCGTTCGCTAAGGCTGTTCTTGTGGAATTGGCAAAGGGATATTTGGAAGCCCATAGAGGGCTATGGTGAAAAAGGAAATATCTTCCGTTCAAAACTGGAAAGAAGCTTTCTGAGAAACCGCTGTATGTTCTGTTAATTCATCTCACAGAGTTACATCTTTCCCTTCAAGAAGCCTTTCGCTAAGGCTGTTCTTGTGGAATAGGCAAAGGGATATTCGGAAGCCCTTAGAGGGCTATGGTGAAAAAGGAAATATCTTCCGTTCAAAACTGGAAAGAAGCTTTCTGAGAAACTGCTCTGTGTTCTGTTAATTCGTCTCACAGAGTTACATCTTTCCCTTCAAGAAGCCTTTCGCTAAGGCTGTTCTTGTGGAATTGGCAAAGGGATATTTGGAAGCCCATAGAGGGCTATGGTGAAAAAGGAAATATCTTCCGTTCAAAACTGGAAAGAAGCTTTCTGAGAAACTGCTCTGTGTTCTGTTAATTCATCTCACAGAGTTACATCTTTCCCTTCAAGAAGCCTTTCGCTAAGGCTGTTCTTGTGGAATTGGCAAAGGGATATTTGGAAGCCCATAGAGGGCTATGGTGAAAAAGGAAATATCTTCCGTTCAAAACTGGAAAGAAGCTTTCTGAGAAACTGTTCTGTGTTCTGTTAATTCATCTCACAGAGTTACATCTTTCCCTTCAAGAAGCCGTTCGCTAAGGCTGTTCTTGTGGAATTGGCAAAGGGATATTTGGAAGCCCATAGAGGGCTATGGTGAAAAAGGAAATATCTTCCCTTCAAAACTGGAAAGAAGGTTTCTGAGAAACTGCTCTGTGATCTGTTAATTCATCTCACAGTGTTACATCTTTCCCTTCAAGTAGCCTTTCTCTAAGGCTGTTCTTGTGGAATTGGCAAAGGGATATTTGGAAGCCCTTAGAGGGCTATGGTGAAAAAGGAAATATCTTCCGTTCAAAACTGGAAAGAAGCTTTCTGAGAAACTGCTCTGTGTTCTGTTAATTCATCTCACAGAGTTACATCTTTCCCTTCAAGAAGCCGTTCGCTAAGGCTGTTCTTGTGGAATTGGCAAAGGGATATTTGGAAGCCCATAGAGGGCTATGGTGAAAAAGGAAATATCTTCCGTTCAAAACTGTAAAGAAGCTTTCTGAGAAACCGCTGTATGTTCTGTTAATTCATCTCACAGTGTTACATCTTTCCCTTCAAGAAGCCTTTCGCTAAGGCTGTTCTTGTGGAATTGGCAAAGGGATACTTGGAAGGCCATAGAGGGCTATGGTGAAAAAGGAAATATCTTCCGTTCAAAACTGGAAAGAAGCTTTCTGAGAAACTGCTCTGTGTTCTGTTAATTCATCTCACAGAGTTACATCTTTCCCTTCAAGAAGCCTTTCGCTAAGGCTGTTCTTGTGGAATTGGCAAAGGGATATTTGGAAGCCCATAGAGGGCTATGGTGAAAAAGGAAATATCTTCCCTTCAAAACTGGAAAGAAGCTTTCTGAGAAACTGCTCTGTGTTCTGTTAATTCATCTCACAGAGTTACATCTTTCCTTCAAGAACCCTTTCGCTAAGGCTATTCTTGTGGAATTGGCAAAGGGATATTTGGAAGCCCATAGAGGGTTATGGTGAAAAAGGAAATATCTTCCGTTCATAACTGGAAAGAAGCTTTCTGAGAAACTGCTCTGTGTTCTGTTAATTCATCTCACAGAGTTACATCTTTCCCTTCAAGAAGCCTTTCGCTAAGGCTGTTCTTGTGGAATTGGCAAAGGGATATTTGGAAGCCCATAGAGGGCTATGGTGAAAAAGGAAATACCTTCCGTTCAAAACTGGAAAGAAGCTTTCTGAGAAACTGCTCTGTGTTCTGTTAATTCATCTCACAGAGTTACATCTTTCCCTTCAAGAAGCCTTTCGCTAAGGCTGTTCTTGCGGAATTGGCAAAGGGATATTTGGAAGCCCATAGACGGCTATGGTGAAAAAGGAAATATCTTCCGTTCAAAACTGGAAAGAAGATTTCTGAGAAACTGCTCTGTGTTCTGTTAATTCATCTCACAGAGTTACATCTTTCCCTTCAAGAAGCCTTTCGCTAAGGCTGTTGTTGTGGAATTGGCCAAGGGATATTTGGAAGCCCATAGAGGGCTATGGTGAAAAAAGAAATACCTTCCGTTCATAACTGGAAAGAAGCTTTCTGAGAAACTGCTCTGTGTTCTGTTAATTCATCTCACAGAGTTACATCTTTCCCTTCCAGAAGCCTTTCGCTAAGGCTGTTCTTGAGGAATTGGCAAAGGGATATTTGGAAGCCCATAGAGGGCTATGGTGAAAAAGGAAATATCTTCCGTTCAAAACTGGAAAGAAGCTTTCTGAGAAACTGCTCTGTGTTCTGTTAATTCATCTCACAGAGTTACATCTTTCCCTTCAAGAAGCCTTTCGCTAAGGCTGTTCTTGTGGAATTGGCAAAGGGATATTTGGAAGCCCATGTAGGGCTATGGTGAAAAAGGAAATATCTTCCGTTCAAAACTGGAAAGAAGCTTTCTGAGAAACTGCTCTGTGTTCTGTTAATTCATTTCACAGAGTTACATCTTTCCCTTCAAGAAGCCTTTCGCTAAGGCTGTTCTTGTGGAATTGGCAAAGGGATATTTGGAAGCCCATAGAGGGCTATGGTGAAAAAGGAAATATCTTCCGTTCAAAACTGGAAAGAAGCTTTCTGGGAAACTGCTCTGTGTTCTGTTAATTCATCTCACAGAGTTACATCTTTCCCTTCAAGAAGCCTTTCGCTAAGGCTGTTCTTGTTGAATTGGCAAAGGGATATTTGGAAGCCCATAGAGGGCTATGGTGAAAAAGGAAATATCTTATCTTCAAAACTGGAAAGAAGGTTTCTGAGAAACTGCTCTGTGATCTGTTAATTCATCTCACAGTGTTACATCTTTCCCTTCAAGTAGCCTTTCGCTAAGGCTGTTCTTGTGGAATTGGCAAAGGGATATTTGGAAGCCCTTAGAGGGCTATGGTGAAAAAGGAAATATCTTCCGTTCAAAACTGGAAAGAAGCTTTCTGAGAAACTGCTCTGTGTTCTGTTAATTCATCTCACAGAGTTACATCTTTCCCTTCAAGAAGCCGTTCGCTAAGGCTGTTCTTGTGGAATTGGCAAAGGGATATTTGGAAGCCCATAGAGGGCTATGGTGAAAAAGGAAATATCTTCCGTTCAAAACTGGAAAGAAGCTTTCTGAGAAACTGCTCTGTGTTCTGTTAATTCATCTCACAGAGTTACATCTTTCCCTTCAAGAAGCCGTTCGCTAAGGCTGTTCTTTTGGAATTGGCAAAGGGATATTTGGAAGCCCATAGAGGGCAATGGTGAAAAAGGAAATATCTTCCCTTCAAAACTGGAAAGAAGGTTTCTGAGAAACTGCTCTGTGATCTGTTAATTCATCTCACAGTGTTACATCTTTCCCTTCAAGTAGCCTTTCGCTAAGGCTGTTCTTGTGGAATTGGCAAAGGGATATTTGGAAGCCCTTAGAGGGCTATGGTGAAAAAGGAAATATCTTCCGTTCAAAACTGGAAAGAAGCTTTCTGAGAAACTGCTCTGTTTTCTGTTAATTCATCTCACAGAGTTACATCTTTCCCTTCAAGAAGCCTTTCGCTAAGGCTGTTCTTGTGGAATTGGCAAAGGGATATTTGGAAGCCCATAGAGGGCTATGGTGAAAAAGGAAATATCTTCCGTTCAAAACTGGAAAGAAGCTTTCTGAGAAACCGCTGTATGTTCTGTTAATTCATCTCACAGAGTTACATCTTTCCCTTCAAGAAGCCTTTCGCTAAGGCTGTTCTTGTGGAATTGGCAAAGGGATATTCGGAAGCCCTTAGAGGGCTATGGTGAAAAAGGAAATATCTTCCGTTCAAAACTGGAAAGAAGCTTTCTGAGAAACTGCTCTGTGTTCTGTTAATTCGTCTCACAGAGTTACATCTTTCCCTTCAAGAAGCCTTTCGCTAAGGCTGTTCTTGTGGAATTGGCAAAGGGATATTTGGAAGCCCATAGAGGGCTATGGTGAAAAAGGAAATATCTTCCGTTCAAAACTGGAAAGAAGCTTTCTGAGAAACTGCTCTGTGTTCTGTTAATTCATCTCACAGAGTTACATCTTTCCCTTCAAGAAGCCTTTCGCTAAGGCTGTTCTTGTGGAATTGGCAAAGGGATATTTGGAAGCCCATAGAGGGCTATGGTGAAAAAGGAAATATCTTCCGTTCAAAACTGGAAAGAAGCTTTCTGAGAAACTGTTCTGTGTTCTGTTAATTCATCTCACAGAGTTACATCTTTCCCTTCAAGAAGCCGTTCGCTAAGGCTGTTCTTGTGGAATTGGCAAAGGGATATTTGGAAGCCCATAGAGGGCTATGGTGAAAAAGGAAATATCTTCCCTTCAAAACTGGAAAGAAGGTTTCTGAGAAACTGCTCTGTGATCTGTTAATTCATCTCACAGTGTTACATCTTTCCCTTCAAGTAGCCTTTCTCTAAGGCTGTTCTTGTGGAATTGGCAAAGGGATATTTGGAAGCCCTTAGAGGGCTATGGTGAAAAAGGAAATATCTTCCGTTCAAAACTGGAAAGAAGCTTTCTGAGAAACTGCTCTGTGTTCTGTTAATTCATCTCACAGAGTTACATCTTTCCCTTCAAGAAGCCGTTCGCTAAGGCTGTTCTTGTGGAATTGGCAAAGGGATATTTGGAAGCCCATAGAGGGCTATGGTGAAAAAGGAAATATCTTCCGTTCAAAACTGTAAAGAAGCTTTCTGAGAAACCGCTGTATGTTCTGTTAATTCATCTCACAGTGTTACATCTTTCCCTTCAAGAAGCCTTTCGCTAAGGCTGTTCTTGTGGAATTGGCAAAGGGATACTTGGAAGCCCATAGAGGGCTATGGTGAAAAAGGAAATATCTTCCGTTCAAAACTGGAAAGAAGCTTTCTGAGAAACTGCTCTGTGTTCTGTTAATTCATCTCACAGAGTTACATCTTTCCCTTCAAGAAGCCTTTCGCTAAGGCTGTTCTTGTGGAATTGGCAAAGGGATATTTGGAAGCCCATAGAGGGCTATGGTGAAAAAGGAAATATCTTCCCTTCAAAACTGGAAAGAAGCTTTCTGAGAAACTGCTCTGTGTTCTGTTAATTCATCTCACAGAGTTACATCTTTCCTTCAAGAACCCTTTCGCTAAGGCTATTCTTGTGGAATTGGCAAAGGGATATTTGGAAGCCCATAGAGGGTTATGGTGAAAAAGGAAATATCTTCCGTTCATAACTGGAAAGAAGCTTTCTGAGAAACTGCTCTGTGTTCTGTTAATTCATCTCACAGAGTTACATCTTTCCCTTCAAGAAGCCTTTCGCTAAGGCTGTTCTTGTGGAATTGGCAAAGGGATATTTGGAAGCCCATAGAGGGCTATGGTGAAAAAGGAAATACCTTCCGTTCAAAACTGGAAAGAAGCTTTCTGAGAAACTGCTCTGTGTTCTGTTAATTCATCTCACAGAGTTACATCTTTCCCTTCAAGAAGCCTTTCGCTAAGGCTGTTCTTGCGGAATTGGCAAAGGGATATTTGGAAGCCCATAGACGGCTATGGTGAAAAAGGAAATATCTTCCGTTCAAAACTGGAAAGAAGATTTCTGAGAAACTGCTCTGTGTTCTGTTAATTCATCTCACAGAGTTACATCTTTCCCTTCAAGAAGCCTTTCGCTAAGGCTGTTGTTGTGGAATTGGCCAAGGGATATTTGGAAGCCCATAGAGGGCTATGGTGAAAAAAGAAATACCTTCCGTTCATAACTGGAAAGAAGCTTTCTGAGAAACTGCTCTGTGTTCTGTTAATTCATCTCACAGAGTTACATCTTTCCCTTCCAGAAGCCTTTCGCTAAGGCTGTTCTTGAGGAATTGGCAAAGGGATATTTGGAAGCCCATAGAGGGCTATGGTGAAAAAGGAAATATCTTCCGTTCAAAACTGGAAAGAAGCTTTCTGAGAAACTGCTCTGTGTTCTGTTAATTCATCTCACAGAGTTACATCTTTCCCTTCAAGAAGCCTTTCGCTAAGGCTGTTGTTGTGGAATTGGCCAAGGGATATTTGGAAGCCCATAGAGGGCTATGGTGAAAAAAGAAATACCTTCCGTTCATAACTGGAAAGAAGCTTTCTGAGAAACTGCTCTGTGTTCTGTTAATTCATCTCACAGAGTTACATCTTTCCCTTCCAGAAGCCTTTCGCTAAGGCTGTTCTTGAGGAATTGGCAAAGGGATATTTGGAAGCCCATAGAGGGCTATGGTGAAAAAGGAAATATCTTCCGTTCAAAACTGGAAAGAAGCTTTCTGAGAAACTGCTCTGTGTTCTGTTAATTCATCTCACAGAGTTACATCTTTCCCTTCAAGAAGCCTTTCGCTAAGGCTGTTCTTGTGGAATTGGCAAAGGGATATTTGGAAGCCCATGTAGGGCTATGGTGAAAAAGGAAATATCTTCCGTTCAAAACTGGAAAGAAGCTTTCTGAGAAACTGCTCTGTGTTCTGTTAATTCATTTCACAGAGTTACATCTTTCCCTTCAAGAAGCCTTTCGCTAAGGCTGTTCTTGTGGAATTGGCAAAGGGATATTTGGAAGCCCATAGAGGGCTATGGTGAAAAAGGAAATATCTTCCGTTCAAAACTGGAAAGAAGCTTTCTGGGAAACTGCTCTGTGTTCTGTTAATTCATCTCACAGAGTTACATCTTTCCCTTCAAGAAGCCTTTCGCTAAGGCTGTTCTTGTGGAATTGGCAAAGGGATATTTGGAAGCCCATAGAGGGCTATGGTGAAAAAGGAAATATCTTATCTTCAAAACTGGAAAGAAGGTTTCTGAGAAACTGCTCTGTGATCTGTTAATTCATCTCACAGTGTTACATCTTTCCCTTCAAGTAGCCTTTCGCTAAGGCTGTTCTTGTGGAATTGGCAAAGGGATATTTGGAAGCCCTTAGAGGGCTATGGTGAAAAAGGAAATATCTTCCGTTCAAAACTGGAAAGAAGCTTTCTGAGAAACTGCTCTGTGTTCTGTTAATTCATCTCACAGAGTTACATCTTTCCCTTCAAGAAGCCGTTCGCTAAGGCTGTTCTTGTGGAATTGGCAAAGGGATATTTGGAAGCCCATAGAGGGCTATGGTGAAAAAGGAAATATCTTCCGTTCAAAACTGGAAAGAAGCTTTCTGAGAAACCGCTGTATGTTCTGTTAATTCATCTCACAGAGTTACATCTTTCCTTCAAGAAGCCTTTCGCTAAGGCTGTTCTTGTGGAATTGGCAAAGGGATATTTGGAAACCCTTAGAGGGCTATGGTGAAAAAGGAAATATCTTCCGTTCAAAACTGGAAAGAAGCTTTCTGAGAAACCGCTCTGTGTTCTGTTAATTCATCTCACAGAGTTACATCTTTCCCTTCAAGAAGCCTTTCGCTAAGGCTGTTCTTGTGGAATAGGCAAAGGGATATTTGGAAGCCCATAGAGGGCTATGGTGAAAAAGGAAATATATTCCGTTCAAAACTGGAAAGAAGCTTTCTGAGAAACTGCTCTGTGTTCTGTTAATTCATCTCACAGAGTTACATCTTTCCCTTGAAGAAGCCTTTCGCTAAGGCTGTTCTTGTGGAATTGGCAAAGGGATATTTGGAAGCCCATAGAGGGCTATGGTGAAAAAGGAAATATCTTCCGTTCAAAACTGGAAAGAAGCTTTCTGAGAAACTGCTCTGTGTTCTGTTAATTCATCTCACAGAGTTACATCTTTCCCTTCAAGAAGCCTTTCGCTAAGGCTGTTCTTGCGGAATTGGCAAAGGGATATTTGGAAGCCCATAGACGGCTATGGTGAAAAAGGAAATATCTGCCGTTCAAAACTGGAAAGAAGATTTCTGAGAAACCGCTCTGTGTTCTGTTAATTCATCTCACAGAGTTACATCTTTCCCTTCAAGAAGCCTTTCGCTAAGGCTGTTGTTGTGGAATTGGCCAAGGGATATTTGGAAGCCCATAGAGGGCTATGGTGAAAAAAGAAATATCTTCCGTTCATAACTGGAAAGAAGCTTTCTGAGAAACTGCTCTGTGTTCTGTTAATTCATCTCACAGAGTTACATCTTTCCCTTCCAGAAGCCTTTCGCTAAGGCTGTTCTTGAGGAATTGGCAAAGGGATATTTGGAAGCCCATAGAGGGCTATGGTGAAAAAGGAAATATCTTCCGTTCAAAACTGGAAAGAAGCTTTCTGAGAAACTGCTCTGTGTTCTGTTAATTCATCTCACAGAGTTACATCTTTCCCTTCAAGAAGCCTTTCGCTAAGGCTGTTCTTGTGGAATTGGCAAAGGGATATTTGGAAGCCCATGTAGGGCTATGGTGAAAAAGGAAATATCTTCCGTTCAAAACTGGAAAGAAGCTTTCTGAGAAACTGCTCTGTGTTCTGTTAATTCATTTCACAGAGTTACATCTTTCCCTTCAAGAAGCCTTTCGCTAAGGCTGTTCTTGTGGAATTGGCAAAGGGATATTTGGAAGCCCATAGAGGGCTATGGTGAAAAAGGAAATATCTTCCGTTCAAAACTGGAAAGAAGCTTTCTGGGAAACTGCTCTGTGTTCTGTTAATTCGTCTCACAGAGTTACATCTTTCCCTTCAAGAAGCCTTTCGCTAAGGCTGTTCTTGTGGAATTGGCAAAGGGATATTTGGAAGCCCATAGAGGGCTATGGTGAAAAAGGAAATATCTTCCGTTCAAAACTGGAAAGAAGCTTTCTGAGAAACCGCTGTATGTTCTGTTAATTCATCTCACAGAGTTACATCTTTCCCTTCAAGAAGCCTTTCGCTAAGGCTGTTCTTGTGGAATTGGCAAAGGGATATTCGGAAGCCCTTAGAGGGCTATGGTGAAAAAGGAAATATCTTCCGTTCAAAACTGGAAAGAAGCTTTCTGAGAAACTGCTCTGTGTTCTGTTAATTCGTCTCACAGAGTTACATCTTTCCCTTCAAGAAGCCTTTCGCTAAGGCTGTTCTTGTGGAATTGGCAAAGGGATATTTGGAAGCCCATAGAGGGCTATGGTGAAAAAGGAAATATCTTCCGTTCAAAACTGGAAAGAAGCTTTCTGAGAAACTGCTCTGTGTTCTGTTAATTCATCTCACAGAGTTACATCTTTCCCTTCAAGAAGCCTTTCGCTAAGGCTGTTCTTGTGGAATTGGCAAAGGGATATTTGGAAGCCCATAGAGGGCTATGGTGAAAAAGGAAATATCTTCCGTTCAAAACTGGAAAGAAGCTTTCTGAGAAACTGCTCTGTGTTCTGTTAATTCATCTCACAGAGTTACATCTTTCCCTTCAAGAAGCCGTTCGCTAAGGCTGTTCTTGTGGAATTGGCAAAGGGATATTTGGAAGCCCATAGAGGGCTATGGTGAAAAAGGAAATATCTTCCCTTCAAAACTGGAAAGAAGGTTTCTGAGAAACTGCTCTGTGATCTGTTAATTCATCTCACAGTGTTACATCTTTCCCTTCAAGTAGCCTTTCGCTAAGGCTGTTCTTGTGGAATTGGCAAAGGGATATTTGGAAGCCCTTAGAGGGCTATGGTGAAAAAGGAAATATCTTCCGTTCAAAACTGGAAAGAAGCTTTCTGAGAAACTGCTCTGTGTTCTGTTAATTCATCTCACAGAGTTACATCTTTCCCTTCAAGAAGCCGTTCGCTAAGGCTGTTCTTGTGGAATTGGCAAAGGGATATTTGGAAGCCCTTAGAGGGCTATGGTGAAAAAGGAAATATCTTCCGTTCAAAACTGGAAAGAAGCTTTCTGAGAAACCGCTGTATGTTCTGTTAATTCATCTCACAGAGTTACATCTTTCCTTCAAGAAGCCTTTCGCTTAGGCTGTTCTTGTGGAATTGGCAAAGGGATATTTGGAAACCCTTAGAGGGCTATGGTGAAAAAGGAAATATCTTCCGTTCAAAAATGGAAAGAAGCTTTCTGAGAAACCGCTCTGTGTTCTGTTAATTCATCTCACAGAGTTACATCTTTCCCTTCAAGAAGCCTTTCGCTAAGGCTCTTCTTGTGGAATAGGCAAAGGGATATTTGGAAGCCCATAGAGGGCTATGGTGAAAAAGGAAATATATTCCGTTCAAAACTGGAAAGAAGCTTTCTGAGAAACTGCTCTGTGTTCTGTTAATTCATCTCACAGAGTTACATCTTTCCCTTCAAGAAGCCTTTCGCTAAGGCTGTTCTTGTGGAATTGGCAAAGGGATATTTGGAAGCCCATAGAGGGCTATGGTGAAAAAGGAAATATCTTCCGTTCAAAACTGGAAAGAAGCTTTCTGAGAAACTGCCCTGTGTTCTGTTAATTCATCTCACAGAGTTACATCTTTCCCTTCAAGAAGCCTTTCGCTAAGGCTGTTCTTGTGGAATTGGCAAAGGGATATTTGGAAGCCAATAGAGGATTATGGTGAAAAAGGAAATATCTTCCGTTCATAACTGGAAAGAAACTTTCTGAGAAACTGCTCTGTGTTCTGTTAATTCATCTCACAGAGTTACATCTTTCCCTTCAAGAAGCCTTTCGCTAAGGCTGTTCTTGTGGAATTGGCAAAGGGATATTTGGAAGCCCATAGAGGGCTATGGTGAAAAAGGAAATACCTTCCGTTCAAAACTGGAAAGAAGCTTTCTGAGAAACTGCTCTGTGTTCTGTTAATTCATCTCACAGAGTTACATCTTTCCCTTCAAGAAGCCTTTCGCTAAGGCTGTTCTTGCGGAATTGGCAAAGGGATATTTGGAAGCCCATAGACGGCTATGGTGAAAAAGGAAATATCTTCCGTTCAAAACTGGAAAGAAGATTTCTGAGAAACCGCTCTGTGTTCTGTTAATTCATCTCACAGTGTTACATCTTTCCCTTCAAGAAGCCTTTCGCTAAGGCTGTTGTTGTGGAATTGGCCAAGGGATATTTGGAAGCCCATAGAGGTCTATGGTGAAAAAAGAAATATCTTCCGTTCATAACTGGAAAGAAGCTTTCTGAGAAACTGCTCTGTGTTCTGTTAATTCATCTCACAGAGTTACATCTTTCCCTTCCAGAAGCCTTTCGCTAAGGCTGTTCTTGAGGAATTGGCAAAGGGATATTTGGAAGCCCATAGAGGGCTATGGTGAAAAAGGAAATATCTTCCGTTCAAAACTGGAAAGAAGCTTTCTGAGAAACTGCTCTGTGTTCTGTTAATTCATCTCACAGAGATACATCTTTCCCTTCAAGAAGCCTTTCGCTAAGGCTGTTCTTGTGGAATTGGCAAAGGGATATTTGGAAGCCCATGTAGGGCTATGGTGAAAAAGGAAATATCTTCCGTTCAAAACTGGAAAGAAGCTTTCTGAGAAACTGCTCTGTGTTCTGTTAATTCATTTCACAGAGTTACATCTTTCCCTTCAAGAAGCCTTTCGCTAAGGCTGTTCTTGTGGAATTGGCAAAGGGATATTTGGAAGCCCATAGAGGGCTATGGTGAAAAAGGAAATATCTTCCGTTCAAAACTGGAAAGAAGCTTTGTGGGAAACTGCTCTGTGTTCTGTTAATTCATCTCACAGAGTTACATCTTTCCCTTCAAGAAGCCTTTCGCTAAGGCTGTTCTTGTGGAATTGGCAAAGGGATATTTGGAAGCCCATAGAGGGCTATGGTGAAAAAGGAAATATCTTCCGTTCAAAACTGGAAAGAAGCTTTCTGAGAAACCGCTGTATGTTCTGTTAATTCATCTCACAGAGTTACATCTTTCCCTTCAAGAAGCCTTTCGCTAAGGCTGTTCTTGTGGAATTGGCAAAGGGATATTCGGAAGCCCTTAGAGGGCTATGGTGAAAAAGGAAATATCTTCCGTTCAAAACTGGAAAGAAGCTTTCTGAGAAACTGCTCTGTGTTCTGTTAATTCGTCTCACAGAGTTACATCTTTCCCTTCAAGAAGCCTTTCGCTAAGGCTGTTCTTGTGGAATTGGCAAAGGGATATTTGGAAGCCCATAGAGGGCTATGGTGAAAAAGGAAATATCTTCCGTTCAAAACTGGAAAGAAGCTTTCTGAGAAACTGCTCTGTGTTCTGTTAATTCATCTCACAGAGTTACATCTTTCCCTTCAAGAAGCCTTTCGCTAAGGCTGTTCTTGTGGAATTGGCAAAGGGATATTTGGAAGCCCATAGAGGGCTATGGTGAAAAAGGAAATATCTTCCGTTCAAAACTGGAAAGAAGCTTTCTGAGAAACTGCTCTGTGTTCTGTTAATTCATCTCACAGAGTTACATCTTTCCCTTCAAGAAGCCGTTCGCTAAGGCTGTTCTTTTGGAATTGGCAAAGGGATATTTGGAAGCCCTAGAGGGCAATGGTGAAAAAGGAAATATCTTCCCTTCAAAACTGGAAAGAAGGTTTCTGAGAAACTGCTCTGTGATCTGTTAATTCATCTCACAGTGTTACATCTTTCCCTTCAAGTAGCCTTTCGCTAAGGCTGTTCTTGTGGAATTGGCAAAGGGATATTTGGAAGCCCTTAGAGGGCTATGGTGAAAAAGGAAATATCTTCCGTTCAAAACTGGAAAGAAGCTTTCTGAGAAACTGCTCTGTGTTCTGTTAATTCATCTCACAGAGTTACATCTTTCCCTTCAAGAAGCCGTTCGCTAAGGCTGTTCTTGTAGAATTGGCAAAGGGATATTTGGAAGCCCATAGAGGGCTATGGTGAAAAAGGAAATATCTTCCGTTCAAAACTGGAAAGAAGCTTTCTGAGAAACCGCTGTATGTTCTGTTAATTCATCTCACAGAGTTACATCTTTCCTTCAAGAAGCCTTTCGCTAAGGCTGTTCTTGTGGAATTGGCAAAGGGATATTTGGAAACCCTTAGAGGGCTATGGTGAAAAAGGAAATATCTTCCGTTCAAAACTGGAAAGAAGCTTTCTGAGAAACCGCTCTGTGTTCTGTTAATTCATCTCACAGAGTTACATCTTTCCCTTCAAGAAGCCTTTCGCTAAGGCTGTTCTTGTGGAATAGGCAAAGGGATATTTGGAAGCCCATAGAGGGCTATGGTGAAAAAGGAAATATCTTCCGTTCAAAACTGGAAAGAAGCTTTCTGAGAAACCGCTGTATGTTCTGTTAATTCATCTCACAGAGTTACATCTTTCCCTTCAAGAAGCCTTTCGCTAAGGCTGTTCTTGTGGAATTGGCGAAGTGATATTTGGAAGCCCTTAGAGGGCTATGGTGAAAAAGGAAATATCTTCCGTTCAAAACTGGAAAGAAGCTTTCTGAGAAACCGCTCTGTTTTCTGTTAATTCATCTCACTGAGTTACATCTTTCCCTTCAAGAAGCCTTTCGCTAAGGCTGTTCTTGTGGAATTGGCAAAGGGATATTTGGAAGACCATAGAGGGCTATGGTGAAAAAGGAAATATCTTCCGTTCAAAACTGGAAAGAAGCTTTCTGAGAAACTGCTCTGTGTTCTGTTAATTCGTCTCACAGAGTTACATCTTTCCCTTCAAGAAGCCTTACGCTAAGGCTGTTCTTGTGGAATTGCAAAGGGATATTTGGAAGCCCATAGAGGGCTATGGTGAAAAAGGAAATATCTTCCGTTCAAAACTGGAAAGAAGCTTTCTGAGAAACTGCTCTGTGTTCTGTTAATTCATCTCACAGAGTTACATCTTTCCCTTCACGAAGCCTTTCGCTAAGGCTGTTCTTGTGGAATTGGCAAAGGGATATTTGGAAGCCCTTAGAGGGCTATGGTGAAAAAGGAAATATCTTCCGTTCAAAACTGGAAAGAAGCTTTCTGAGAAACTGCTCTGTGTTCTGTTAATTCATCTCACAGAGTTACATCTTTCCCTTCAAGAAGCCGTTCGCTAAGGCTGTTCTTGTGGAATTGGCAAAGGGATATTTGGAAGCCCATAGAGGGCTATGGTGAAAAAGGAAATATCTTCCCTTCAAAACTGGAAAGAAGGTTTCTGAGAAACTGCTCTGTGTTCTGTTAATTCATCTCACAGAGTTACATCTTTCCCTTCAAGAAGCCTTTCGCTAAGGATGTTCTTGTGGAATTGGCAAAGGGATATTTCGAAGCCCATAGAGGGCTATGGTGAATAAGGAAATATCTTCCTTTCAAAACTGGAAAGAAGCTTTCTGAGAAACTGCTCTGTGTTCTGTTAATTCATCTCACGGAGTTACATCTTTCCCTTCAAGAAGCCTTTCGCTAAGGCTGTTCTTGTGGAATTGGCCAAGGGATATTTGGAAGCCCATAGAAGGCTATGGTGAAAAAGGAAATATCTTCCGTTCAAAACTGGAAAGAAGCTTTCTGTGAAACTGCTCTGTGTTCTGTTAATTCATCTCACAGAGTTACATCTTTCCCTTCAAGAAGCCTTTCGCTAAGGCTGTTCTTGTGGAATTGGCAAAGGGATATTTGGAAGCCCACAGAGGGCTATGGTGAAAAAGGAAATATCTTCCGTTCAAAACTGGAAAGAAGCTTTCTGAGAAACCGCTGTATGTTCTGTTAATTCATCTCACAGAGTTACATCTTTCCTTCAAGAAGCCTTTCGCTAAGGCTGTTCTTGTGGAATTGGCAAAGGGATATTTGGAAACCCTTACAGGGCTATGGTGAAAAAGGAAATATCTTCCGTTCAAAACTGGAAAGAAGCTTTCTGAGAAACCGCTGTATGTTCTGTTAATTCATCTCACAGAGTTACATCTTTCCCTTCAAGAAGCCTTTCGCTAAGGCTGTTCTTGTGGAATTGGCGAAGTGATATTTGGAAGCCCTTAGAGGGCTATGGTGAAAAAGGAAATATCTTCCGTTCAAAACTGGAAAGAAGCTTTCTGAGAAACCGCTCTGTGTTCTGTTAATTCATCTCACTGAGTTACATCTTTCCCTTCAAGAAGCCTTTCGCTAAGGCTGTTCTTGTGGAATTGGCAAAGGGATATTTGGAAGACCATAGAGGGCTATGGTGAAAAAGGAAATATCTTCCGTTCAAAACTGGAAAGAAGCTTTCTGAGAAACTGCTCTGTGTTCTGTTAATTCGTCTCACAGAGTTACATCTTTCCCTTCAAGAAGCCTTACGCTAAGGCTGTTCTTGTGGAATTGCAAAGGGATATTTGGAAGCCCATAGAGGGCTATGGTGAAAAAGGAAATATCTTCCGTTCAAAACTGGAAAGAAGCTTTCTGAGAAACTGCTCTGTGTTCTGTTAATTCATCTCACAGAGTTACATCTTTCCCTTCACGAAGCCTTTCGCTAAGGCTGTTCTTGTGGAATTGGCAAAGGGATATTTGGAAGCCCTTAGAGGGCTATGGTGAAAAAGGAAAT
The DNA here is from genome assembly GCF_047675955.1 of Chlorocebus sabaeus. Lineage (NCBI taxonomy): Eukaryota > Metazoa > Chordata > Mammalia > Primates > Cercopithecidae > Chlorocebus > Chlorocebus sabaeus. The sequence continues at coordinate 1,650,516 of NW_027327559.1, forward strand.
ATCTTCCGTTCAAAACTGGAAAGAAGCTTTCTGAGAAACTGCTCTGTGTTCTGTTAATTCATCTCACAGAGTTACATCTTTCCCTTCAAGAAGCCGTTCGCTAAGGCTGTTCTTGTGGAATTGGCAAAGGGATATTTGGAAGCCCATAGAGGGCTATGGTGAAAAAGGAAATATCTTCCCTTCAAAACTGGAAAGAAGGTTTCTGAGAAACTGCTCTGTGTTCTGTTAATTCATCTCACAGAGTTACATCTTTCCCTTCAAGAAGCCTTTCGCTAAGGATGTTCTTGTGGAATTGGCAAAGGGATATTTCGAAGCCCATAGAGGGCTATGGTGAATAAGGAAATATCTTCCTTTCAAAACTGGAAAGAAGCTTTCTGAGAAACTGCTCTGTGTTCTGTTAATTCATCTCACGGAGTTACATCTTTCCCTTCAAGAAGCCTTTCGCTAAGGCTGTTCTTGTGGAATTGGCCAAGGGATATTTGGAAGCCCATAGAAGGCTATGGTGAAAAAGGAAATATCTTCCGTTCAAAACTGGAAAGAAGCTTTCTGAGAAACTGCTCTGTGTTCTGTTAATTCATCTCACAGAGTTACATCTTTCCCTTCAAGAAGCCTTTCGCTAAGGCTGTTCTTGTGGAATTGGCAAAGGGATATTTGGAAGCCCACAGAGGGCTATGGTGAAAAAGGAAATATCTTCCGTTCAAAACTGGAAAGAAGCTTTCTGAGAAACCGCTGTATGTTCTGTTAATTCATCTCACAGAGTTACATCTTTCCTTCAAGAAGCCTTTCGCTAAGGCTGTTCTTGTGGAATTGGCAAAGGGATATTTGGAAACCCTTACAGGGCTATGGTGAAAAAGGAAATATCTTCCGTTCAAAACTGGAAAGAAGCTTTCTGAGAAACCGCTCTGTGTTCTGTTAATTCATCTCACAGAGTTACATCTTTCCCTTAAAGAAGCCTTTCGCTAAGGCTGTTCTTGTGGAATTGGCAAAGGGATATTTGGAAGCCCATAGAGGGCTATGGTGAAAAAGGAAATATCTTCCGTTCAAAACTGGAAAGAAGCTTTCTGAGAAACTGCTCTGTGTTCTGTTAATTCATCTCACAGAGTTACATCTTTCCCTTCAAGAAGCCGTTCGCTAAGGCTGTTCTTGTGGAATTGGCAAAGGGATATTTGGAAGCCCATAGAGGGCTATGGTGAAAAAGGAAATATCTTCCGTTCAAAACTGTAAAGAAGCTTTCTGAGAAACCGCTGTATGTTCTGTTAATTCATCTCACAGAGTTACATCTTTCCCTTCAAGAAGCCTTTCGCTAAGGCTGTTCTTGTGGAATTGGCAAAGGGATACTTGGAAGCCCATAGAGGGCTATGGTGAAAAAGGAAATATCTTCCGTTCAAAACTGGAAAGAAGCTTTCTGAGAAACTGCTCTGTGTTCTGTTAATTCATCTCACAGAGTTACATCTTTCCCTTCAAGAAGCCTTTCGCTAAGGCTGTTCTTGTGGAATTGGCCAAGGGATATTTGGAAGCCCATAGAGGGCTATGGTGAAAAGGAAATATCTTCCCTTCAAAACTGGAAAGAAGCTTTCTGAGAAACTGCTCTGTGTTCTGTTAATTCATCTCACAGAGTTACATCTTTCCTTCAAGAACCCTTTCGCTAAGGCTATTCTTGTGGAATTGGCAAAGGGATATTTGGAAGCCCATAGAGGGTTATGGTGAAAAAGGAAATATCTTCCGTTCATAACTGGAAAGAAGCTTTCTGAGAAACTGCTCTGTGTTCTGTTAATTCATCTCACAGAGTTACATCTTTCCCTTCAAGAAGCCTTTCGCTAAGGCTGTTCTTGTGGAATTGGCAAAGGGATATTTGGAAGCCCATAGAGGGCTATGGTGAAAAAGGAAATACCTTCCGTTCAAAACTGGAAAGAAGCTTTCTGAGAAACTGCTCTGTGTTCTGTTAATTCATCTCACAGAGTTACATCTTTCCTTTCAAGAAGCCTTTCGCTAAGGCTGTTCTTGCGGAATTGGCAAAGGGATATTTGGAAGCCCATAGACGGCTATGGTGAAAAAGGAAATATCTTCCGTTCAAAACTGGAAAGAAGATTTCTGAGAAACTGCTCTGTGTTCTGTTAATTCATCTCACAGAGTTACATCTTTCCCTTCAAGAAGCCTTTCGCTAAGGCTGTTGTTGTGGAATTGGCCAAGGGATATTTGGAAGCCCATAGAGGGCTATGGTGAAAAAAGAAATATCTTCCGTTCATAACTGGAAAGAAGCTTTCTGAGAAACTGCTCTGTGTTCTGTTAATTCATCTCACAGAGTTACATCTTTCCCTTCCAGAAGCCTTTCGCTAAGGCTGTTCTTGAGGAATTGGCAAAGGGATATTTGGAAGCCCATAGAGGGCTATGGTGAAAAAGGAAATATCTTCCGTTCAAAACTGGAAAGAAGCTTTCTGAGAAACTGCTCTGTGTTCTGTTAATTCATCTCACAGAGTTACATCTTTCCCTTCAAGAAGCCTTTCGCTAAGGCTGTTCTTGTGGAATTGGCAAAGGGATATTTGGAAGCCCATGTAGGGCTATGGTGAAAAAGGAAATATCTTCCGTTCAAAACTGGAAAGAAGCTTTCTGAGAAACTGCTCTGTGTTCTGTTAATTCATTTCACAGAGTTACATCTTTCCCTTCAAGAAGCCTTTCGCTAAGGCTGTTCTTGTGGAATTGGCAAAGGGATATTTGGAAGCCCATAGAGGGCTATGGTGAAAAAGGAAATATCTTCCGTTCAAAACTGGAAAGAAGCTTTCTGGGAAACTGCTCTGTGTTCTGTTAATTCATCTCACAGAGTTACATCTTTCCCTTCAAGAAGCCTTTCGCTAAGGCTGTTCTTGTGGAATTGGCAAAGGGATATTTGGAAGCCCATAGACGGCTATGGTGAAAAAGGAAATATCTTCCCTTCAAAACTGGAAAGAAGGTTTCTGAGAAACTGCTCCGTGATCTGTTAATTCATCTCACAGTGTTACATCTTTCCCTTCAAGTAGCCTTTCGCTAAGGCTGTTCTTGTGGAATTGGCAAAGGGATATTTGGAAGCCCTTAGAGGGCTATGGTGAAAAAGGAAATATCTTCCGTTCAAAACTGGAAAGAAGCTTTCTGAGAAACTGCTCTGTGTTCTGTTAATTCATCTCACAGAGTTACATCTTTCCCTTCAAGAAGCCGTTCGCTAAGGCTGTTCTTGTGGAATTGGCAAAGGGATATTTGGAAGCCCATAGAGGGCTATGGTGAAAAAGGAAATATCTTCCGTTCAAAACTGGAAAGAAGCTTTCTGAGAAACCGCTGTATGTTCTGTTAATTCATCTCACAGAGTTACATCTTTCCCTTCAAGAAGCCTTTCGCTAAGGCTGTTCTTGTGGAATTGGCAAAGGGATATTCGGAAGCCCTTAGAGGGCTATGGTGAAAAAGGAAATATCTTCCGTTCAAAACTGGAAAGAAGCTTTCTGAGAAACTGCTCTGTGTTCTGTTAATTCGTCTCACAGAGTTACATCTTTCCCTTCAAGAAGCCTTTCGCTAAGGCTGTTCTTGTGGAATTGGCAAAGGGATATTTGGAAGCCCATAGAGGGCTATGGTGAAAAAGGAAATATCTTCCGTTCAAAACTGGAAAGAAGCTTTCTGAGAAACTGCTCTGTGTTCTGTTAATTCATCTCACAGAGTTACATCTTTCCCTTCAAGAAGCCTTTCGCTAAGGCTGTTCTTGTGGAATTGGCAAAGGGATATTTGGAAGCCCATAGAGGGCTATGGTGAAAAAGGAAATATCTTCCGTTCAAAACTGGAAAGAAGCTTTCTGAGAAACTGTTCTGTGTTCTGTTAATTCATCTCACAGAGTTACATCTTTCCCTTCAAGAAGCCGTTCGCTAAGTCTGTTCTTGTGGAATTGGCAAAGGGATATTTGGAAGCCCATAGAGGGCTATGGTGAAAAAGGAAATATCTTCCCTTCAAAACTGGAAAGAAGGTTTCTGAGAAACTGCTCTGTGATCTGTTAATTCATCTCACAGTGTTACATCTTTCCCTTCAAGTAGCCTTTCTCTAAGGCTGTTCTTGTGGAATTGGCAAAGGGATATTTGGAAGCCCTTAGAGGGCTATGGTGAAAAAGGAAATATCTTCCGTTCAAAACTGGAAAGAAGCTTTCTGAGAAACTGCTCTGTGTTCTGTTAATTCATCTCACAGAGTTACATCTTTCCCTTCAAGAAGCCGTTCGCTAAGGCTGTTCTTGTGGAATTGGCAAAGGGATATTTGGAAGCCCATAGAGGGCTATGGTGAAAAAGGAAATATCTTCCGTTCAAAACTGTAAAGAAGCTTTCTGAGAAACCGCTGTATGTTCTGTTAATTCATCTCACAGTGTTACATCTTTCCCTTCAAGAAGCCTTTCGCTAAGGCTGTTCTTGTGGAATTGGCAAAGGGATACTTGGAAGCCCATAGAGGGCTATGGTGAAAAAGGAAATATCTTCCGTTCAAAACTGGAAAGAAGCTTTCTGAGAAACTGCTCTGTGTTCTGTTAATTCATCTCACAGAGTTACATCTTTCCCTTCAAGAAGCCTTTCGCTAAGGCTGTTCTTGTGGAATTGGCAAAGGGATATTTGGAAGCCCATAGAGGGCTATGGTGAAAAAGGAAATATCTTCCCTTCAAAACTGGAAAGAAGCTTTCTGAGAAACTGCTCTGTGTTCTGTTAATTCATCTCACAGAGTTACATCTTTCCTTCAAGAACCCTTTCGCTAAGGCTATTCTTGTGGAATTGGCAAAGGGATATTTGGAAGCCCATAGAGGGTTATGGTGAAAAAGGAAATATCTTCCGTTCATAACTGGAAAGAAGCTTTCTGAGAAACTGCTCTGTGTTCTGTTAATTCATCTCACAGAGTTACATCTTTCCCTTCAAGAAGCCTTTCGCTAAGGCTGTTCTTGTGGAATTGGCAAAGGGATATTTGGAAGCCCATAGAGGGCTATGGTGAAAAAGGAAATACCTTCCGTTCAAAACTGGAAAGAAGCTTTCTGAGAAACTGCTCTGTGTTCTGTTAATTCATCTCACAGAGTTACATCTTTCCCTTCAAGAAGCCTTTCGCTAAGGCTGTTCTTGCGGAATTGGCAAAGGGATATTTGGAAGCCCATAGACGGCTATGGTGAAAAAGGAAATATCTTCCGTTCAAAACTGGAAAGAAGATTTCTGAGAAACTGCTCTGTGTTCTGTTAATTCATCTCACAGAGTTACATCTTTCCCTTCAAGAAGCCTTTCGCTAAGGCTGTTGTTGTGGAATTGGCCAAGGGATATTTGGAAGCCCATAGAGGGCTATGGTGAAAAAAGAAATACCTTCCGTTCATAACTGGAAAGAAGCTTTCTGAGAAACTGCTCTGTGTTCTGTTAATTCATCTCACAGAGTTACATCTTTCCCTTCCAGAAGCCTTTCGCTAAGGCTGTTCTTGAGGAATTGGCAAAGGGATATTTGGAAGCCCATAGAGGGCTATGGTGAAAAAGGAAATATCTTCCGTTCAAAACTGGAAAGAAGCTTTCTGAGAAACTGCTCTGTGTTCTGTTAATTCATCTCACAGAGTTACATCTTTCCCTTCAAGAAGCCTTTCGCTAAGGCTGTTCTTGTGGAATTGGCAAAGGGATATTTGGAAGCCCATGTAGGGCTATGGTGAAAAAGGAAATATCTTCCGTTCAAAACTGGAAAGAAGCTTTCTGAGAAACTGCTCTGTGTTCTGTTAATTCATTTCACAGAGTTACATCTTTCCCTTCAAGAAGCCTTTCGCTAAGGCTGTTCTTGTGGAATTGGCAAAGGGATATTTGGAAGCCCATAGAGGGCTATGGTGAAAAAGGAAATATCTTCCGTTCAAAACTGGAAAGAAGCTTTCTGGGAAACTGCTCTGTGTTCTGTTAATTCATCTCACAGAGTTACATCTTTCCCTTCAAGAAGCCTTTCGCTAAGGCTGTTCTTGTGGAATTGGCAAAGGGATATTTGGAAGCCCATAGAGGGCTATGGTGAAAAAGGAAATATCTTATCTTCAAAACTGGAAAGAAGGTTTCTGAGAAACTGCTCTGTGATCTGTTAATTCATCTCACAGTGTTACATCTTTCCCTTCAAGAAGCCTTTCGCTAAGGCTGTTCTTGTGGAATTGGCAAAGGGATATTTGGAAGCCCTTAGAGGGCTATGGTGAAAAAGGAAATATCTTCCGTTCAAAACTGGAAAGAAGCTTTCTGAGAAACTGCTCTGTGTTCTGTTAATTCATCTCACAGGGTTACATCTTTCCCTTCAGGAAGCCGTTCGCTAAGGCTGTTCTTGTGGAATTGGCAAAGGGATATTTGGAAGCCCATAGAGGGCTATGGTGAAAAAGGAAATATCTTCCGTTCAAAACTGGAAAGAAGCTTTCTGAGAAACCGCTGTATGTTCTGTTAATTCATCTCACAGAGTTACATCTTTCCTTCAAGAAGCCTTTCGCTAAGGCTGTTCTTGTGGAATTGGCAAAGGGATATTTGGAAACCCTTAGAGGGCTATGGTGAAAAAGGAAATATCTTCCGTTCAAAACTGGAAAGAAGCTTTCTGAGAAACCGCTCTGTGTTCTGTTAATTCATCTCACAGAGTTACATCTTTCCCTTCAAGAAGCCTTTCGCTAAGGCTGTTCTTGTGGAATAGGCAAAGGGATATTTGGAAGCCCATAGAGGGCTATGGTGAAAAAGGAAATATATTCCGTTCAAAACTGGAAAGAAGCTTTCTGAGAAACTGCTCTGTGTTCTGTTAATTCATCTCACAGAGTTACATCTTTCCCTTCAAGAAGCCTTTCGCTAAGGCTGTTCTTGTGGAATTGGCAAAGGGATATTTGGAAGCCCATAGAGGGCTATGGTGAAAAAGGAAATATCTTCCGTTCAAAACTGGAAAGAAGCTTTCTGAGAAACTGCTCTGTGTTCTGTTAATTCATCTCACAGAGTTACATCTTTCCCTTCAAGAAGCCTTTCGCTAAGGCTGTTCTTGCGGAATTGGCAAAGGGATATTTGGAAGCCCATAGACGGCTATGGTGAAAAAGGAAATATCTGCCGTTCAAAACTGGAAAGAAGATTTCTGAGAAACCGCTCTGTGTTCTGTTAATTCATCTCACAGAGTTACATCTTTCCCTTCAAGAAGCCTTTCGCTAAGGCTGTTGTTGTGGAATTGGCCAAGGGATATTTGGAAGCCCATAGAGGGCTATGGTGAAAAAAGAAATATCTTCCGTTCATAACTGGAAAGAAGCTTTCTGAGAAACTGCTCTGTGTTCTGTTAATTCATCTCACAGAGTTACATCTTTCCCTTCCAGAAGCCTTTCGCTAAGGCTGTTCTTGAGGAATTGGCAAAGGGATATTTGGAAGCCCATAGAGGGCTATGGTGAAAAAGGAAATATCTTCCGTTCAAAACTGGAAAGAAGCTTTCTGAGAAACTGCTCTGTGTTCTGTTAATTCATCTCACAGAGTTACATCTTTCCCTTCAAGAAGCCTTTCGCTAAGGCTGTTCTTGTGGAATTGGCAAAGGGATATTTGGAAGCCCATGTAGGGCTATGGTGAAAAAGGAAATATCTTCCGTTCAAAACTGGAAAGAAGCTTTCTGAGAAACTGCTCTGTGTTCTGTTAATTCATTTCACAGAGTTACATCTTTCCCTTCAAGAAGCCTTTCGCTAAGGCTGTTCTTGTGGAATTGGCAAAGGGATATTTGGAAGCCCATAGAGGGCTATGGTGAAAAAGGAAATATCTTCCGTTCAAAACTGGAAAGAAGCTTTCTGGGAAACTGCTCTGTGTTCTGTTAATTCGTCTCACAGAGTTACATCTTTCCCTTCAAGAAGCCTTTCGCTAAGGCTGTTCTTGTGGAATTGGCAAAGGGATATTTGGAAGCCCATAGAGGGCTATGGTGAAAAAGGAAATACCTTCCGTTCAAAACTGGAAAGAAGCTTTCTGAGAAACTGCTCTGTGTTCTGTTAATTCATCTCACAGAGTTACATCTTTCCCTTCAAGAAGCCTTTCGCTAAGGCTGTTCTTGCGGAATTGGCAAAGGGATATTTGGAAGCCCATAGACGGCTATGGTGAAAAAGGAAATATCTTCCGTTCAAAACTGGAAAGAAGATTTCTGAGAAACCGCTCTGTGTTCTGTTAATTCATCTCACAGAGTTACATCTTTCCCTTCAAGAAGCCTTTCGCTAAGGCTGTTGTTGTGGAATTGGCCAAGGGATATTTGGAAGCCCATAGAGGGCTATGGTGAAAAAAGAAATATCTTCCGTTCATAACTGGAAAGAAGCTTTCTGAGAAACTGCTCTGTGTTCTGTTAATTCATCTCACAGAGTTACATCTTTCCCTTCCAGAAGCCTTTCGCTAAGGCTGTTCTTGAGGAATTGGCAAAGGGATATTTGGAAGCCCATAGAGGGCTATGGTGAAAAAGGAAATATCTTCCGTTCAAAACTGGAAAGAAGCTTTCTGAGAAACTGCTCTGTGTTCTGTTAATTCATCTCACAGAGTTACATCTTTCCCTTCAAGAAGCCTTTCGCTAAGGCTGTTCTTGTGGAATTGGCAAAGGGATATTTGGAAGCCCATGTAGGGCTATGGTGAAAAAGGAAATATCTTCCGTTCAAAACTGGAAAGAAGCTTTCTGAGAAACTGCTCTGTGTTCTGTTAATTCATTTCACAGAGTTACATCTTTCCCTTCAAGAAGCCTTTCGCTAAGGCTGTTCTTGTGGAATTGGCAAAGGGATATTTGGAAGCCCATAGAGGGCTATGGTGAAAAAGGAAATATCTTCCGTTCAAAACTGGAAAGAAGCTTTCTGGGAAACTGCTCTGTGTTCTGTTAATTCATCTCACAGAGTTACATCTTTCCCTTCAAGAAGCCTTTCGCTAAGGCTGTTCTTGTGGAATTGGCAAAGGGATATTTGGAAGCCCATAGAGGGCTATGGTGAAAAAGGAAATATCTTCCGTTCAAAACTGGAAAGAAGCTTTCTGAGAAACCGCTGTATGTTCTGTTAATTCATCTCACAGAGTTACATCTTTCCCTTCAAGAAGCCTTTCGCTAAGGCTGTTCTTGTGGAATTGGCAAAGGGATATTTGGAAGCCCATAGAGGGCTATGGTGAAAAAGGAAATATCTTCCGTTCAAAACTGGAAAGAAGCTTTCTGAGAAACTGCTCTGTGTTCTGTTAATTCATCTCACAGAGTTACATCTTTCCCTTCAAGAAGCCGTTCGCTAAGGCTGTTCTTTTGGAATTGGCAAAGGGATATTTGGAAGCCCTAGAGGGCAATGGTGAAAAAGGAAATATCTTCCCTTCAAAACTGGAAAGAAGGTTTCTGAGAAACTGCTCTGTGATCTGTTAATTCATCTCACAGTGTTACATCTTTCCCTTCAAGTAGCCTTTCGCTAAGGCTGTTCTTGTGGAATTGGCAAAGGGATATTTGGAAGCCCTTAGAGGGCTATGGTGAAAAAGGAAATATCTTCCGTTCAAAACTGGAAAGAAGCTTTCTGAGAAACTGCTCTGTGTTCTGTTAATTCATCTCACAGAGTTACATCTTTCCCTTCAAGAAGCCGTTCGCTAAGGCTGTTCTTGTGGAATTGGCAAAGGGATATTTGGAAGCCCATAGAGGGCTTTGGTGAAAAAGGAAATATCTTCCGTTCAAAACTGGAAAGAAGCTTTCTGAGAAACCGCTGTATGTTCTGTTAATTCATCTCACAGAGTTACATCTTTCCTTCAAGAAGCCTTTCGCTAAGGCTGTTCTTGTGGAATTGGCAAAGGGATATTTGGAAACCCTTAGAGGGCTATGGTGAAAAAGGAAATATCTTCCGTTCAAAACTGGAAAGAAGCTTTCTGAGAAACCGCTCTGTGTTCTGTTAATTCATCTCACAGAGTTACATCTTTCCCTTCAAGAAGCCTTTCGCTAAGGCTGTTCTTGTGGAATAGGCAAAGGGATATTTGGAAGCCCATAGAGGGCTATGGTGAAAAAGGAAATATATTCCGTTCAAAACTGGAAAGAAGCTTTCTGAGAAACTGCTCTGTGTTCTGTTAATTCATCTCACAGAGTTACATCTTTCCCTTCACGAAGCCTTTCGCTAAGGCTGTTCTTGTGGAATTGGCAAAGGGATATTTGGAAGCCCATAGAGGGCTATGGTGAAAAAGGAAATATCTTCCGTTCAAAACTGGAAAGAAGCATTCTGGGAAACTGCTCTGTGTTCTGTTAATTCATCTCACAGAGTTACATCTTTCCCTTCAAGAAGCCTTTCGCTAAGGCTGTTCTTGTGGAATTGGCAAAGGGATATTTGGAAGCCCATAGAGGGCTATGGTGAAAAAGGAAATATCTTCCGTTCAAAACTGGAAAGAAGCTTTCTGAGAAACTGCTCTGTGTTCTGTTAATTCATCTCACAGAGTTACATCTTTCCCTTCAAGAAGCCTTTCGCTAAGGCTGTTCTTGTGGAATTGGCAAAGGGATATTTGGAAGCCCATAGAGGGCTATGGTGAAAAAGGAAATATCTTCCGTTCAAAACTGGAAAGAAGCTTTCTGAGAAACCGCTGTATGTTCTGTTAATTCATCTCACAGAGTTACATCTTTCCCTTCAAGAAGCCTTTCGCTAAGGCCGTTCTTGTGGAATTGGCGAAGTGATATTTGGAAGCCCTTAGAGGGCTATGGTGAAAAAGGAAATATCTTCCGTTCAAAACTGGAAAGAAGCTTTCTGAGAAACCGCTCTGTTTTCTGTTAATTCATCTCACTGAGTTACATCTTTCCCTTCAAGAAGCCTTTCGCTAAGGCTGTTCTTGTGGAATTGGCAAAGGGATATTTGGAAGACGATAGAGGGCTATGGTGAAAAAGGAAATATCTTCCGTTCAAAACTGGAAAGAAGCTTTCTGAGAAACTGCTCTGTGTTCTGTTAATTCGTCTCACAGAGTTACATCTTTCCCTTCAAGAAGCCTTTCGCTAAGGCTGTTCTTGTGGAATTGCAAAGGGATATTTGGAAGCCCATAGAGGGCTATGGTGAAAAAGGAAATATCTTCCGTTCAAAACTGGAAAGAAGCTTTCTGAGAAACTGCTCTGTGTTCTGTTAATTCATCTCACAGAGTTACATCTTTCCCTTCACGAAGCCTTTCGCTAAGGCTGTTCTTGTGGAATTGGCAAAGGGATATTTGGAAGCCCTTAGAGGGCTATGGTGAAAAAGGAAATATCTTCCGTTCAAAACTGGAAAGAAGCTTTCTGAGAAACTGCTCTGTGTTCTGTTAATTCATCTCACAGAGTTACATCTTTCCCTTCAAGAAGCCGTTCGCTAAGGCTGTTCTTGTGGAATTGGCAAAGGGATATTTGGAAGCCCATAGAGGGCTATGGTGAAAAAGGAAATATCTTCCCTTCAAAACTGGAAAGAAGGTTTCTGAGAAACTGCTCTGTGTTCTGTTAATTCATCTCACAGAGTTACATCTTTCCCTTCAAGAAGCCTTTCGCTAAGGATGTTCTTGTGGAATTGGCAAAGGGATATTTCGAAGCCCATAGAGGGCTATGGTGAATAAGGAAATATCTTCCTTTCAAAACTGGAAAGAAGCTTTCTGAGAAACTGCTCTGTGTTCTGTTAATTCATCTCACGGAGTTACATCTTTCCCTTCAAGAAGCCTTTCGCTAAGGCTGTTCTTGTGGAATTGGCCAAGGGATATTTGGAAGCCCATAGAAGGCTATGGTGAAAAAGGAAATATCTTCCGTTCAAAACTGGAAAGAAGCTTTCTGAGAAACTGCTCTGTGTTCTGTTAATTCATCTCACAGAGTTACATCTTTCCCTTCAAGAAGCCTTTCGCTAAGGCTGTTCTTGTGGAATTGGCAAAGGGATATTTGGAAGCCCACAGAGGGCTATGGTGAAAAAGGAAATATCTTCCGTTCAAAACTGGAAAGAACCTTTCTGAGAAACCGCTGTATGTTCTGTTAATTCATCTCACAGAGTTACATCTTTCCTTCAAGAAGCCTTTCGCTAAGGCTGTTCTTGTGGAATTGGCAAAGGGATATTTGGAAACCCTTACAGGGCTATGGTGAAAAAGGAAATATCTTCCGTTCAAAACTGGAAAGAAGCTTTCTGAGAAACAGCTCTGTGTTCTGTTAATTCATCTCACAGAGTTACATCTTTCCCTTAAAGAAGCCTTTCGCTAAGGCTGTTCTTGTGGAATTGGCAAAGGGATATTTGGAAGCCCATAGAGGGCTATGGTGAAAAAGGAAATATCTTCCGTTCAAAACTGGAAAGAAGCTTTCTGAGAAACCGCTGTATGTTCTGTTAATTCATCTCACAGAGTTACATCTTTCCCTTCAAGAAGCCTTTCGCTAAGGCTGTTCTTGTGGAATTGGCAAAGTGATATTTGGAAGCCCATAGAAGGCTATGGTGAAAAAGGAAATATCTTCCGTTCAAAACTGGAAAGAAGCTTTCTGAGAAACTGCTCTGTGTTCTGTTAATTCATCTCACAGAGTTACATCTTTCCCTTCAAGAAGCCGTTCGCTAAGGCTGTTCTTGTGGAATTGGCAAAGGGATATTTGGAAGCCCATAGAGGGCTATGGTGAAAAAGGAAATATCTTCCGTTCAAAACTGTAAAGAAGCTTTCTGAGAAACCGCTGTATGTTCTGTTAATTCATCTCACAGAGTTACATCTTTCCCTTCAAGAAGCCTTTCGCTAAGGCTGTTCTTGTGGAATTGGCAAAGGGATACTTGGAAGCCCATAGAGGGCTATGGTGAAAAAGGAAATATCTTCCGTTCAAAACTGGAAAGAAGCTTTCTGAGAAACTGCTCTGTGTTCTGTTAATTCATCTCACAGAGTTACATCTTTCCCTTCAAGAAGCCTTTCGCTAAGGCTGTTCTTGTGGAATTGGCAAAGGGATATTTGGAAGCCCATAGAGGGCTATGGTGAAAAGGAAATATCTTCCCTTCAAAACTGGAAAGAAGCTTTCTGAGAAACTGCTCTGTGTCCTGTTAATTCATCTCACAGAGTTACATCTTTCCTTCAAGAACCCTTTCGCTAAGGCTATTCTTGTGGAATTGGCAAAGGGATATTTGGAAGCCCATAGAGGGTTATGGTGAAAAAGGAAATATCTTCCGTTCATAACTGGAAAGAAGCTTTCTGAGAAACTGCTCTGTGTTCTGTTAATTCATCTCACAGAGTTACATCTTTCCCTTCAAGAAGCCTTTCGCTAAGGCTGTTCTTGTGGAATTGGCAAAGGGATATTTGGAAGCCCATAGAGGGCTATGGTGAAAAAGGAAATACCTTCCGTTCAAAACTGGAAAGAAGCTTTCTGAGAAACTGCTCTGTGTTCTGTTAATTCATCTCACAGAGTTACATCTTTCCTTTCAAGAAGCCTTTCGCTAAGGCTGTTCTTGCGGAATTGGCAAAGGGATATTTGGAAGCCCATAGACGGCTATGGTGAAAAAGGAAATATCTTCCGTTCAAAACTGGAAAGAAGATTTCTGAGAAACTGCTCTGTGTTCTGTTAATTCATCTCACAGAGTTACATCTTTCCCTTCAAGAAGCCTTTCGCTAAGGCTGTTGTTGTGGAATTGGCCAAGGGATATTTGGAAGCCCATAGAGGGCTATGGTGAAAAAAGAAATATCTTCCGTTCATAACTGGAAAGAAGCTTTCTGAGAAACTGCTCTGTGTTCTGTTAATTCATCTCACAGAGTTACATCTTTCCCTTCCAGAAGCCTTTCGCTAAGGCTGTTCTTGAGGAATTGGCAAAGGGATATTTGGAAGCCCATAGAGGGCTATGGTGAAAAAGGAAATATCTTCCGTTCAAAACTGGAAAGAAGCTTTCTGAGAAACTGCTCTGTGTTCTGTTAATTCATCTCACAGAGTTACATCTTTCCCTTCAAGAAGCCTTTCGCTAAGGCTGTTCTTGTGGAATTGGCAAAGGGATATTTGGAAGCCCATGTAGGGCTATGGTGAAAAAGGAAATATCTTCCGTTCAAAACTGGAAAGAAGCTTTCTGAGAAACTGCTCTGTGTTCTGTTAATTCATTTCACAGAGTTACATCTTTCCCTTCAAGAAGCCTTTCGCTAAGGCTGTTCTTGTGGAATTGGCAAAGGGATATTTGGAAGCCCATAGAGGGCTATGGTGAAAAAGGAAATATCTTCCGTTCAAAACTGGAAAGAAGCTTTCTGGGAAACTGCTCTGTGTTCTGTTAATTCATCTCACAGAGTTACATCTTTCCCTTCAAGAAGCCTTTCGCTAAGGCTGTTCTTGTGGAATTGGCAAAGGGATATTTGGAAGCCCATAGACGGCTATGGTGAAAAAGGAAATATCTTCCCTTCAAAACTGGAAAGAAGGTTTCTGAGAAACTGCTCTGTGATCTGTTAATTCATCTCACAGTGTTACATCTTTCCCTTCAAGTAGCCTTTCGCTAAGGCTGTTCTTGTGGAATTGGCAAAGGGATATTTGGAAGCCCTTAGAGGGCTATGGTGAAAAAGGAAATATCTTCCGTTCAAAACTGGAAAGAAGCTTTCTGAGAAACTGCTCTGTGTTCTGTTAATTCATCTCACAGAGTTACATCTTTCCCTTCAAGAAGCCGTTCGCTAAGGCTGTTCTTGTGGAATTGGCAAAGGGATATTTGGAAGCCCATAGAGGGCTATGGTGAAAAAGGAAATATCTTCCGTTCAAAACTGGAAAGAAGCTTTCTGAGAAACCGCTGTATGTTCTGTTAATTCATCTCACAGAGTTACATCTTTCCTTCAAGAAGCCTTTCGCTAAGGCTGTTCTTGTGGAATTGGCAAAGGGATATTTGGAAACCCTTAGAGGGCTATGGTGAAAAAGGAAATATCTTCCGTTCAAAACTGGAAAGAAGCTTTCTGAGAAACCGCTCTGTGTTCTGTTAATTCATCTCACAGAGTTACATCTTTCCCTTCAAGAAGCCTTTCGCTAAGGCTGTTCTTGTGGAATAGGCAAAGGGATATTTGGAAGCCCATAGAGGGCTATGGTGAAAAAGGAAATATATTCCGTTCAAAACTGGAAAGAAGCTTTCTGAGAAACTGCTCTGTGTTCTGTTAATTCATCTCAGAGAGTTACATCTTTCCCTTCACGAAGCCTTTCGCTAAGGCTGTTCTTGTGGAATTGGCAAAGGGATATTTGGAAGCCCATAGAGGGCTATGGTGAAAAAGGAAATATCTTCCGTTCAAAACTGTAAAGAAGCATTCTGGGAAACTGCTCTGTGTTCTGTTAATTCATCTCACAGAGTTACATCTTTCCCTTCAAGAAGCCTTTCGCTAAGGCTGTTCTTGTGGAATTGGCAAAGGGATATTTGGAAGCCCATAGAGGGCTATGGTGAAAAAGGAAATATCTTCCGTTCAAAACTGGAAAGAAGCTTTCTGAGAAACTGCTCTGTGTTCTGTTAATTCATCTCACAGAGTTACATCTTTCCCTTCAAGAAGCCTTTCGCTAAGGCTGTTCTTGTGGAATTGGCAAAGGGATATTTGGAAGCCCATAGAGGGCTATGATGAAAAAGGAAATATCTTCCGTTCAAAACTGGAAAGAAGCTTTCTGAGAAACCGCTGTATGTTCTGTTAATTCATCTCACAGAGTTACATCTTTCCCTTCAAGAAGCCTTTCGCTAAGGCTGTTCTTGTGGAATTGGCGAAGTGATATTTGGAAGCCCTTAGAGGGCTATGGTGAAAAAGGAAATATCTTCCGTTCAAAACTGGAAAGAAGCTTTCTGAGAAACCGCTCTGTTTTCTGTTAATTCATCTCACTGAGTTACATCTTTCCCTTCAAGAAGCCTTTCGCTAAGGCTGTTCTTGTGGAATTGGCAAAGGGATATTTGGAAGCCCATAGAGGGCTATGGTGAAAAAGGAAATATCTTCCGTTCAAAACTGGAAAGAAGCTTTCTGAGAAACTGCTCTGTGTTCTGTTAATTCGTCTCACAGAGTTACATCTTTCCCTTCAAGAAGCCTTACGCTAAGGCTGTTCTTGTGGGATTGCAAAGGGATATTTGGAAGCCCATAGAGGGCTATGGTGAAAAAGGAAATATCTTCCGTTCAAAACTGGAAAGAAGCTTTCTGAGAAACTGCTCTGTGTTCTGTTAATTCATCTCACAGAGTTACATCTTTCCCTTGAAGAAGCCTTTCGCTAAGGCTGTTCTTGTGGAATTGGCAAAGGGATATTTGGAAGCCCTTAGAGGGCTATGGTGAAAAAGGAAATATCTTCCGTTCAAAACTGGAAAGCAGCTTTCTGAGAAACTGCTCTGTGTTCTGTTAATTCATCTCACAGAGTTACATCTTTCCCTTCAAGAAGCCGTTCGCTAAGGCTGTTCTTGTGGAATTGGCAAAGGGATATTTGGAAGCCCATAGAGGGCTATGGTGAAAAAGGAAATATCTTCCCTTCAAAACTGGAAAGAAGGTTTCTGAGAAACTGCTCTGTGTTCTGTTAATTCATCTCACAGAGTTACATCTTTCCCTTCAAGAAGCCTTTCGCTAAGGCTGTTCTTGTGGAATTGGCAAAGGGATATTTCGAAGCCCATAGAGGGCTATGGTGAATAAGGAAATATCTTCCTTTCAAAACTGGAAAGAAGCTTTCTGAGAAACTGCTCTGTGTTCTGTTAATTCATCTCACGGAGATACATCTTTCCCTTCAAGAAGCCTTTCGCTAAGGCTGTTCTTGTGGAATTGGCCAAGGGATATTTGGAAGCCCATAGAAGGCTATGGTGAAAAAGGAAATATCTTCCGTTCAAAACTGGAAAGAAGCTTTCTGAGAAACTGCTCTGTGTTCTGTTAATTCATCTCACAGAGTTACATCTTTCCCTTCAAGAAGCCTTTCGCTAAGGCTGTTCTTGTGGAATTGGCAAAGGGATATTTGGAAGCCCATAGAGGGCTATGGTGAAAAAGGAAATATCTTCCGTTCAAAACTGGAAAGAAGCTTTCTGAGAAACCGCTGTATGTTCTGTTAATTCATCTCACAGAGTTACATCTTTCCTTCAAGAAGCCCTTCGCTAAGGCTGTTCTTGTGGAATTGGCAAAGGGATATTTGGAAACCCTTAGAGGGCTATGGTGAAAAAGGAAATATCTTCCGTTCAAAACTGGAAAGAAGCTTTCTGAGAAACCGCTCTGTGTTCTGTTAATTCATCTCACAGAGTTACATCTTTCCCTTAAAGAAGCCTTTCGCTAAGGCTGTTCTTGTGGAATTGGCAAAGGGATATTTGGAAGCCCATAGAGGGCTATGGTGAAAAAGGAAATATCTTCCGTTCAAAACTGGAAAGAAGCTTTCTGAGAAACCGCTGTATGTTCTGTTAATTCATCTCACAGAGTTACATCTTTCCCTTCAAGAAGCCTTTCGCTAAGGCTGTTCTTGTGGAATTGGCAAAGTGATATTTGGAAGCCCATAGAAGGCTATGGTGAAAAAGGAAATATCTTCCGTTCAAAACTGGAAAGAAGCTTTCTGAGAAACTGCTCTGTGTTCTGTTAATTCATCTCACAGAGTTACATCTTTCCCTTCAAGAAGCCGTTCGCTAAGGCTGTTCTTGTGGAATTGGCAAAGGGATATTTGGAAGCCCATAGAGGGCTATGGTGAAAAAGGAAATATCTTCCGTTCAAAACTGTAAAGAAGCTTTCTGAGAAACCGCTGTATGTTCTGTTAATTCATCTCACAGAGTTACATCTTTCCGTTCAAGAAGCCTTTCGCTAAGGCTGTTCTTGTGGAATTGGCAAAGGGATACTTGGAAGCCCATAGAGGGCTATGGTGAAAAAGGAAATATCTTCCGTTCAAAACTGGAAAGAAGCTTTCTGAGAAACTGCTCTGTGTTTTGTTAATTCATCTCACAGAGTTACATCTTTCCCTTCAAGAAGCCTTTCGCTAAGGCTGTTCTTCTGGAATTGGCAAAGGGATATTTGGAAGCCCATAGAGGGCTATGGTGAAAAAGGAAATATCTTCCCTTCAAAACTGGAAAGAAGCTTTCTGAGAAACTGCTCTGTGTTCTGTTAATTCATCTCACAGAGTTACATCTTTCCTTCAAGAACCCTTTCGCTAAGGCTATTCTTGTGGAATTGGCAAAGGGATATTTGGAAGCCCATAGAGGGCTACGGTGAAAAAGGAAATATCTTCCGTTCAAAACTGGAAAGAAGCTTTCTGAGAAACTGCTCTGTGTTCTGTTAATTCATCTCACAGAGTTACATCTTTCCCTTCAAGAAGCCTTACGCTAAGGCTGTTCTTCTGGAATTGGAAAAGGGATATTTGGAAGCCCATAGAGGGCTATGGTGAAAAAGGAAATATCTTCCGTTCAAAACTGGAAAGAAGCTTTCTGAGAAACTGTTCTGTGTTCTGTTAATTCATCTCACAGAGTTACATCTTTCCCTTCAAGAAGCCTTTCGCTAAGGCTGTTCTTGTGGAATTGGCAAAGGGATATTTGGAAGCCCATAGAGGGCTATGGTGAAAAAGGAAATATCTTCCGTTCAAAACTGGAAAGAAGCTTTCTGAGAAACTGCTCTGTGTTCTGTTAATTCATCAAACAGAGTTACATCTTTCCCTTCAAGAAGCCTTTCGCTAAGGCTGTTCTTGTGGAATTGGCAAAGGGATATTTGGAAGCCCATAGAGGGCTATGGTGAAAAAGGAAATATCTTCCGTTCAAAACTGGAAAGAAGCTTTCTGAGAAACTGCTCTGTGTTCTGTTAATTCATCTCACCGAGTTACATCTTTCCCTTCAAGAAGCCTGTCGCTAAGGCTGTTCTTGTGGAATTGGCAAAGGGATATTTGGAAGCCCATAGAGGGCTATGGTGAAAAAGGAAATATCTTCCGTTCAAAACTGGAAAGAAGCTTTCTGAGAAACTGCTCTGTGTTCTGTTAATTCACCTCACAGAGTTACAACTTTCCCTTCAAGAAGCCTTTCGCTAAGGCTGTTCTTGTGGAATTGGCAAAGGGATATTTGGAAGCCCATAGAGGGCTATGGTGAAAAAGGAAATATCTTCCGTTCAAAACTTGAAAGAAGCTTTCTGAGAAACTGTTCTGTGTTCTGTTAATTCATCTCGCAGAGTTACATCTTTCCCTTCAAGAAGCCTTTCGCTAAGGCTGTTCTTGTGGAATTGGCAAAGGGATATTTGGAAGCCCATAGAGGGCTATGGTGAAAGAGGAAATATCTTCCGTTCAAAACTGGAAAGAAGCTTTCTGAGAAACTGCTCTGTGTTCTGTTAATTCATCTCACCGAGTTACATCTTTCCCTTCAAGAAGCCTGTCGCTAAGGCTGTTCTTGTGGAATTGGCAAAGGGATATTTGGAAGCCCATAGAGGGCTATGGTGAAAAAGGAAATATCTTCCGTTCAAAACTGGAAAGAAGCTTTCTGAGAAACTGCTCTGTGTTCTGTTAATTCATCTCACAGAGTTACATCCTTCCCTTCAAGAAGCCTTTCGCTAAGGCTGTTCTTGTGAAATTGGCAAAGGGATATTTGGAAGCCCTTAGAGGGCTATGGTGAAAAAGGAAATATCTTCCGTTCAAAACTGGAAAGAAACTTTCTGAGAAACTGCTCTGTGTTCTGTTAATTCATCTCACAGAGTTACATCTTTCCCTTCAAGAAGCCTTTCGCTAAGGCTGTTCTTGTGGAATTGGCAAAGGGATATTTGGAAGCCCATAGAGGTCTATGGTGAAAAAGGAAATATCTTCCGTTCAAAACTGGAAAGAAGCTTTCTGAGAAACTGCTCTGTGTTCTATTAATTCATCTCACAGAGTTAAATCTTTCCCTTCAAGAAGCCTTTCGCTAAGGCTGTTCTTGTGGAATTGGCAAAGGGATATTTGGAAGCCCATAGAGGGCTATGGTGAAAAAGGAAATATCTTCCGTTCAAAACTGGAAAGAAGCTTTCTGAGAAACTGCTCTGTGTTCTGTTAATTCGTCTCACAGAGTTACATCTTTCCGTTCAAGAAGCCTTTCACTAAGGCTGTTTTGTGGAATTGGCAAAGGGATATTTGGAAGCCCATAGAGGGCTATGGTGAAAAAGGAAATATCTTCCGTTCAAAACTGGAAAGAAGCTTTCTGAGAAACTGCTCTGTGTTCTGTTAATTCATCTCACAGTGTTACATCTTTCCCTTCAAGAAGCCTTTCGCTAAGGCTGTTCTTGTGGAATTGGCAAAGGGATATTTGGAAGCCCATAGAAGGCTATGGTGAAAAAGGAAATGTCTTCCGTTCAAAACTGGAAAGAAGCTTTCTGAGAAACTGCTCTGTGTTCTGTTAATTCATCTCACAGAGTTACATCTTTCCCTTCAAGAAGTCGTTCGCTAAGGCTGTTCTTGTGGAATTGGCAAAGGGATATTTGGAAGCCCATAGAGGGCTATGGTGAAAAAGGAAATATCTTCTGTTCAAAACTGGAAAGAAGCTTTCTGAGAAACTGCTCTGTGTTCTGTTAATTCATCTCACAGAGTTACATCTTTCCCTTCAAGAAGCCTTTCGCTAAGGCTGTTCTTGTGGAACTGGCAAAGGGATATTTGGAATCCCATAGAGGGCTATGGTAAAAAAGGAAATATCTTCCGTTCAAAACTGGAAAGAAGCTTTCTGAGAAACTGCTCTGTGTTCTGTTAATTCATCTCACAGAGTTACATCTTTCCCTTCAAGAAGCCTTTCGCTAAGGCTGTTCTTGTGGAATTTGCAAAGGGATATTTCGAAGCCCATAGAGGGCTATGGTGAAAAACGAAGTATCTTCCGTTCAAAACTGGAAAGAAGCTTTCTGAGAAACTGCTCTGTGTTCCGTCAATTCATCTCACAGAGTTACATCTTTCCCTTCAAGAAGCCTTTCGCTAAGGCTGTTCTTGTGGAATTGGCAAAGGGATATTTGGAAGCCCATAGAGGGCTATGGTGAAAAAGGAAATATCTTCCGTTCAAAACTGGAAAGAAGCTTTCTGAGAAACTGCTCTGTGTTCTGTTAATTCATCTCACAGAGTTACATCTTTCCCTTCAAGAAGCCTTTCGCTAAGGCTGTTCTTGTGGAATTGGCAAAGGGATATTTGGAAGCCCATAGAGGGCTATGGTGAAAAAGGAAATATCTTCCGTTCAAAACTGGAAAGAAGCTTTCTGAGAAACTGCTCTGTGTCTGTTAATTCGTCTCACAGAGTTACATCTTTCCCTTCAAGAAGCCTTTCGCTAAGGCTGTTCTTGTGGAATTGGCAAAGGGATATTTGGAAGCCCATAGAGGGCTATGGTGAAAAAGGAAATATCTTCCGTTCAAAACTGGAAAGAAGCTTTCTGAGAAACTGCTCTGTGTTCTGTTAATTCATCTCACAGAGTTACATCTTTCCCTTCAAGAACCCTTTCGCTAAGGCTCTTCTGGTGGAATTGGCCAAGGGATATTTGAAAGCCCATAGAGGGCTATGGTGAAAAAGGAAATATCTTCCGTTCAAAACTGGAAAGAAGCTTTCTGAGAAAGTGCCCTGTGTTCTGTTAATTCATCTCACAGAGTTACATCTTTCCCTTCAAGAAGCCTTTCGCTAAGTCTGTTCTTGTGGAATTGGCAAAGGGATATTTGGAAGCCCATAGAGGGCTATGGTGAAAAAGGAAATATCTTCCGTTCATAACTGGAAAGAAGCTTTCTGAGAAACTGCTCTGTGTTCTGTTAATTCATCTCACAGAGTTACATCTTTCCCTTCAAGAAGCCTTTCGCTAAGGCTGTTCTTGAGGAATTGGCAAAGGGATATTTCGAAGCCCATAGACGACTATGGTGAAAAAGGAAATATCTTCCGTTCAAAACTGGAAAGAAGATTTCTGAGAAACCGCTCTGTGTTCTGTTAATTCATCTCACAGAGTTACATCTTTCCCTTCAAGAAGCCTTTCGCTAAGGCTGTTCTTGTGGAATTGGCCAAGGGATATTTGGAAGCCCATATAGGGCTATGGTGAAAAAGGAAATATCTTCAGTTCATAACTGGAAAGAAGCTTTCTGAGAAACTGCTCTGTGTTCTGTTAATTCATCTCACAGAGTTACATCTTTCCCTTCAAGAAGCCTTTCGCTAAGGCTGTTCTTGTGGAACTGGCAAAGGGATATTTGGAAGCCCATAGAGTGCTAAGGTGAAAAAGGAAATATCTTCCATTCAAAACTGGAAAGAAGCTTTCTGAGAAACTGCTCTGTGTTCTGTTAATTCATCTCACAGAGTTACATTTTCCCTTCAAGAAGCCTTTCGCTAAGGCTGTTCTTGTGGAATTGGCAAAGGGATATTTGGAAGCCCATAGAGGGCTATGGTGAAAAAGGAAATATCTTCCGTTCAAAACTGGAAAGAAGCTTTCTGAGAAACTGCTCTGTGTTCTGTTAATTCATCTCACAGAGTTACATCTTTCCCTTCAAGAAGCCTTTCGCTAAGGCTGTTCTTGTGGAATTGGCAAAGGGATATTTGGAAGCCCATAGAGGGCTATGGTGAAAAAGGAAATATCTTCCGTTCAAAACTGGAAAGAAGCTTTCTGAGAAACTGCCCTGTGTTCTGTTAATTCATCTCACAGAGTTACATCTTTCCCTTCAAGAAGCCTTTCGCTAAGGCTGTTCTTGTGGAATTGGCAAAGGGATATTTGGAAGCCAATAGAGGGTTATGGTGAAAAAGGAAATATCTTCCGTTCATAACTGGAAAGAAGCTTTCTGAGAATCTGCTCTGTGTTCTGCTAATTCATCTCACAGAGTTACATCTTTCCCTTCAAGAAGCCTTTCGCTATGGCTGTTCTTGAGGAATTGGCAAAGGGATATTTGAAAGCCCATAGAGGGCTATGGTGAAAAAGGAAATATCTTCCGTTCAAAACTGGAAAGAAGCTTTCTGAGAAACCGCTCTGTGTTCTGTTAATTCATCTCACAGAGTTACATATTTCCCTTCAAGAAGCCTTTCGCTAAGGCTGTTCTTGTGGAATTGGCAAAGGGATATTTGGAAGCCCATAGATGGCTATGGTGAAAAAGGAAATATCTTCCGTTCATAACTGGAAAGAACCTTTCTGAGAAACTGCTGTGTGTTCTGTTAATTCACCTCACAGAGTTACATCTTTCCCTTCAAGAAGCCTTTCGATAAGGCTGTTCTTGAGGAATTTGCAAAGGGATATTTGGAAGCCCATAGAGGGCTACGTTGAAAAAGGAAATATCTTCCGTTCAAAACTGGGAAGAAGCTTTCTGAGAAACCGCTCTGTGTTCTGTTAATTCATCTCACAGAGTTACATCTTTCCCTTCAAGAAGCCTTTCGCTAAGGCTGTTCTTGTGGAATTGGCAAAGGGATATTTGGAAGCCCATAGAGGGCTATGGTGAAAAAGGAAATATCTTCCGTTCAAAACTGGAAAGAAGCTTTCTGAGAAACCGCTGTATGTTCTGTTAATTCATCTCACAGAGTTACATCTTTCCCTTCAAGAAGCCTTTCGCTAAGGCTGTACTTGTGGAATTGGCAAAGGGATATTTGGAAGCCCTTAGAGGGCTATGGTGAAAAAGGAAATATCTTCCGTTCAAAACTGGAAAGAAGCTTTCTGAGAAACTGCTCTGTGTTCTGTTAATTCATCTCACAGAGTTACATCTTTCCCTTCAAGAAGCCTTTCGCTAAGGCTGTTCTTTTGGAATTGGCAAAGGGATATTTGGAAGCCCATAGAGGGCTATGGTGAAAAAGGAAATATCTTCCGTTCAAAACTGGAAAGAAGCTTTCTGAGAAACTGGTCTGTGTTCTGTTAATTCGTCTCACAGAGTTACATCTTTCCCTTCAAGAAGCCTTTCGCTAAGGCTGTTTTGTGCAATTGGCAAAGGGATATTTGGAAGCCCATAGAGGGCTATGGTGAAAAAGGAAATATCTTCCGTTCAAAACTGGAAAGAAGCTTTCTGAGAAACTGCTCTGTGTTCTGTTAATTCATCTCACAGTGTTACATCTTTCCCTTCAAGAAGCCTTTCGCTAAGGCTGTTCTTGTGGAATTGGCAAAGGGATATTTCGAAGCCCATAGAGGGCTATGGTGAAAAAGGAAATACCTTCCGTTCAAAACTGTAAAGAAGCTTTCTGAGAAACTGCTCTGTGTTCTGTTAATTCATCTCACAGAGTTACATCTTTCCCTTCAAGAAGCCTTTCGCTAAGGCTGTTCTTGAGGAATTGGCAAAGGGATATTTGGAAGCCCATAGACGGCTATGGTGAAAAAGGAAATATCTTCCGTTCAAAACTGGAAAGAAGATTTATGAGAAACCGCTCTGTGTTCTGTTAATTCATCTCACAGAGTTACATCTTTCCCTTCAAGAAGCCTTTCGCTAAGGCTGTTGTTGTGGAATTGGCCAAGGGATATTTGGAATCCCATAGAGGGCTATGGTGAAAAAAGAAATATCTTCCGTTCATAACTGGAAAGAAGCTTTCTGAGAAACTGCTCTGTGTTCTGTTAATTCATCTCACAGAGTTACATCTTTCCCTTCAAGAAGCCTTTCGCTAAGGCTGTTCTTGAGGAATTGGCAAAGGGATATTTGGAAGCCCATAGAGGGCTATGGTGAAAAAGGAAATATCTTCCGTTCAAAACTGGAAAGAAGCTTTCTGAGAAACTGCTCTGTGTTCTGTTAATTCATCTCACAGAGTTACATCTTTCCCTTCAAGAAGCCTTTCGCTAAGGCTGTTCTTGTGGAATTGGCAAAGGGATATTTGGAAGCCCATGTAGGGCTATGGTGAAAAAGGAAATATCTTCCGTTCAAAACTGGAAAGAAGCTTTCTGAGAAACTGCTCTGTGTTCTGTTAATTCATTTCACAGAGTTACATCTTTCCCTTCAAGAAGCCTTTCGCTAAGGCTGTTCTTGTGGAATTGGCAAAGGGATATTTGGAAGCCCATAGAGGGCTATGGTGAAAAAGGAAATATCTTCCGTTCAAAACTGGAAAGAAGCTTTCTGAGAAACTGCTCTGTGTTCTGTTAATTCGTCTCACAGAATTACATCTTTCCCTTCAAGAAGCCTTACGCTAAGGCTGTTCTTGTGGAATTGCAAAGGGATATTTGGAAGCCCATAGAGGGCTATGGTGAAAAAGGAAATATCTTCCGTTCAAAACTGGAAAGAAGCTTTCTGAGAAACTGCTCTGTGTTCTGTTAATTCATCTCACAGAGTTACATCTTTCCCTTGAAGAAGCCTTTCGCTAAGGCTGTTCTTGTGGAATTGGCAAAGGGATATTTGGAAGCCCTTAGAGGGCTATGGTGAAAAAGGAAATATCTTCCGTTCAAAACTGGAAAGCAGCTTTCTGAGAAACTGCTCTGTGTTCTGTTAATTCATCTCACAGAGTTACATCTTTCCCTTCAAGAAGCCGTTCGCTAAGGCTGTTCTTGTGGAATTGGCAAAGGGATATTTGGAAGCCCATAGAGGGCTATGGTGAAAAAGGAAATATCTTCCCTTCAAAACTGGAAAGAAGGTTTCTGAGAAACTGCTCTGTGTTCTGTTAATTCATCTCACAGAGTTACATCTTTCCCTTCAAGAAGCCTTTCGCTAAGGCTGTTCTTGTGGAATTGGCAAAGGGATATTTCGAAGCCCATAGAGGGCTATGGTGAATAAGGAAATATCTTCCTTTCAAAACTGGAAAGAAGCTTTCTGAGAAACTGCTCTGTGTTCTGTTAATTCATCTCACGGAGATACATCTTTCCCTTCAATAAGCCTTTCGCTAAGGCTGTTCTTGTGGAATTGGCCAAGGGATATTTGGAAGCCCATAGAAGGCTATGGTGAAAAAGGAAATATCTTCCGTTCAAAACTGGAAAGAAACTTTCTGAGAAACTGCTCTGTGTTCTGTTAATTCATCTCACAGAGTTACATCTTTCCCTTCAAGAAGCCTTTCGCTAAGGCTGTTCTTGTGGAATTGGCAAAGGGATATTTGGAAGCCCATAGAGGGCTATGTTGAAAAAGGAAATATCTTCCGTTCAAAACTGGAAAGAAGCTTTCTGAGAAACCGCTGTATGTTCTGTTAATTCATCTCACAGAGTTACATCTTTCCTTCAAGAAGCCCTTCGCTAAGGCTGTTCTTGTGGAATTGGCAAAGGGATATTTGGAAACCCTTAGAGGGCTATGGTGAAAAAGGAAATATCTTCCGTTCAAAACTGGAAAGAAGCTTTCTGAGAAACCGCTCTGTGTTCTGTTAATTCATCTCACAGAGTTACATCTTTCCCTTAAAGAAGCCTTTCGCTAAGGCTGTTCTTGTGGAATTGGCAAAGGGATATTTGGAAGCCCATAGAGGGCTATGGTGAAAAAGGAAATATCTTCCGTTCAAAACTGGAAAGAAGCTTTCTGAGAAACCGCTGTATGTTCTGTTAATTCATCTCACAGAGTTACATCTTTCCCTTCAAGAAGCCTTTCGCTAAGGCTGTTCTTGTGGAATTGGCAAAGTGATATTTGGAAGCCCATAGAAGGCTATGGTGAAAAAGGAAATATCTTCCGTTCAAAACTGGAAAGAAGCTTTCTGAGAAACTGCTCTGTGTTCTGTTAATTCATCTCACAGAGTTACATCTTTCCCTTCAAGAAGCCGTTCGCTAAGGCTGTTCTTGTGGAATTGGCAAAGGGATATTTGGAAGCCCATAGAGGGCTATGGTGAAAAAGGAAATATCTTCCGTTCAAAACTGTAAAGAAGCTTTCTGAGAAACCGCTGTATGTTCTGTTAATTCATCTCACAGAGTTACATCTTTCCGTTCAAGAAGCCTTTCGCTAAGGCTGTTCTTGTGGAATTGGCAAAGGGATACTTGGAAGCCCATAGAGGGCTATGGTGAAAAAGGAAATATCTTCCGTTCAAAACTGGAAAGAAGCTTTCTGAGAAACTGCTCTGTGTTCTGTTAATTCAT
Source organism: Chlorocebus sabaeus (assembly GCF_047675955.1). Lineage (NCBI taxonomy): Eukaryota > Metazoa > Chordata > Mammalia > Primates > Cercopithecidae > Chlorocebus > Chlorocebus sabaeus. The sequence continues at coordinate 1,677,217 of NW_027327559.1, forward strand.
CTCACAGAGTTACATGTTTCCCTTCAAGAAGCCTTTCGCTAAGGCTGTTCTTGTGGAATTGGCAAAGGGATATTTGGAAGCCCATAGAGGGCTATGGTGAAAAAGGAAATATCTTCCCTTCAAAACTGGAAAGAAGCTTTCTGAGAAACTGCTCTGTGTTCTGTTAATTCATCTCACAGAGTTACATCTTTCCTTCAAGAACCCTTTCGCTAAGGCTATTCTTGTGGAATTGGCAAAGGGATATTTGGAAGCCCATAGAGGGCTACGGTGAAAAAGGAAATATCTTCCGTTCAAAACTGTAAAGAAGCTTTCTGAGAAACTGCTCTGTGTTCTGTTAATTCATCTCACAGAGTTACATCTTTCCCTTCAAGAAGCCTTACGCTAAGGCTGTTCTTCTGTAATTGGAAAAGGGATATTTGGAAGCCCATAGAGGGCTATGGTGAAAAAGGAAATATCTTCCGTTCAAAACTGGAAAGAAGCTTTCTGAGAAACTGTTCTGTGTTCTGTTAATTCATCTCACAGAGTTACATCTTTCCCTTCAAGAAGCCTTTCGCTAAGGCTGTTCTTGTGGAATTGGCAAAGGGATATTTGGAAGCCCATAGAGGGCTATGGTGAAAAAGGAAATATCTTCCGTTCAAAACTGGAAAGAAGCTTTCTGAGAAACTGCTCTGTGTTCTGTTAATTCATCAAACAGAGTTACATCTTTCCCTTCAAGAAGCCTTTCGCTAAGGCTGTTCTTGTGGAATTGGCAAAGGGATATTTGGAAGCCCATAGAGGGCTATGGTGAAAAAGGAAATATCTTCCGTTCAAAACTGGAAAGAAGCTTTCTGAGAAACTGCTCTGTGTTCTGTTAATTCATCTCACCGAGTTACATCTTTCCCTTCAAGAAGCCTGTCGCTAAGGCTGTTCTTGTGGAATTGGCAAAGGGATATTTGGAAGCCCATAGAGGGCTATGGTGAAAAAGGAAATATCTTCCGTTCAAAACTGGAAAGAAGCTTTCTGAGAAACTGCTCTGTGTTCTGTTAATTCATCTCACAGAGTTACAACTTTCCCTTCAAGAAGCCTTTCGCTAAGGCTGTTCTTGTGGAATTGGCAAAGGGATATTTGGAAGCCCATAGAGGGCTATGGTGAAAAAGGAAATATCTTCCGTTCAAAACTTGAAAGAAGCTTTCTGAGAAACTGTTCTGTGTTCTGTTAATTCATCTCGCAGAGTTACATCTTTCCCTTCAAGAAGCCTTTCGCTAAGGCTGTTCTTGTGGAATTGGCAAAGGGATATTTGGAAGCCCATAGAGGGCTATGGTGAAAGAGGAAATATCTTCCGTTCAAAACTGGAAAGAAGCTTTCTGAGAAACTGCTCTGTGTTCTGTTAATTCATCTCACCGAGTTACATCTTTCCCTTCAAGAAGCCTGTCGCTAAGGCTGTTCTTGTGGAATTGGCAAAGGGATATTAGGAAGCCCATAGAGGGCTATGGTGAAAAAGGAAATATCTTCCGTTCAAAACTGGAAAGAAGCTTTCTGAGAAACTGCTCTGTGTTCTGTTAATTCATCTCACAGAGTTACATCCTTCCCTTCAAGAAGCCTTTCGCTAAGGCTGTTCTTGTGAAATTGGCAAAGGGATATTTGGAAGCCCTTAGAGGGCTATGGTGAAAAAGGAAATATCTTCCGTTCAAAACTGGAAAGAAACTTTCTGAGAAACTGCTCTGTGTTCTGTTAATTCATCTCACAGAGTTACATCTTTCCCTTCAAGAAGCCTTTCGCTAAGGCTGTTCTTGTGGAATTGGCAAAGGGATATTTGGAAGCCCATAGAGGTCTATGGTGAAAAAGGAAATATCTTCCGTTCAAAACTGGAAAGAAGCTTTCTGAGAAACTGCTCTGTGTTCTGTTAATTCATCTCACAGAGTTACATCTTTCCCTTCAAGAAGCCTTTCGCTAAGGCTGTTCTTTTGGAATTGGCAAAGGGATATTTGGAAGCCCATAGAGGGCTATGGTGAAAAAGGAAATATCTTCCGTTCAAAACTGGAAAGAAGCTTTCTGAGAAACTGGTCTGTGTTCTGTTAATTCGTCTCACAGAGTTACATCTTTCCCTTCAAGAAGCCTTTCGCTAAGGCTGTTTTGTGCAATTGGCAAAGGGATATTTGGAAGCCCATAGAGGGCTATGGTGAAAAAGGAAATATCTTCCGTTCAAAACTGGAAAGAAGCTTTCTGAGAAACTGCTCTGTGTTCTGTTAATTCATCTCACAGTGTTACATCTTTCCCTTCAAGAAGCCTTTCGCTAAGGCTGTTCTTGTGTAATTGGCAAAGGGATATTTCGAAGCCCATAGAGGGCTATGGTGAAAAAGGAAATACCTTCCGTTGAAAACTGTAAAGAAGCTTTCAGAGAAACTGCTCTGTGTTCTGTTAATTCATCTCACAGAGTTACATCTTTCCCTTCAAGAGGCCTTTCGCTAAGGCTGTTCTTGAGGAATTGGCAAAGGGATATTTGGAAGCCCATAGACGGCTATGGTGAAAAAGGAAATATCTTCCGTTCAAAACTGGAAAGAAGATTTCTGAGAAACCGCTCTGTGTTCTGTTAATTCATCTCACAGAGTTACATCTTTCCCTTCAAGAAGCCTTTCGCTAAGGCTGTTGTTGTGGAATTGGCCAAGGGATATTTGGAATCCCATAGAGGGCTATGGTGAAAAAAGAAATATCTTCCGTTCATAACTGGAAAGAAGCTTTCTGAGAAACTGCTCTGTGTTCTGTTAATTCATCTCACAGAGTTACATCTTTCCCTTCAAGAAGCCTTTCGCTAAGGCTGTTCTTGAGGAATTGGCAAAGGGATATTTGGAAGCCCATAGAGGGCTATGGTGAAAAAGGAAATATCTTCCGTTCAAAACTGGAAAGAAGCTTTCTGAGAAACTGCTCTGTGTTCTGTTAATTCATCTCACAGAGTTACATCTTTCCCTTCAAGAAGCCTTTCGCTAAGGCTGTTCTTGTGGAATTGGCAAAGGGATATTTGGAAGCCCATGTAGGGCTATGGTGAAAAAGGAAATATCTTCCGTTCAAAACTGGAAAGAAGCTTTCTGAGAAACTGCTCTGTGTTCTGTTAATTCATTTCACAGAGTTACATCTTTCCCTTCAAGAAGCCTTTCGCTAAGGCTGTTCTTGTGGAATTGGCAAAGGGATATTTGGAAGCCCATAGAGGGCTATGGTGAAAAAGGAAATATCTTCCGTTCAAAACTGGAAAGAAGCTTTCTGAGAAACTGCTCTGTGTTCTGTTAATTCGTCTCACAGAGTTACATCTTTCCCTTCAAGAAGCCTTACGCTAAGGCTGTTCTTGTGGAATTGCAAAGGGATATTTGGAAGCCCATAGAGGGCTATGGTGAAAAAGGAAATATCTTCCGTTCAAAACTGGAAAGAAGCTTTCTGAGAAACTGCTCTGTGTTCTGTTAATTCATCTCACAGAGTTACATCTTTCCCTTGAAGAAGCCTTTCGCTATGGCTGTTCTTGTGGAATTGGCAAAGGGATATTTGGAAGCCCTTAGAGGGCTATGGTGAAAAAGGAAATATCTTCCGTTCAAAACTGGAAAGCAGCTTTCTGAGAAACTGCTCTGTGTTCTGTTAATTCATCTCACAGAGTTACATCTTTCCCTTCAAGAAGCCGTTCGCTAAGGCTGTTCTTGTGGAATTGGCAAAGGGATATTTGGAAGCCCATAGAGGGCTATGGTGAAAAAGGAAATATCTTCCCTTCAAAACTGGAAAGAAGGTTTCTGAGAAACTGCTCTGTGTTCTGTTAATTCATCTCACAGAGTTACATCTTTCCCTTCAAGAAGCCTTTCGCTAAGGCTGTTCTTGTGGAATTGGCAAAGGGATATTTCGAAGCCCATAGAGGGCTATGGTGAATAAGGAAATATCTTCCGTTCAAAACTGGAAAGAAACTTTCTGAGAAACTGCTCTGTGTTCTGTTAATTCATCTCACAGAGTTACATCTTTCCCTTCAAGAAGCCTTTCGCTAAGGCTGTTCTTGTGGAATTGGCAAAGGGATATTTGGAAGCCCATAGAGGGCTATGTTGAAAAAGGAAATATCTTCCGTTCAAAACTGGAAAGAAGCTTTCTGAGAAACCGCTGTATGTTCTGTTAATTCATCTCACAGAGTTACATCTTTCCTTCAAGAAGCCCTTCGCTAAGGCTGTTCTTGTGGAATTGGCAAAGGGATATTTGGAAACCCTTAGAGGGCTATGGTGAAAAAGGAAATATCTTCCGTTCAAAACTGGAAAGAAGCTTTCTGAGAAACCGCTCTGTGTTCTGTTAATTCATCTCACAGAGTTACATCTTTCCCTTAAAGAAGCCTTTCGCTAAGGCTGTTCTTGTGGAATTGGCAAAGGGATATTTGGAAGCCCATAGAGGGCTATGGTGAAAAAGGAAATATCTTCCGTTCAAAACTGGAAAGAAGCTTTCTGAGAAACCGCTGTATGTTCTGTTAATTCATCTCACAGAGTTACATCTTTACCTTCAAGAAGCCTTTCGCTAAGGCTGTTCTTGTGGAATTGGCAAAGTGATATTTGGAAGCCCATAGAAGGCTATGGTGAAAAAGGAAATATCTTCCGTTCAAAACTGGAAAGAAGCTTTCTGAGAAACTGCTCTGTGTTCTGTTAATTCATCTCACAGAGTTACATCTTTCCCTTCAAGAAGCCGTTCGCTAAGGCTGTTCTTGTGGAATTGGCAAAGGGATATTTGGAAGCCCATAGAGGGCTATGGTGAAAAAGGAAATATCTTCCGTTCAAAACTGTAAAGAAGCTTTCTGAGAAACCGCTGTATGTTCTGTTAATTCATCTCACAGAGTTACATCTTTCCGTTCAAGAAGCCTTTCGCTAAGGCTGTTCTTGTGGAATTGGCAAAGGGATACTTGGAAGCCCATAGAGGGCTATGGTGAAAAAGGAAATATCTTCCGTTCAAAACTGGAAAGAAGCTTTCTGAGAAACTGCTCTGTGTTCTGTTAATTCATCTCACAGAGTTACATCTTTCCCTTCAAGAAGCCTTTCGCTAAGGCTGTTCTTGTGGAATTGGCAAAGGGATATTTGGAAGCCCATAGAGGGCTATGGTGAAAAAGGAAATATCTTCCCTTCAAAACTGGAAAGAAGCTTTCTGAGAAACTGCTCTGTGTTCTGTTAATTCATCTCACAGAGTTACATCTTTCCTTCAAGAACCCTTTCGCTAAGGCTATTCTTGTGGAATTGGCAAAGGGATATTTGGAAGCCCATAGAGGGCTACGGTGAAAAAGGAAATATCTTCCGTTCAAAACTGGAAAGAAGCTTTCTGAGAAACTGCTCTGTGTTCTGTTAATTCATCTCACAGAGTTACATCTTTCCCTTCAAGAAGCCTTACGCTAAGGCTGTTCTTCTGTAATTGGAAAAGGGATATTTGGAAGCCCATAGAGGGCTATGGTGAAAAAGGAAATATCTTCCGTTCAAAACTGGAAAGAAGCTTTCTGAGAAACTGTTCTGTGTTCTGTTAATTCATCTCACAGAGTTACATCTTTCCCTTCAAGAAGCCTTTCGCTAAGGCTGTTCTTGTGGAATTGGCAAAGGGATATTTGGAAGCCCATAGAGGGCTATGGTGAAAAAGGAAATATCTTCCGTTCAAAACTGGAAAGAAGCTTTCTGAGAAACTGCTCTGTGTTCTGTTAATTCATCAAACAGAGTTACATCTTTCCCTTCAAGAAGCCTTTCGCTAAGGCTGTTCTTGTGGAATTGGCAAAGGGATATTTGGAAGCCCATAGAGGGCTATGGTGAAAAAGGAAATATCTTCCGTTCAAAACTGGAAAGAAGCTTTCTGAGAAACTGCTCTGTGTTCTGTTAATTCATCTCACCGAGTTACATCTTTCCCTTCAAGAAGCCTGTCGCTAAGGCTGTTCTTGTGGAATTGGCAAAGGGATATTTGGAAGCCCATAGAGGGCTATGGTGAAAAAGGAAATATCTTCCGTTCAAAACTGGAAAGAAGCTTTCTGAGAAACTGCTCTGTGTTCTGTTAATTCATCTCACAGAGTTACAACTTTCCCTTCAAGAAGCCTTTCGCTAAGGCTGTTCTTGTGGAATTGGCAAAGGGATATTTGGAAGTCCATAGAGGGCTATGGTGAAAAAGGAAATATCTTCCGTTCAAAACTTGAAAGAAGCTTTCTGAGAAACTGTTCTGTGTTCTGTTAATTCATCTCGCAGAGTTACATCTTTCCCTTCAAGAAGCCTTTCGCTAAGGCTGTTCTTGTGGAATTGGCAAAGGGATATTTGGAAGCCCATAGAGGGCTATGGTGAAAGAGGAAATATCTTCCGTTCAAAACTGGAAAGAAGCTTTCTGAGAAACTGCTCTGTGTTCTGTTAATTCATCTCACCGAGTTACATCTTTCCCTTCAAGAAGCCTGTCGCTAAGGCTGTTCTTGTGGAATTGGCAAAGGGATATTAGGAAGCCCATAGAGGGCTATGGTGAAAAAGGAAATATCTTCCGTTCAAAACTGGAAAGAAGCTTTCTGAGAAACTGCTCTGTGTTCTGTTAATTCATCTCACAGAGTTACATCCTTCCCTTCAAGAAGCCTTTCGCTAAGGCTGTTCTTGTGAAATTGGCAAAGGGATATTTGGAAGCCCTTAGAGGGCTATGGTGAAAAAGGAAATATCTTCCGTTCAAAACTGGAAAGAAACTTTCTGAGAAACTGCTCTGTGTTCTGTTAATTCATCTCACAGAGTTACATCTTTCCCTTCAAGAAGCCTTTCGCTAAGGCTGTTCTTGTGGAATTGGCAAAGGGATATTTGGAAGCCCATAGAGGTCTATGGTGAAAAAGGAAATATCTTCCGTTCAAAACTGGAAAGAAGCTTTCTGAGAAACTGCTCTGTGTTCTATTAATTCATCTCACAGAGTTAAATCTTTCCCTTCAAGAAGCCTTTCGCTAAGGCTGTTCTTGTGGAATTGGCAAAGGGATATTTGGAAGCCCATAGAGGGCTATGGTGAAAAAGGAAATATCTTCCGTTCAAAACTGGAAAGAAGCTTTCTGAGAAACTGCTCTGTGTTCTGTTAATTCTTCTCACAGAGTTACATCTTTCCGTTCAAGAAGCCTTTCACTAAGGCTGTTTTGTGGAATTGGCAAAGGGATATTTGGAAGCCCATAGAGGGCTATGGTGAAAAAGGAAATATCTTCCGTTCAAAACTGGAAAGAAGCTTTCTGAGAAACTGCCCTGTGTTCTGTTAATTCATCTCACAGTGTTACATCTTTCCCTTCAAGAAGCCTTTCGCTAAGGCTGTTCTCGTGGAATTGGCAAAGGGATATTTGGAAGCCCATAGAAGGCTATGGTGAAAAAGGAAATGTCTTCCGTTCAAAACTGGAAAGAAGCTTTCTGAGAAACTGCTCTGTGTTCTGTTAATTCATCTCACAGAGTTACATCTTTCCCTTCAAGAAGTCGTTCGCTAAGGCTGTTCTTGTGGAATTGGCAAAGGGATATTTGGAAGCCCATAGAGGGCTATGGTGAAAAAGGAAATATCTTCTGTTCAAAACTGGAAAGAAGCTTTCTGAGAAACTGCTCTGTGTTCTGTTAATTCATCTCACAGAGTTACATCTTTCCCTTCAAGAAGCCTTTCGCTAAGGCTGTTCTTGTGGAACTGGCAAAGGGATATTTGGAATCCCATAGAGGGCTATGGTGAAAAAGGAAATATCTTCCGTTCAAAACTGGAAAGAAGCTTTCTGAGAAACTGCTCTGTGTTCTGTTAATTCATCTCACAGAGTTACATCTTTCCCTTCAAGAAGCCTTTCGCTAAGGCTGTTCTTGTGGAATTTGCAAAGGGATATTTCGAAGCCCATAGAGGGCTATGGTGAAAAACGAAGTATCTTCCGTTCAAAACTGGAAAGAAGCTTTCTGAGAAACTGCTCTGTGTTCCGTTAATTCATCTCACAGAGTTACATCTTTCCCTTCAAGAAGCCTTTCGCTAAGGCTGTTCTTGTGGAATTGGCAAAGGGATATTTGGAAGCCCATAGAGGGCTATGGTGAAAAAGGAAATATCTTCCGTTCAAAACTGGAAAGAAGCTTTCTGAGAAACTGCTCTGTGTTCTGTTAATTCATCTCACAGAGTTACATCTTTCCCTTCAAGAAGCCTTTCGCTAAGGCTGTTCTTGTGGAATTGGCAAAGGGATATTTGGAAGCCCATAGAGGGCTATGGTGAAAAAGGAAATATCTTCCGTTCAAAACTGGAAAGAAGCTTTCTGAGAAACTGCTCTGTGTCTGTTAATTCGTCTCACAGAGTTACATCTTTCCCTTCAAGAAGCCTTTCGCTAAGTCTGTTCTTGTGGAATTGGCAAAGGGATATTTGGAAGCCCATAGAGGGCTATGGTGAAAAAGGAAATATCTTCCGTTCAAAACTGGAAAGAAGCTTTCTGAGAAACTGCTCTGTGTTCTGTTAATTCATCTCACAGAGTTACATCTTTCCCTTCAAGAACTCTTTCGCTAAGGCTCTTCTTGTGGAATTGGCCAAGGGATATTTGAAAGCCCATAGAGGGCTATGGTGAAAAAGGAAATATCTTCCGTTCAAAACTGGAAAGAAGCTTTCTGAGAAAGTGCCCTGTGTTCTGTTAATTCATCTCACAGAGTTACATCTTTCCCTTCAAGAAGCCTTTCGCTAAGTCTGTTCTTGTGGAATTGGCAAAGGGATATTTGGAAGCCCATAGAGGGCTATGGTGAAAAAGGAAATATCTTCCGTTCATAACTGGAAAGAAGCTTTCTGAGAAACTGCTCTGTGTTCTGTTAATTCATCTCACAGAGTTACATCTTTCCCTTCAAGAAGCCTTTCGCTAAGGCTGTTCTTGAGGAATTGGCAAAGGGATATTTCGAAGCCCATAGACGACTATGGTGAAAAAGGAAATATCTTCCGTTCAAAACTGGAAAGAAGATTTCTGAGAAACCGCTCTGTGTTCTGTTAATTCATCTCACAGAGTTACATCTTTCCCTTCAAGAAGCCTTTCGCTAAGGCTGTTCTTGTGGAATTGGCCAAGGGATATTTGGAAGCCCATAGAGGGCTATGGTGAAAAAGGAAATATCTTCAGTTCATAACTGGAAAGAAGCTTTCTGAGAAACTGCTCTGTGTTCTGTTAATTCATCTCACAGAGTTACATCTTTCCCTTCAAGAAGCCTTTCGCTAAGGCTGTTCTTGTGGAATTGGCAAAGGGATATTTGGAAGCCCATAGAGTGCTAAGGTGAAAAAGGAAATATCTTCCATTCAAAACTGGAAAGAAGCTTTCTGAGAAACTGCTCTGTGTTCTGTTAATTCATCTCACAGAGTTACATTTTCCCTTCAAGAAGCCTTTCGCTAAGGCTGTTCTTGTGGAATTGGCAAAGGGATATTTGGAAGCCCATAGAGGGCTATGGTGAAAAAGGAAATATCTTCCGTTCAAAACTGGAAAGAAGCTTTCTGAGAAACTGCTCTGTGTTCTGTTAATTCATCTCACAGAGTTACATCTTTCCCTTCAAGAAGCCTTTCGCTAAGGCTGTTCTTGTGGAATTGGCAAAGGGATATTTGGAAGCCCATAGAGGGCTATGGTGAAAAAGGAAATATCTTCCGTTCAAAACTGGAAAGAAGCTTTCTGAGAAACTGCCCTGTGTTCTGTTAATTCATCTCACAGAGTTACATCTTTCCCTTCAAGAAGCCTTTCGCTAAGGCTGTTCTTGTGGAATTGGCAAAGGGATATTTGGAAGCCAATAGAGGGTTATGGTGAAAAAGGAAATATCTTCCGTTCATAACTGGAAAGAAGCTTTCTGAGAATCTGCTCTGTGTTCTGCTAATTCATCTCACAGAGTTACATCTTTCCCTTCAAGAAGCCTTTCGCTATCGCTGTTCTTGAGGAATTGGCAAAGGGATATTTGAAAGCCCATAGAGGGCTATGGTGAAAAAGGAAATATCTTCCGTTCAAAACTGGAAAGAAGCTTTCTGAGAAACCGCTCTGTGTTCTGTTAATTCATCTCACAGAGTTACATATTTCCCTTCAAGAAGCCTTTCGCTAAGGCTGTTCTTGTGGAATTGGCAAAGGGATATTTGGAAGCCCATAGAGGGCTATGGTGAAAAAGGAAATATCTTCCGTTCATAACTGGAAAGAAGCTTTCTGAGAAACTGCTGTGTGTTCTGTTAATTCACCTCACAGAGTTACATCTTTCCCTTCAAGAAGCCTTTCGATAAGGCTGTTCTTGAGGAATTTGCAAAGGGATATTTGGAAGCCCATAGAGGGCTACGTTTAAAAAGGAAATATCTTCCGTTCAAAACTGGGAAGAAGCTTTCTGAGAAACCGCTCTGTGTTCTGTTAATTCATCTCACAGAGTTACATCTTTCCCTTCAAGAAGCCTTTCGCTAAGGCTGTTCTTGTGGAATTGGCAAAGGGATATTTGGAAGCCCATAGAGGGCTATGGTGAAAAAGGAAATATCTTCCGTTCACAACTGGAAAGAAGCTTTCTGAGAAACCGCTGTATGTTCTGTTAATTCATCTCACAGAGTTACATCTTTCCCTTCAAGAAGCCTTTCGCTAAGGCTGTTCTTGTGGAATTGGCAAAGGGATATTTGGAAGCCCTTAGAGGGCTATGGTGAAAAAGGAAATATCTTCCGTTCAAAACTGGAAAGAAGCTTTCTGAGAAACTGCTCTGTGTTCTGTTAATTCATCTCACAGAGTTACATCTTTCCCTTCAAGAAGCCTTTCGCTAAGGCTGTTCTTTTGGAATTGGCAAAGGGATATTTGGAAGCCCATAGAGGGCTATGGTGAAAAAGGAAATATCTTCCGTTCAAAACTGGAAAGAAGCTTTCTGAGAAACTGGTCTGTGTTCTGTTAATTCGTCTCACAGAGTTACATCTTTCCCTTCAAGAAGCCTTTCGCTAAGGCTGTTCTTGTGGAATTGGCAAAGGGATATTTGGAAGCCCATAGAGGGCTATGGTGAAAAAGGAAATATCTTCCGTTCAAAACTGGAAAGAAGCTTTCTGAGAAACTGCTCTGTGTTCTGTTAATTCTTCTCACAGAGTTACATCTTTCCGTTCAAGAAGCCTTTCACTAAGGCTGTTTTGTGGAATTGGCAAAGGGATATTTGGAAGCCCATAGAGGGCTATGGTGAAAAAGGAAATATCTTCCGTTCAAAACTGGAAAGAAGCTTTCTGAGAAACTGCCCTGTGTTCTGTTAATTCATCTCACAGTGTTACATCTTTCCCTTCAAGAAGCCTTTCGCTAAGGCTGTTCTCGTGGAATTGGCAAAGGGATATTTGGAAGCCCATAGAAGGCTATGGTGAAAAAGGAAATGTCTTCCGTTCAAAACTGGAAAGAAGCTTTCTGAGAAACTGCTCTGTGTTCTGTTAATTCATCTCACAGAGTTACATCTTTCCCTTCAAGAAGTCGTTCGCTAAGGCTGTTCTTGTGGAATTGGCAAAGGGATATTTGGAAGCCCATAGAGGGCTATGGTGAAAAAGGAAATATCTTCTGTTCAAAACTGGAAAGAAGCTTTCTGAGAAACTGCTCTGTGTTCTGTTAATTCATCTCACAGAGTTACATCTTTCCCTTCAAGAAGCCTTTCGCTAAGGCTGTTCTTGTGGAACTGGCAAAGGGATATTTGGAATCCCATAGAGGGCTATGGTGAAAAAGGAAATATCTTCCGTTCAAAACTGGAAAGAAGCTTTCTGAGAAACTGCTCTGTGTTCTGTTAATTCATCTCACAGAGTTACATCTTTCCCTTCAAGAAGCCTTTCGCTAAGGCTGTTCTTGTGGAATTTGCAAAGGGATATTTCGAAGCCCATAGAGGGCTATGGTGAAAAACGAAGTATCTTCCGTTCAAAACTGGAAAGAAGCTTTCTGAGAAACTGCTCTGTGTTCCGTTAATTCATCTCACAGAGTTACATCTTTCCCTTCAAGAAGCCTTTCGCTAAGGCTGTTCTTGTGGAATTGGCAAAGGGATATTTGGAAGCCCATAGAGGGCTATGGTGAAAAAGGAAATATCTTCCGTTCAAAACTGGAAAGAAGCTTTCTGAGAAACTGCTCTGTGTTCTGTTAATTCATCTCACAGAGTTACATCTTTCCCTTCAAGAAGCCTTTCGCGCTAAGGCTGTTCTTGTGGAATTGGCAAAGGGATATTTGGAAGCCCATAGAGGGCTATGGTGAAAAAGGAAATATCTTCCGTTCAAACTGGAAAGAAGCTTTCTGAGAAACTGCTCTGTGTCTGTTAATTCGTCTCACAGAGTTACATCTTTCCTTCAAGAAGCCTTTCGCTAAGTCTGTTCTTGTGGAATTGGCAAAGGGATATTTGGAAGCCCATAGAGGGCTATGGTGAAAAAGGAAATATCTTCCGTTCAAAACTGGAAAGAAGCTTTCTGAGAAACTGCTCTGTGTTCTGTTAATTCATCTCACAGAGTTACATCTTTCCCTTCAAGAACTCTTTCGCTAAGGCTCTTCTTGTGGAATTGGCCAAGGGATATTTGAAAGCCCATAGAGGGCTATGGTGAAAAAGGAAATATCTTCCGTTCAAAACTGGAAAGAAGCTTTCTGAGAAAGTGCCCTGTGTTCTGTTAATTCATCTCACAGAGTTACATCTTTCCCTTCAAGAAGCCTTTCGCTAAGTCTGTTCTTGTGGAATTGGCAAAGGGATATTTGGAAGCCATAGAGGGCTATGGTGAAAAAGGAAATATCTTCCGTTCATAACTGGAAAGAAGCTTTCTGAGAAACTTGCTCTGTGTTCTGTTAATTCATCTCACAGAGTTACATCTTTCCCTTCAAGAAGCCTTTCGCTAAGGCTGTTCTTGAGGAATTGGCAAAGGGATATTTCGAAGCCCATAGACGACTATGGTGAAAAAGGAAATATCTTCCGTTCAAAACTGGAAAGAAGATTTCTGAGAACCGCTCTGTGTTCTGTTAATTCATCTCACAGAGTTACATCTTTTCCCTTCAAGAAGCCTTTCGCTAAGGCTGTTCTTGTGGAATTGGCCAAGGGATATTTGGAAGCCCATAGAGGGCTATGGTGAAAAAGGAAATATCTTCAGTTCATAACTGGAAAGAAGCTTTCTGAGAAACTGCTCTGTGTTCTGTTAATTCATCTCACAGAGTTACATCTTTCCCTTCAAGAAGCCTTTCGCTAAGGCTGTTCTTGTGGAATTGGCAAAGGGATATTTGGAAGCCCATAGAGTGCTAAGGTGAAAAAGGAAATATCTTCCATTCAAAACTGGAAAGAAGCTTCTGAGAAACTGCTCTGTGTTCTGTTAATTCATCTCACAGAGTTACATTTTCCCTTCAAGAAGCCTTTCGCTAAGGCTGTTCTTGTGGAATTTGGCAAAGGGATATTTGGAAGCCCATAGAGGCTATGGTGAAAAAGGAAATATCTTCCGTTCAAAACTGGAAAGAAGCTTTCTGAGAAACTGCTCTGTGTTCTGTTAATTCATCTCACAGAGTTACATCTTTCCCTTCAAGAAGCCTTTCGCTAAGGCTGTTCTTGTGGAATTGGCAAAGGGATATTTGGAAGCCCATAGAGGGCTATGGTGAAAAAGGAAATATCTTCCGTTCAAAACTGGAAAGAAGCTTTCTGAGAAACTGCCCTGTGTTCTGTTAATTCATCTCACAGAGTTACATCTTTCCCTTCAAGAAGCCTTTCGCTAAGGCTGTTCTTGTGGAATTGGCAAAGGGATATTTGGAAGCCAATAGAGGGTTATGGTGAAAAAGGAAATATCTTCCGTTCATAACTGGAAAGAAGCTTTCTGAGAATCTGCTCTGTGTTCTGCTAATTCATCTCACAGAGTTACATCTTTCCCTTCAAGAAGCCTTTCGCTATCGCTGTTCTTGAGGAATTGGCAAAGGGATATTTGAAAGCCCATAGAGGGTTATGGTGAAAAAGGAAATATCTTCCGTTCAAAACTGGAAAGAAGCTTTCTGAGAAACCGCTCTGTGTTCTGTTAATTCATCTCACAGAGTTACATATTTCCCTTCAAGAAGCCTTTCGCTAAGGCTGTTCTTGTGGAATTGGCAAAGGGATATTTGGAAGCCCATAGAGGGCTATGGTGAAAAAGGAAATATCTTCCGTTCATAACTGGAAAGAAGCTTTCTGAGAAACTGCTGTGTGTTCTGTTAATTCACCTCACAGAGTTACATCTTTCCCTTCAAGAAGCCTTTCGATAAGGCTGTTCTTGAGGAATTTGCAAAGGGATATTTGGAAGCCCATAGAGGGCTACGTTTAAAAAGGAAATATCTTCCGTTCAAAACTGGGAAGAAGCTTTCTGAGAAACCGCTCTGTGTTCTGTTAATTCATCTCACAGAGTTACATCTTTCCCTTCAAGAAGCCTTTCGCTAAGGCTGTTCTTGTGGAATTGGCAAAGGGATATTTGGAAGCCCATAGAGGGCTATGGTGAAAAAGGAAATATCTTCCGTTCACAACTGGAAAGAAGCTTTCTGAGAAACCGCTGTATGTTCTGTTAATTCATCTCACAGAGTTACATCTTTCCCTTCAAGAAGCCTTTCGCTAAGGCTGTTCTTGTGGAATTGGCAAAGGGATATTTGGAAGCCCTTAGAGGGCTATGGTGAAAAAGGAAATATCTTCCGTTCAAAACTGGAAAGAAGCTTTCTGAGAAACTGCTCTGTGTTCTGTTAATTCATCTCACAGAGTTACATCTTTCCCTTCAAGAAGCCTTTCGCTAAGGCTGTTCTTTTGGAATTGGCAAAGGGATATTTGGAAGCCCATAGAGGGCTATGGTGAAAAAGGAAATATCTTCCGTTCAAAACTGGAAAGAAGCTTTCTGAGAAACTGGTCTGTGTTCTGTTAATTCGTCTCACAGAGTTACATCTTTCCCTTCAAGAAGCCTTTCGCTAAGGCTGTTTTGTGCAATTGGCAAAGGGATATTTGGAAGCCCATAGAGGGCTATGGTGAAAAAGGAAATATCTTCCGTTCAAAACTGGAAAGAAGCTTTCTGAGAAACTGCTCTGTGTTCTGTTAATTCATCTCACAGTGTTACATCTTTCCCTTCAAGAAGCCTTTCGCTAAGGCTGTTCTTGTGGAATTGGCAAAGGGATATTTCGAAGCCCATAGAGGGCTATGGTGAAAAAGGAAATACCTTCCGTTCAAAACTGTAAAGAAGCTTTCAGAGAAACTGCTCTGTGTTCTGTTAATTCATCTCACAGAGTTACATCTTTCCCTTCAAGAAGCCTTTCGCTAAGGCTGTTCTTGAGGAATTGGCAAAGGGATATTTGGAAGCCCATAGACGGCTATGGTGAAAAAGGAAATATCTTCCGTTCAAAACTGGAAAGAAGATTTCTGAGAAACCGCTCTGTGTTCTGTTAATTCATCTCACAGAGTTACATCTTTCCCTTCAAGAAGCCTTTCGCTAAGGCTGTTGTTGTGGAATTGGCCAAGGGATATTTGGAATCCCATAGAGGGCTATGGTGAAAAAAGAAATATCTTCCGTTCATAACTGGAAAGAAGCTTTCTGAGAAACTGCTCTGTGTTCTGTTAATTCATCTCACAGAGTTACATCTTTCCCTTCAAGAAGCCTTTCGCTAAGGCTGTTCTTGAGGAATTGGCAAAGGGATATTTGGAAGCCCATAGAGGGCTATGGTGAAAAAGGAAATATCTTCCGTTCAAAACTGGAAAGAAGCTTTCTGAGAAACTGCTCTGTGTTCTGTTAATTCATCTCACAGAGTTACATCTTTCCCTTCAAGAAGCCTTTCGCTAAGGCTGTTCTTGTGGAATTGGCAAAGGGATATTTGGAAGCCCATGTAGGGCTATGGTGAAAAAGGAAATATCTTCCGTTCAAAACTGGAAAGAAGCTTTCTGAGAAACTGCTCTGTGTTCTGTTAATTCATTTCACAGAGTTACATCTTTCCCTTCAAGAAGCCTTTCGCTAAGGCTGTTCTTGTGGAATTGGCAAAGGGATATTTGGAAGCCCATAGAGGGCTATGGTGAAAAAGGAAATATCTTCCGTTCAAAACTGGAAAGAAGCTTTCTGGGAAACTGCTCTGTGTTCTGTTAATTCATCTCACAGAGTTACATCTTTCCCTTCAAGAAGCCTTTCGCTAAGGCTGTTCTTGTGGAATTGGCAAAGGGATATTTGGAAGCCCATAGAGGGCTATGGTGAAAAAGGAAATATCTTCCGTTCAAAACTGGAAAGAAGCTTTCTGAGAAACTGCTCTGTGTTCTGTTAATTCGTCTCACAGAGTTACATCTTTCCCTTCAAGAAGCCTTTCGCTAAGGCTGTTCTTGTGGAATTGGCAAAGGGATATTTGGAAGCCCATAGAGGGCTATGGTGAAAAAGGAAATATCTTCCGTTCAAAAGTGGAAAGAAGCTTTCTGAGAAACTGCTCTGTGTTCTGTTAATTCATCTCACAGAGTTACATCTTTCCCTTCACGAAGCCTTTCGCTAAGGCTGTTCTTGTGGAATTGGCAAAGGGATATTTGGAAGCCCATAGAGGGCTATGGTGAAAAAGGAAATATCTTCCGTTCAAAACTGGAAAGAAGCTTTCTGAGAAACTGCTCTGTGTTCTGTTAATTCATCTCACAGAGTTACATCTTTCCCTTCAAGAAGCCGTTCGCTAAGGCTGTTCTTGTGGAATTGGCAAAGGGATATTTGGAAGCCCATAGAGGGCTATGGTGAAAAAGGAAATATCTTCCCTTCAAAACTGGAAAGAAGGTTTCGGAGAAACTGCTCTGTGATCTGTTAATTCATCTCACAGTGTTACATCTTTCCCTTCAAGAAGCCTTTCGCTAAGGCTGTTCTTGTGGAATTGGCAAAGGGATATTTGGAAGCCCTTAGAGGGCTATGGTGAATAAGGAAATATCTTCCGTTCAAAACTGGAAAGAAGCTTTCTGAGAAACTGCTCTGTGTTCTGTTAATTCATCTCACGGAGTTACATCTTTCCCTTCAAGAAGCCTTTCACTAAGGCTGTTCTTGTGGAATTGGCCAAGGGATATTTGGAAGCCCATAGAGGGCTATGGTGAAAAAGGAAATATCTTCCGTTCAAAACTGGAAAGAAGCTTTCTGA
Organism: Chlorocebus sabaeus; assembly: GCF_047675955.1. Classification (NCBI taxonomy): domain Eukaryota; kingdom Metazoa; phylum Chordata; class Mammalia; order Primates; family Cercopithecidae; genus Chlorocebus; species Chlorocebus sabaeus. The sequence continues at coordinate 1,694,204 of NW_027327559.1, forward strand.
GAAACTGCTCTGTGTTCTGTTAATTCATCTCACAGAGTTACATCTTTCCCTTCAAGACGCCTTTCGCTAAGGCTGTTCTTGTGGAATTGGCAAAGGGATATTTGGAAGCCCTTAGAGGGCTATGGTGAAAAAGGAAATATCTTCCGTTCAAAACTGGAAAGAAGCTTTCTGAGAAACTGCTCTGTGTTCTGTTAATTCATCTCACAGAGTTACATCTTTCCCTTCAAGAAGCCTTTAGCTAAGGCTGTTCTTGTGGAATTGGCAAAGGGATATTTGGAAGCCCATAGAGGGCTATGGTGAAAAAGGAAATATCTTCCGTTCATAACTGTAAAGAAGCTTTCTGAGAGACTGCTCTGTGTTCTGTTAATTCATCTCACAGAGTTACATCTTTCCCTTCAAGAAGCCTTTCGCTAAGGCTGTTCTTGAGGAATTGGCAAAGGGATATTTGGAAGCCCATAGAGGGCTACGGTGAAAAAGGAAATATCTTCCGTTCAAAACTAGAAAGAAGCTTTCTGAGAAACCGCTCTGTGTTCTGTTAATTCATCTCACAGAGTTACATCTTTCCCTTCAAGAAGCCTTTCGCTAAGGCTGTTCTTGAGGAATTGGCAAAGGGATATTTGGAAGCCCATAGACGGCTATGGTGAAAAAGGAAATATCTTCCGTTCAAAACTGGAAAGAAGATTTCTGAGAAACCGCTCTGTGTTCTGTTAATTCATCTCACAGAGTTACATCTTTCCCTTCAAGAAGCCTTTCGCTAAGGCTGTTGTTGTGGAATTGGCCAAGGGATATTTGGAATCCCATAGAGGGCTATGGTGAAAAAAGAAATATCTTCCGTTCATAACTGGAAAGAAGCTTTCTGAGAAACTGCTCTGTGTTCTGTTAATTCATCTCACAGAGTTACATCTTTCCCTTCAAGAAGCCTTTCGCTAAGGCTGTTCTTGAGGAATTGGCAAAGGGATATTTGGAAGCCCATAGAGGGCTATGGTGAAAAAGGAAATATCTTCCGTTCAAAACTGGAAAGAAGCTTTCTGAGAAACTGCTCTGTGTTCTGTTAATTCATCTCACAGAGTTACATCTTTCCCTTCAAGAAGCCTTTCGCTAAGGCTGTTCTTGTGGAATTGGCAAAGGGATATTTGGAAGCCCATGTAGGGCTATGGTGAAAAAGGAAATATCTTCCGTTCAAAACTGGAAAGAAGCTTTCTGAGAAACTGCTCTGTGTTCTGTTAATTCATTTCACAGAGTTACATCTTTCCCTTCAAGAAGCCTTTCGCTAAGGCTGTTCTTGTGGAATTGGCAAAGGGATATTTGGAAGCCCATAGAGGGCTATGGTGAAAAAGGAAATATCTTCCGTTCAAAACTGGAAAGAAGCTTTCTGGGAAACTGCTCTGTGTTCTGTTAATTCATCTCACAGAGTTACATCTTTCCCTTCAAGAAGCCTTTCGCTAAGGCTGTTCTTGTGGAATTGGCAAAGGGATATTTGGAAGCCCATAGAGGGCTATGGTGAAAAAGGAAATATCTTCCGTTCAAAACTGGAAAGAAGCTTTCTGAGAAACTTCTCTGTGTTCTGTTAATTCGTCTCACAGAGTTACATCTTTCCCTTCAAGAAGCCTTTCGCTAAGGCTGTTCTTGTGGAATTGGCAAAGGGATATTTGGAAGCCCATAGAGGGCTATGGTGAAAAAGGAAATATCTTCCGTTCAAAAGTGGAAAGAAGCTTTCTGAGAAACTGCTCTGTGTTCTGTTAATTCATCTCACAGAGTTACATCTTTCCCTTCACGAAGCCTTTCGCTAAGGCTGTTCTTGTGGAATTGGCAAAGGGATATTTGGAAGCCCATAGAGGGCTATGGTGAAAAAGGAAATATCTTCCGTTCAAAACTGGAAAGAAGCTTTCTGAGAAACTGCTCTGTGTTCTGTTAATTCATCTCACAGAGTTACATCTTTCCCTTCAAGAAGCCGTTCGCTAAGGCTGTTCTTGTGGAATTGGCAAAGGGATATTTGGAAGCCCATAGAGGGCTATGGTGAAAAAGGAAATATCTTCCCTTCAAAACTGGAAAGAAGGTTTCGGAGAAACTGCTCTGTGATCTGTTAATTCATCTCACAGTGTTACATCTTTCCCTTCAAGAAGCCTTTCGCTAAGGCTGTTCTTGTGGAATTGGCAAAGGGATATTTGGAAGCCCTTAGAGGGCTATGGTGAATAAGGAAATATCTTCCGTTCAAAACTGGAAAGAAGCTTTCTGAGAAACTGCTCTGTGTTCTGTTAATTCATCTCACGGAGTTACATCTTTCCCTTCAAGAAGCCTTTCACTAAGGCTGTTCTTGTGGAATTGGCCAAGGGATATTTGGAAGCCCATAGAGGGCTATGGTGAAAAAGGAAATATCTTCCGTTCAAAACTGGAAAGAAGCTTTCTGAGAAACTGCTCTGTGTTCTGTTAATTCATCTCACAGAGTTACATCTTTCCCTTCAAGACGCCTTTCGCTAAGGCTGTTCTTGTGGAATTGGCAAAGGGATATTTGGAAGCCCTTAGAGGGCTATGGTGAAAAAGGAAATATCTTCCGTTCAAAACTGGAAAGAAGCTTTCTGAGAAACTGCTCTGTGTTCTGTTAATTCATCTCACAGAGTTACATCTTTCCCTTCAAGAAGCCTTTAGCTAAGGCTGTTCTTGTGGAATTGGCAAAGGGATATTTGGAAGCCCATAGAGGGCTATGGTGAAAAAGGAAATATCTTCCGTTCATAACTGTAAAGAAGCTTTCTGAGAGACTGCTCTGTGTTCTGTTAATTCATCTCACAGAGTTACATCTTTCCCTTCAAGAAGCCTTTCGCTAAGGCTGTTCTTGAGGAATTGGCAAAGGGATATTTGGAAGCCCATAGAGGGCTACGGTGAAAAAGGAAATATCTTCCGTTCAAAACTAGAAAGAAGCTTTCTGAGAAACCGCTCTGTGTTCTGTTAATTCATCTCACAGAGTTACATCTTTCCCTTCAAGAAGCCTTTCGCTAAGGCTGTTCTTGAGGAATTGGCAAAGGGATATTTGGAAGCCCATAGACGGCTATGGTGAAAAAGGAAATATCTTCCGTTCAAAACTGGAAAGAAGATTTCTGAGTAACCGCTCTGTGTTCTGTTAATTCATCTCACAGAGTTACATCTTTCCCTTCAAGAAGCCTTTCGCTAAGGCTGTTGTTGTGGAATTGGCCAAGGGATATTTGGAATCCCATAGAGGGCTATGGTGAAAAAAGAAATATCTTCCGTTCATAACTGGAAAGAAGCTTTCTGAGAAACTGCTCTGTGTTCTGTTAATTCATCTCACAGAGTTACATCTTTCCCTTCAAGAAGCCTTTCGCTAAGGCTGTTCTTGAGGAATTGGCAAAGGGATATTTGGAAGCCCATAGAGGGCTATGGTGAAAAAGGAAATATCTTCCGTTCAAAACTGGAAAGAAGCTTTCTGAGAAACTGCTCTGTGTTCTGTTAATTCATCTCACAGAGTTACATCTTTCCCTTCAAGAAGCCTTTCGCTAAGGCTGTTCTTGTGGAATTGGCAAAGGGATATTTGGAAGCCCATGTAGGGCTATGGTGAAAAAGGAAATATCTTCCGTTCAAAACTGGAAAGAAGCTTTCTGAGAAACTGCTCTGTGTTCTGTTAATTCATTTCACAGAGTTACATCTTTCCCTTCAAGAAGCCTTTCGCTAAGGCTGTTCTTGTGGAATTGGCAAAGGGATATTTGGAAGCCCATAGAGGGCTATGGTGAAAAAGGAAATATCTTCCGTTCAAAACTGGAAAGAAGCTTTCTGAGAAACTGCTCTGTGTTCTGTTAATTCGTCTCACAGAGTTACATCTTTCCCTTCAAGAAGCCTTACGCTAAGGCTGTTCTTGTGGAATTGCAAAGGGATATTTGGAAGCCCATAGAGGGCTATGGTGAAAAAGGAAATATCTTCCGTTCAAAACTGGAAAGAAGCTTTCTGAGAAACTGCTCTGTGTTCTGTTAATTCATCTCACAGAGTTACATCTTTCCCTTGAAGAAGCCTTTCGCTATGGCTGTTCTTGTGGAATTGGCAAAGGGATATTTGGAAGCCCTTAGAGGGCTATGGTGAAAAAGGAAATATCTTCCGTTCAAAACTGGAAAGCAGCTTTCTGAGAAACTGCTCTGTGTTCTGTTAATTCATCTCACAGAGTTACATCTTTCCCTTCAAGAAGCCGTTCGCTAAGGCTGTTCTTGTGGAATTGGCAAAGGGATATTTGGAAGCCCATAGAGGGCTATGGTGAAAAAGGAAATATCTTCCCTTCAAAACTGGAAAGAAGGTTTCTGAGAAACTGCTCTGTGTTCTGTTAATTCATCTCACAGAGTTACATCTTTCCCTTCAAGAAGCCTTTCGCTAAGGCTGTTCTTGTGGAATTGGCAAAGGGATATTTCGAAGCCCATAGAGGGCTATGGTGAATAAGGAAATATCTTCCGTTCAAAACTGGAAAGAAACTTTCTGAGAAACTGCTCTGTGTTCTGTTAATTCATCTCACAGAGTTACATCTTTCCCTTCAAGAAGCCTTTCGCTAAGGCTGTTCTTGTGGAATTGGCAAAGGGATATTTGGAAGCCCATAGAGGGCTATGTTGAAAAAGGAAATATCTTCCGTTCAAAACTGGAAAGAAGCTTTCTGAGAAACCGCTGTATGTTCTGTTAATTCATCTCACAGAGTTACATCTTTCCTTCAAGAAGCCCTTCGCTAAGGCTGTTCTTGTGGAATTGGCAAAGGGATATTTGGAAACCCTTAGAGGGCTATGGTGAAAAAGGAAATATCTTCCGTTCAAAACTGGAAAGAAGCTTTCTGAGAAACCGCTCTGTGTTCTGTTAATTCATCTCACAGAGTTACATCTTTCCCTTAAAGAAGCCTTTCGCTAAGGCTGTTCTTGTGGAATTGGCAAAGGGATATTTGGAAGCCCATAGAGGGCTATGGTGAAAAAGGACATATCTTCCGTTCAAAACTGGAAAGAAGCTTTCTGAGAAACCGCTGTATGTTCTGTTAATTCATCTCACAGAGTTACATCTTTACCTTCAAGAAGCCTTTCGCTAAGGCTGTTCTTGTGGAATTGGCAAAGTGATATTTGGAAGCCCATAGAAGGCTATGGTGAAAAAGGAAATATCTTCCGTTCAAAACTGGAAAGAAGCTTTCTGAGAAACTGCTCTGTGTTCTGTTAATTCATCTCACAGAGTTACATCTTTCCCTTCAAGAAGCCGTTCGCTAAGGCTGTTCTTGTGGAATTGGCAAAGGGATATTTGGAAGCCCATAGAGGGCTATGGTGAAAAAGGAAATATCTTCCGTTCAAAACTGTAAAGAAGCTTTCTGAGAAACCGCTGTATGTTCTGTTAATTCATCTCACAGAGTTACATCTTTCCGTTCAAGAAGCCTTTCGCTAAGGCTGTTCTTGTGGAATTGGCAAAGGGATACTTGGAAGCCCATAGAGGGCTATGGTGAAAAAGGAAATATCTTCCGTTCAAAACTGGAAAGAAGCTTTCTGAGAAACTGCTCTGTGTTCTGTTAATTCATCTCACAGAGTTACATCTTTCCCTTCAAGAAGCCTTTCGCTAAGGCTGTTCTTGTGGAATTGGCAAAGGGATATTTGGAAGCCCATAGAGGGCTATGGTGAAAAAGGAAATATCTTCCCTTCAAAACTGGAAAGAAGCTTTCTGAGAAACTGCTCTGTGTTCTGTTAATTCATCTCACAGAGTTACATCTTTCCTTCAAGAACCCTTTCGCTAAGGCTATTCTTGTGGAATTGGCAAAGGGATATTTGGAAGCCCATAGAGGGCTACGGTGAAAAAGGAAATATCTTCCGTTCAAAACTGGAAAGAAGCTTTCTGAGAAACTGCTCTGTGTTCTGTTAATTCATCTCACAGAGTTACATCTTTCCCTTCAAGAAGCCTTACGCTAAGGCTGTTCTTCTGTAATTGGAAAAGGGATATTTGGAAGCCCATAGAGGGCTATGGTGAAAAAGGAAATATCTTCCGTTCAAAACTGGAAAGAAGCTTTCTGAGAAACTGTTCTGTGTTCTGTTAATTCATCTCACAGAGTTACATCTTTCCCTTCAAGAAGCCTTTCGCTAAGGCTGTTCTTGTGGAATTGGCAAAGGGATATTTGGAAGCCCATAGAGGGCTATGGTGAAAAAGGAAATATCTTCCGTTCAAAACTGGAAAGAAGCTTTCTGAGAAACTGCTCTGTGTTCTGTTAATTCATCAAACAGAGTTACATCTTTCCCTTCAAGAAGCCTTTCGCTAAGGCTGTTCTTGTGGAATTGGCAAAGGGATATTTGGAAGCCCATAGAGGGCTATGGTGAAAAAGGAAATATCTTCCGTTCAAAACTGGAAAGAAGCTTTCTGAGAAACTGCTCTGTGTTCTGTTAATTCATCTCACCGAGTTACATCTTTCCCTTCAAGAAGCCTGTCGCTAAGGCTGTTCTTGTGGAATTGGCAAAGGGATATTTGGAAGCCCATAGAGGGCTATGGTGAAAAAGGAAATATCTTCCGTTCAAAACTGGAAAGAAGCTTTCTGAGAAACTGCTCTGTGTTCTGTTAATTCATCTCACAGAGTTACAACTTTCCCTTCAAGAAGCCTTTCGCTAAGGCTGTTCTTGTGGAATTGGCAAAGGGATATTTGGAAGTCCATAGAGGGCTATGGTGAAAAAGGAAATATCTTCCGTTCAAAACTTGAAAGAAGCTTTCTGAGAAACTGTTCTGTGTTCTGTTAATTCATCTCGCAGAGTTACATCTTTCCCTTCAAGAAGCCTTTCGCTAAGGCTGTTCTTGTGGAATTGGCAAAGGGATATTTGGAAGCCCATAGAGGGCTATGGTGAAAGAGGAAATATCTTCCGTTCAAAACTGGAAAGAAGCTTTCTGAGAAACTGCTCTGTGTTCTGTTAATTCATCTCACCGAGTTACATCTTTCCCTTCAAGAAGCCTGTCGCTAAGGCTGTTCTTGTGGAATTGGCAAAGGGATATTAGGAAGCCCATAGAGGGCTATGGTGAAAAAGGAAATATCTTCCGTTCAAAACTGGAAAGAAGCTTTCTGAGAAACTGCTCTGTGTTCTGTTAATTCATCTCACAGAGTTACATCCTTCCCTTCAAGAAGCCTTTCGCTAAGGCTGTTCTTGTGAAATTGGCAAAGGGATATTTGGAAGCCCTTAGAGGGCTATGGTGAAAAAGGAAATATCTTCCGTTCAAAACTGGAAAGAAACTTTCTGAGAAACTGCTCTGTGTTCTGTTAATTCATCTCACAGAGTTACATCTTTCCCTTCAAGAAGCCTTTCGCTAAGGCTGTTCTTGTGGAATTGGCAAAGGGATATTTGGAAGCCCATAGAGGTCTATGGTGAAAAAGGAAATATCTTCCGTTCAAAACTGGAAAGAAGCTTTCTGAGAAACTGCTCTGTGTTCTGTTAATTCTTCTCACAGAGTTACATCTTTCCGTTCAAGAAGCCTTTCACTAAGGCTGTTTTGTGGAATTGGCAAAGGGATATTTGGAAGCCCATAGAGGGCTATGGTGAAAAAGGAAATATCTTCCGTTCAAAACTGGAAAGAAGCTTTCTGAGAAACTGCCCTGTGTTCTGTTAATTCATCTCACAGTGTTACATCTTTCCCTTCAAGAAGCCTTTCGCTAAGGCTGTTCTCGTGGAATTGGCAAAGGGATATTTGGAAGCCCATAGAAGGCTATGGTGAAAAAGGAAATGTCTTCCGTTCAAAACTGGAAAGAAGCTTTCTGAGAAACTGCTCTGTGTTCTGTTAATTCATCTCACAGAGTTACATCTTTCCCTTCAAGAAGTCGTTCGCTAAGGCTGTTCTTGTGGAATTGGCAAAGGGATATTTGGAAGCCCATAGAGGGCTATGGTGAAAAAGGAAATATCTTCTGTTCAAAACTGGAAAGAAGCTTTCTGAGAAACTGCTCTGTGTTCTGTTAATTCATCTCACAGAGTTACATCTTTCCCTTCAAGAAGCCTTTCGCTAAGGCTGTTCTTGTGGAACTGGCAAAGGGATATTTGGAATCCCATAGAGGGCTATGGTGAAAAAGGAAATATCTTCCGTTCAAAACTGGAAAGAAGCTTTCTGAGAAACTGCTCTGTGTTCTGTTAATTCATCTCACAGAGTTACATCTTTCCCTTCAAGAAGCCTTTCGCTAAGGCTGTTCTTGTGGAATTTGCAAAGGGATATTTCGAAGCCCATAGAGGGCTATGGTGAAAAACGAAGTATCTTCCGTTCAAAACTGGAAAGAAGCTTTCTGAGAAACTGCTCTGTGTTCCGTTAATTCATCTCACAGAGTTACATCTTTCCCTTCAAGAAGCCTTTCGCTAAGGCTGTTCTTGTGGAATTGGCAAAGGGATATTTGGAAGCCCATAGAGGGCTATGGTGAAAAAGGAAATATCTTCCGTTCAAAACTGGAAAGAAGCTTTCTGAGAAACTGCTCTGTGTTCTGTTAATTCATCTCACAGAGTTACATCTTTCCCTTCAAGAAGCCTTTCGCTAAGGCTGTTCTTGTGGAATTGGCAAAGGGATATTTGGAAGCCCATAGAGGGCTATGGTGAAAAAGGAAATATCTTCCGTTCAAAACTGGAAAGAAGCTTTCTGAGAAACTGCTCTGTGTCTGTTAATTCGTCTCACAGAGTTACATCTTTCCCTTCAAGAAGCCTTTCGCTAAGTCTGTTCTTGTGGAATTGGCAAAGGGATATTTGGAAGCCCATAGAGGGCTATGGTGAAAAAGGAAATATCTTCCGTTCAAAACTGGAAAGAAGCTTTCTGAGAAACTGCTCTGTGTTCTGTTAATTCATCTCACAGAGTTACATCTTTCCCTTCAAGAACTCTTTCGCTAAGGCTCTTCTTGTGGAATTGGCCAAGGGATATTTGAAAGCCCATAGAGGGCTATGGTGAAAAAGGAAATATCTTCCGTTCAAAACTGGAAAGAAGCTTTCTGAGAAAGTGCCCTGTGTTCTGTTAATTCATCTCACAGAGTTACATCTTTCCCTTCAAGAAGCCTTTCGCTAAGTCTGTTCTTGTGGAATTGGCAAAGGGATATTTGGAAGCCCATAGAGGGCTATGGTGAAAAAGGAAATATCTTCCGTTCATAACTGGAAAGAAGCTTTCTGAGAAACTGCTCTGTGTTCTGTTAATTCATCTCACAGAGTTACATCTTTCCCTTCAAGAAGCCTTTCGCTAAGGCTGTTCTTGAGGAATTGGCAAAGGGATATTTCGAAGCCCATAGACGACTATGGTGAAAAAGGAAATATCTTCCGTTCAAAACTGGAAAGAAGATTTCTGAGAAACCGCTCTGTGTTCTGTTAATTCATCTCACAGAGTTACATCTTTCCCTTCAAGAAGCCTTTCGCTAAGGCTGTTCTTGTGGAATTGGCCAAGGGATATTTGGAAGCCCATAGAGGGCTATGGTGAAAAAGGAAATATCTTCAGTTCATAACTGGAAAGAAGCTTTCTGAGAAACTGCTCTGTGTTCTGTTAATTCATCTCACAGAGTTACATCTTTCCCTTCAAGAAGCCTTTCGCTAAGGCTGTTCTTGTGGAATTGGCAAAGGGATATTTGGAAGCCCATAGAGTGCTAAGGTGAAAAAGGAAATATCTTCCATTCAAAACTGGAAAGAAGCTTTCTGAGAAACTGCTCTGTGTTCTGTTAATTCATCTCACAGAGTTACATTTTCCCTTCAAGAAGCCTTTCGCTAAGGCTGTTCTTGTGGAATTGGCAAAGGGATATTTGGAAGCCCATAGAGGGCTATGGTGAAAAAGGAAATATCTTCCGTTCAAAACTGGAAAGAAGCTTTCTGAGAAACTGCTCTGTGTTCTGTTAATTCATCTCACAGAGTTACATCTTTCCCTTCAAGAAGCCTTTCGCTAAGGCTGTTCTTGTGGAATTGGCAAAGGGATATTTGGAAGCCCATAGAGGGCTATGGTGAAAAAGGAAATATCTTCCGTTCAAAACTGGAAAGAAGCTTTCTGAGAAACTGCCCTGTGTTCTGTTAATTCATCTCACAGAGTTACATCTTTCCCTTCAAGAAGCCTTTCGCTAAGGCTGTTCTTGTGGAATTGGCAAAGGGATATTTGGAAGCCAATAGAGGGTTATGGTGAAAAAGGAAATATCTTCCGTTCATAACTGGAAAGAAGCTTTCTGAGAATCTGCTCTGTGTTCTGCTAATTCATCTCACAGAGTTACATCTTTCCCTTCAAGAAGCCTTTCGCTATCGCTGTTCTTGAGGAATTGGCAAAGGGATATTTGAAAGCCCATAGAGGGCTATGGTGAAAAAGGAAATATCTTCCGTTCAAAACTGGAAAGAAGCTTTCTGAGAAACCGCTCTGTGTTCTGTTAATTCATCTCACAGAGTTACATATTTCCCTTCAAGAAGCCTTTCGCTAAGGCTGTTCTTGTGGAATTGGCAAAGGGATATTTGGAAGCCCATAGAGGGCTATGGTGAAAAAGGAAATATCTTCCGTTCATAACTGGAAAGAAGCTTTCTGAGAAACTGCTGTGTGTTCTGTTAATTCACCTCACAGAGTTACATCTTTCCCTTCAAGAAGCCTTTCGATAAGGCTGTTCTTGAGGAATTTGCAAAGGGATATTTGGAAGCCCATAGAGGGCTACGTTTAAAAAGGAAATATCTTCCGTTCAAAACTGGGAAGAAGCTTTCTGAGAAACCGCTCTGTGTTCTGTTAATTCATCTCACAGAGTTACATCTTTCCCTTCAAGAAGCCTTTCGCTAAGGCTGTTCTTGTGGAATTGGCAAAGGGATATTTGGAAGCCCATAGAGGGCTATGGTGAAAAAGGAAATATCTTCCGTTCACAACTGGAAAGAAGCTTTCTGAGAAACCGCTGTATGTTCTGTTAATTCATCTCACAGAGTTACATCTTTCCCTTCAAGAAGCCTTTCGCTAAGGCTGTTCTTGTGGAATTGGCAAAGGGATATTTGGAAGCCCTTAGAGGGCTATGGTGAAAAAGGAAATATCTTCCGTTCAAAACTGGAAAGAAGCTTTCTGAGAAACTGCTCTGTGTTCTGTTAATTCATCTCACAGAGTTACATCTTTCCCTTCAAGAAGCCTTTCGCTAAGGCTGTTCTTTTGGAATTGGCAAAGGGATATTTGGAAGCCCATAGAGGGCTATGGTGAAAAAGGAAATATCTTCCGTTCAAAACTGGAAAGAAGCTTTCTGAGAAACTGGTCTGTGTTCTGTTAATTCGTCTCACAGAGTTACATCTTTCCCTTCAAGAAGCCTTTCGCTAAGGCTGTTTTGTGCAATTGGCAAAGGGATATTTGGAAGCCCATAGAGGGCTATGGTGAAAAAGGAAATATCTTCCGTTCAAAACTGGAAAGAAGCTTTCTGAGAAACTGCTCTGTGTTCTGTTAATTCATCTCACAGTGTTACATCTTTCCCTTCAAGAAGCCTTTCGCTAAGGCTGTTCTTGTGGAATTGGCAAAGGGATATTTCGAAGCCCATAGAGGGCTATGGTGAAAAAGGAAATACCTTCCGTTCAAAACTGTAAAGAAGCTTTCAGAGAAACTGCTCTGTGTTCTGTTAATTCATCTCACAGAGTTACATCTTTCCCTTCAAGAAGCCTTTCGCTAAGGCTGTTCTTGAGGAATTGGCAAAGGGATATTTGGAAGCCCATAGACGGCTATGGTGAAAAAGGAAATATCTTCCGTTCAAAACTGGAAAGAAGATTTCTGAGAAACCGCTCTGTGTTCTGTTAATTCATCTCACAGAGTTACATCTTTCCCTTCAAGAAGCCTTTCGCTAAGGCTGTTGTTGTGGAATTGGCCAAGGGATATTTGGAATCCCATAGAGGGCTATGGTGAAAAAAGAAATATCTTCCGTTCATAACTGGAAAGAAGCTTTCTGAGAAACTGCTCTGTGTTCTGTTAATTCATCTCACAGAGTTACATCTTTCCCTTCAAGAAGCCTTTCGCTAAGGCTGTTCTTGAGGAATTGGCAAAGGGATATTTGGAAGCCCATAGAGGGCTATGGTGAAAAAGGAAATATCTTCCGTTCAAAACTGGAAAGAAGCTTTCTGAGAAACTGCTCTGTGTTCTGTTAATTCATCTCACAGAGTTACATCTTTCCCTTCAAGAAGCCTTTCGCTAAGGCTGTTCTTGTGGAATTGGCAAAGGGATATTTGGAAGCCCATGTAGGGCTATGGTGAAAAAGGAAATATCTTCCGTTCAAAACTGGAAAGAAGCTTTCTGAGAAACTGCTCTGTGTTCTGTTAATTCATTTCACAGAGTTACATCTTTCCCTTCAAGAAGCCTTTCGCTAAGGCTGTTCTTGTGGAATTGGCAAAGGGATATTTGGAAGCCCATAGAGGGCTATGGTGAAAAAGGAAATATCTTCCGTTCAAAACTGGAAAGAAGCTTTCTGGGAAACTGCTCTGTGTTCTGTTAATTCATCTCACAGAGTTACATCTTTCCCTTCAAGAAGCCTTTCGCTAAGGCTGTTCTTGTGGAATTGGCAAAGGGATATTTGGAAGCCCATAGAGGGCTATGGTGAAAAAGGAAATATCTTCCGTTCAAAACTGGAAAGAAGCTTTCTGAGAAACTGCTCTGTGTTCTGTTAATTCGTCTCACAGAGTTACATCTTTCCCTTCAAGAAGCCTTTCGCTAAGGCTGTTCTTGTGGAATTGGCAAAGGGATATTTGGAAGCCCATAGAGGGCTATGGTGAAAAAGGAAATATCTTCCGTTCAAAAGTGGAAAGAAGCTTTCTGAGAAACTGCTCTGTGTTCTGTTAATTCATCTCACAGAGTTACATCTTTCCCTTCACGAAGCCTTTCGCTAAGGCTGTTCTTGTGGAATTGGCAAAGGGATATTTGGAAGCCCATAGAGGGCTATGGTGAAAAAGGAAATATCTTCCGTTCAAAACTGGAAAGAAGCTTTCTGAGAAACTGCTCTGTGTTCTGTTAATTCATCTCACAGAGTTACATCTTTCCCTTCAAGAAGCCGTTCGCTAAGGCTGTTCTTGTGGAATTGGCAAAGGGATATTTGGAAGCCCATAGAGGGCTATGGTGAAAAAGGAAATATCTTTCCTTCAAAACTGGAAAGAAGGTTTCGGAGAAACTGCTCTGTGATCTGTTAATTCATCTCACAGTGTTACATCTTTCCCTTCAAGAAGCCTTTCGCTAAGGCTGTTCTTGTGGAATTGGCAAAGGGATATTTGGAAGCCCTTAGAGGGCTATGGTGAATAAGGAAATATCTTCCGTTCAAAACTGGAAAGAAGCTTTCTGAGAAACTGCTCTGTGTTCTGTTAATTCATCTCACGGAGTTACATCTTTCCCTTCAAGAAGCCTTTCACTAAGGCTGTTCTTGTGGAATTGGCCAAGGGATATTTGGAAGCCCATAGAGGGCTATGGTGAAAAAGGAAATATCTTCCGTTCAAAACTGGAAAGAAGCTTTCTGAGAAACTGCTCTGTGTTCTGTTAATTCATCTCACAGAGTTACATCTTTCCCTTCAAGACGCCTTTCGCTAAGGCTGTTCTTGTGGAATTGGCAAAGGGATATTTGGAAGCCCTTAGAGGGCTATGGTGAAAAAGGAAATATCTTCCGTTCAAAACTGGAAAGAAGCTTTCTGAGAAACTGCTCTGTGTTCTGTTAATTCATCTCACAGAGTTACATCTTTCCCTTCAAGAAGCCTTTAGCTAAGGCTGTTCTTGTGGAATTGGCAAAGGGATATTTGGAAGCCCATAGAGGGCTATGGTGAAAAAGGAAATATCTTCCGTTCATAACTGTAAAGAAGCTTTCTGAGAGACTGCTCTGTGTTCTGTTAATTCATCTCACAGAGTTACATCTTTCCCTTCAAGAAGCCTTTCGCTAAGGCTGTTCTTGAGGAATTGGCAAAGGGATATTTGGAAGCCCATAGAGGGCTACGGTGAAAAAGGAAATATCTTCCGTTCAAAACTAGAAAGAAGCTTTCTGAGAAACCGCTCTGTGTTCTGTTAATTCATCTCACAGAGTTACATCTTTCCCTTCAAGAAGCCTTTCGCTAAGGCTGTTCTTGAGGAATTGGCAAAGGGATATTTGGAAGCCCATAGACGGCTATGGTGAAAAAGGAAATATCTTCCGTTCAAAACTGGAAAGAAGATTTCTGAGAAACCGCTCTGTGTTCTGTTAATTCATCTCACAGAGTTACATCTTTCCCTTCAAGAAGCCTTTCGCTAAGGCTGTTGTTGTGGAATTGGCCAAGGGATATTTGGAATCCCATAGAGGGCTATGGTGAAAAAAGAAATATCTTCCGTTCATAACTGGAAAGAAGCTTTCTGAGAAACTGCTCTGTGTTCTGTTAATTCATCTCACAGAGTTACATCTTTCCCTTCAAGAAGCCTTTCGCTAAGGCTGTTCTTGAGGAATTGGCAAAGGGATATTTGGAAGCCCATAGAGGGCTATGGTGAAAAAGGAAATATCTTCCGTTCAAAACTGGAAAGAAGCTTTCTGAGAAACTGCTCTGTGTTCTGTTAATTCATCTCACAGAGTTACATCTTTCCCTTCAAGAAGCCTTTCGCTAAGGCTGTTCTTGTGGAATTGGCAAAGGGATATTTGGAAGCCCATGTAGGGCTATGGTGAAAAAGGAAATATCTTCCGTTCAAAACTGGAAAGAAGCTTTCTGAGAAACTGCTCTGTGTTCTGTTAATTCATTTCACAGAGTTACATCTTTCCCTTCAAGAAGCCTTTCGCTAAGGCTGTTCTTGTGGAATTGGCAAAGGGATATTTGGAAGCCCATAGAGGGCTATGGTGAAAAAGGAAATATCTTCCGTTCAAAACTGGAAAGAAGCTTTCTGGGAAACTGCTCTGTGTTCTGTTAATTCATCTCACAGAGTTACATCTTTCCCTTCAAGAAGCCTTTCGCTAAGGCTGTTCTTGTGGAATTGGCAAAGGGATATTTGGAAGCCCATAGAGGGCTATGGTGAAAAAGGAAATATCTTCCGTTCAAAACTGGAAAGAAGCTTTCTGAGAAACTGCTCTGTGTTCTGTTAATTCGTCTCACAGAGTTACATCTTTCCCTTCAAGAAGCCTTTCGCTAAGGCTGTTCTTGTGGAATTGGCAAAGGGATATTTGGAAGCCCATAGAGGGCTATGGTGAAAAAGGAAATATCTTCCGTTCAAAAGTGGAAAGAAGCTTTCTGAGAAACTGCTCTGTGTTCTGTTAATTCATCTCACAGAGTTACATCTTTCCCTTCACGAAGCCTTTCGCTAAGGCTGTTCTTGTGGAATTGGCAAAGGGATATTTGGAAGCCCATAGAGGGCTATGGTGAAAAAGGAAATATCTTCCGTTCAAAACTGGAAAGAAGCTTTCTGAGAAACTGCTCTGTGTTCTGTTAATTCATCTCACAGAGTTACATCTTTCCCTTCAAGAAGCCGTTCGCTAAGGCTGTTCTTGTGGAATTGGCAAAGGGATATTTGGAAGCCCATAGAGGGCTATGGTGAAAAAGGAAATATCTTCCCTTCAAAACTGGAAAGAAGGTTTCGGAGAAACTGCTCTGTGATCTGTTAATTCATCTCACAGTGTTACATCTTTCCCTTCAAGAAGCCTTTCGCTAAGGCTGTTCTTGTGGAATTGGCAAAGGGATATTTGGAAGCCCTTAGAGGGCTATGGTGAATAAGGAAATATCTTCCGTTCAAAACTGGAAAGAAGCTTTCTGAGAAACTGCTCTGTGTTCTGTTAATTCATCTCACGGAGTTACATCTTTCCCTTCAAGAAGCCTTTCACTAAGGCTGTTCTTGTGGAATTGGCCAAGGGATATTTGGAAGCCCATAGAGGGCTATGGTGAAAAAGGAAATATCTTCCGTTCAAAACTGGAAAGAAGCTTTCTGAGAAACTGCTCTGTGTTCTGTTAATTCATCTCACAGAGTTACATCTTTCCCTTCAAGACGCCTTTCGCTAAGGCTGTTCTTGTGGAATTGGCAAAGGGATATTTGGAAGCCCTTAGAGGGCTATGGTGAAAAAGGAAATATCTTCCGTTCAAAACTGGAAAGAAGCTTTCTGAGAAACTGCTCTGTGTTCTGTTAATTCATCTCACAGAGTTACATCTTTCCCTTCAAGAAGCCTTTAGCTAAGGCTGTTCTTGTGGAATTGGCAAAGGGATATTTGGAAGCCCATAGAGGGCTAAGGTGAAAAAGGAAATATCTTCCGTTCATAACTGTAAAGAAGCTTTCTGAGAGACTGCTCTGTGTTCTGTTAATTCATCTCACAGAGTTACATCTTTCCCTTCAAGAAGCCTTTCGCTAAGGCTGTTCTTGAGGAATTGGCAAAGGGATATTTGGAAGCCCATAGAGGGCTACGGTGAAAAAGGAAATATCTTCCGTTCAAAACTAGAAAGAAGCTTTCTGAGAAACCGCTCTGTGTTCTGTTAATTCATCTCACAGAGTTACATCTTTCCCTTCAAGAAGCCTTTCGCTAAGGCTGTTCTTGAGGAATTGGCAAAGGGATATTTGGAAGCCCATAGACGGCTATGGTGAAAAAGGAAATATCTTCCGTTCAAAACTGGAAAGAAGATTTCTGAGAAACCGCTCTGTGTTCTGTTAATTCATCTCACAGAGTTACATCTTTCCCTTCAAGAAGCCTTTCGCTAAGGCTGTTGTTGTGGAATTGGCCAAGGGATACTTAGAATCCCATAGAGGGCTATGGTGAAAAAAGAAATATCTTCCGTTCATAACTGGAAAGAAGCTTTCTGAGAAACTGCTCTGTGTTCTGTTAATTCATCTCACAGAGTTACATCTTTCCCTTCAAGAAGCCTTTCGCTAAGGCTGTTCTTGAGGAACTGGCAAAGGGATATTTGGAAGCCCATAGAGGGCTATGGTGAAAAAGGAAATATCTTCCGTTCAAAACTGGAAAGAAGCTTTCTGAGAAACTGCTCTGTGTTCTGTTAATTCATCTCACAGAGTTACATCTTTCCCTTCAAGAAGCCTTTCGCTAAGGCTGTTCTTGTGGAATTGGCAAAGGGATATTTGGAAGCCCATGTAGGGCTATGGTGAAAAAGGAAATATCTTCCGTTCAAAACTGGAAAGAAGCTTTCTGAGAAACTGCTCTGTGTTCTGTTAATTCATTTCACAGAGTTACATCTTTCCCTTCAAGAAGCCTTTCGCTAAGGCTGTTCTTGTGGACTGGCAAAGGGATATTTGGAAGCCAATAGAGGGCTATGGTGAAAAAGGAAATATCTTCCGTTCAAAACTGGAAAGAAGCTTTCTGGGAAACTGCTCTGTGTTCTGTTAATTCATCTCACAGAGTTACATCTTTCCCTTCAAGAAGCCTTTCGCTAAGGCTGTTCTTGTGGAATTGGCAAAGGGATATTTGGAAGCCCATAGAGGGCTATGGTGAAAAAGGAAATATCTTCCGTTCAAAACTGGAAAGAAGCTTTCTGAGAAACCGCTGTATGTTCTGTTAATTCATCTCACAGAGTTACATCTTTCCCTTCAAGAAGCCTTTCGCTAAGGCTGTTCTTGTGGAATTGGCAAAGGGATATTTGGAAGCCCATGTAGGGCTATGGTGAAAAAGGAAATATCTTCCGTTCAAAACTGGAAAGAAGCTTTCTGAGAAACTGCTCTGTGTTCTGTTAATTCGTCTCACAGAGTTACATCTTTCCCTTCAAGAAGCCTTTCGCTAAGGCTGTTCTTGTGGAATTGGCAAAGGGATATTTGGAAGCCCATAGAGGGCTATGGTGAAAAAGGAAATATCTTCCGTTCAAAACTTGAAAGAAGCTTTCTGAGAAACTGCTCTGTGTTCTGTTAATTCATCTCACAGAGTTACATCTTTCCCTTCACGAAGCCTTTCGCTAAGGCTGTTCTTGTGGAATTGGCAAAGGGATATTTGGAAGCCCATAGAGGGCTATGGTGAAAAAGGAAATATCTTCCGTTCAAAACTGGAAAGAAGCTTTCTGAGAAACTGCTCTGTGTTCTGTTAATTCATCTCACAGAGTTACATCTTTCCCTTCAAGAAGCCGCTCGCTAAGGCTGTTCTTGTGGAATTGGCAAAGGGATATTTGGAAGCCCATAGAGGGCTATGGTGAAAAAGGAAATATCTTCCCTTCAAAACTGGAAAGAAGGTTTCTGAGAAACTGCTCTGTGATCTGTTAATTCATCTCACAGTGTTACATCTTTCCCTTCAAGAAGCCTTTCGCTAAGGCTGTTCTTGTGGAATTGGCAAAGGGATATTTGGAAGCCCTTAGAGGGCTATGGTGAATAAGGAAATATCTTCCGTTCAAAACTGGAAAGAAGCTTTCTGAGAAACTGCTCTGTGTTCTGTTAATTCATCTCACGGAGTTACATCTTTCCCTTCAAGAAGCCTTTCACTAAGGCGGTTCTTGTGGAATTGGCCAAGGGATATTTGGAAGCCCATAGAGGGCTATGGTGTAAAAGGAAATATCTTCCGTTCAAAACTGGAAAGAAGCTTTCTGAGAAACTGCTCTGTGTTCTGTTAATTCATCTCATAGAGTTACATCTTTCCCTTCAAGAAGCCTTTCGCTAAGGCTGTTCTTGTGGAATTGGCAAAGGGATATTTGGAAGCCCTTAGAGGGCTATGGTGAAAAAGGAAATATCTTCCGTTCAAAACTGGAAAGAAGCTTTCTGAGAAACTGCTCTGTGTTCTGTTAATTCATCTCACAGAGTTACATCTTTCCCTTCAAGAAGCCTTTAGCTAAGGCTGTTCTTGTGGAATTGGCAAAGGGATATTTGGAAGCCCATAGAGGGCTATGGTGAAAAAGGAAATATCTTCCGTTCATAACTGGAAAGAAGCTTTCTGAGAGACTGCTCTGTGTTCTGTTAATTCATCTCACAGAGTTACATCTTTCCCTTCAAGAAGCCTTTCGCTAAGGCTGTTCTTGAGGAATTGGCAAAGGGATATTTGGAAGCCCATAGAGGGCTACGGTGAAAAAGGAAATATCTTCCGTTCAAAACTAGAAAGAAGCTTTCTGAGAAACCGCTCTGTGTTCTGTTAATTCATCTCACAGAGTTACATCTTTCCCTTCAAGAAGCCTTTCGCTAAGGCTGTTTTCTGGAATTGGCAAAGGGATATTTGGAAGCCCATAGAGGGCTATGGTGAAAAAGGAAATATCTTCCGTTCAAAATTGGAAAGAAGCTTTCTGAGAAACTGCTCTGTGTTCTGTTAATTCATCTCACAGTGTTACATCTTTCCCTTCAAGAAGCCTTTCGCTAAGGCTGTTCTTGTGGAATTGGCAAAGGGATATTTGGAAGCCCATAGAGGGCTATGGTGAAAAAGGAAATACCTTCCGTTCAAAACTGTAAAGAAGCTTTCTGAGAAACTGCTCTGTGTTCTGTTAATTCATCTCACAGAGTTACATCTTTCCCTTCAAGAAGCCTTTCGCTAAGGCTGTTCTTGAGGAATTGGCAAAGGGATATTTGGAAGCCCATAGACGGCTATGGTGAAAAAGGAAATATCTTCCGTTCAAAACTGGAAAGAAGATTTCTGAGAAACCGCTCTGTGTTCTGTTAATTCATCTCACAGAGTTACATCTTTCCCTTCAAGAAGCCTTTCGCTAAGGCTGTTGTTGTGGAATTGGCCAAGGGATATTTAGAATCCCATAGAGGGCTATGGTGAAAAAAGAAATATCTTCCGTTCATAACTGGAAAGAAGCTTTCTGAGAAACTGCTCTGTGTTCTGTTAATTCATCTCACAGAGTTACATCTTTCCCTTCAAGAAGCCTTTCGCTAAGGCTGTTCTTGAGGAACTGGCAAAGGGATATTTGGAAGCCCATAGAGGGCTATGGTGAAAAAGGAAATATCTTCCGTTCAAAACTGAAAAGAAGCTTTCTGAGAAACTGCTCTGTGTTCTGTTAATTCATTTCACAGAGTTACATCTTTCCCTTCAAGAAGCCTTTCGCTAAGGCTGTTCTTGTGGACTGGCAAAGGGATATTTGGAAGCCAATAGAGGGCTATGGTGAAAAAGGAAATATCTTCCGTTCAAAACTGGAAAGAAGCTTTCTGGGAAACTGCTCTGTGTTCTGTTAATTCATCTCACAGAGTTACATCTTTCCCTTCAAAAAGCCTTTCGCTAAGGCTGTTCTTGTGGAATTGGCAAAGGGATATTTGGAAGCCCATAGAGGGCTATGGTGAAAAAGGAAATATCTTCCGTTCAAAACTGGAAAGAAGCTTTCTGAGAAACCGCTGTATGTTCTGTTAATTCATCTCACAGAGTTACATCTTTCCCTTCAAGAAGCCTTTCGCTAAGGCTGTTCTTGTGGAATTGGCAAAGGGATATTTGGAAGCCCATGTAGGGCGATGGTGAAAAAGGAAATATCTTCCGTTCAAAACTAGAAAGAAGCTTTCTGAGAAACTGCTCTGTGTTCTGTTAATTCGTCTCACAGAGTTACATCTTTCCCTTCAAGAAGCCTTTCGCTAAGGCTGTTCTTGTGGAATTGGCAAAGGGATATTTGGAAGCCCATAGAGGGCTATGGTGAAAAAGGAAATATCTTCCGTTCAAAACTGGAAAGAAGCTTTCTGAGAAACTGCTCTGTGTTCTGTTAATTCATCTCACAGAGTTACATCTTTCCCTTCACGAAGCCTTTCGCTAAGGCTGTTCTTGTGGAATTGGCAAAGGGATATTTGGAAGCCCATAGAGGGCTATGGTGAAAAAGGAAATATCTTCCGTTCAAAACTGGAAAGAAGCTTTCTGAGAAACTGCTCTGTGTTCTGTTAATTCATCTCACAGAGTTCCATCTTTCCCTTCAAGAAGCCTTTCGCTAAGGCTGTTCTTGTGGAATTGGCAAAGGGATATTTGGAAGCCCTTAGAGGGCTATGGTGAAAAAGGAAATATCTTCCGTTCAAAACTGGAAAGAAGCTTTCTGAGAAACCGCTCTGTTTTCTGTTAATTCACCTCACTGAGTTACATCTTTCCCTTCAAGAAGCCTTTCGCTAAGGCTGTTCTTGTGGAATTGGCAAAGGGATATTTGGAAGACCATAGAGGGCTATGGTGAAAAAGGAAATATCTTCCGTTCAAAACTGGAAAGAAGCTTTCTGAGAAACTGCTCTGTGTTCTGTTAATTCGTCTCACAGAGTTACATCTTTCCCTTCAAGAAGCCTTTCGCTAAGGCTGTTCTTGTGGAATTGCAAAGGGATATTTGGAAGCCCATAGAGGGCTATGGTGAAAAAGGAAATATCTTCCGTTCAAAACTGGAAAGAAGCTTTCTGAGAAACTGCTCTGTGTTCTGTTAATTCATCTCACAGAGTTACATCTTTCCCTTCAATAAGCCGTTCGCTAAGGCTGTTCTTGTGGAATTGGCAAAGGGATATTTGGAAGCCCATAGAGGGCTATGGTGAAAAAGGAAATATCTTCCCTTCAAAACTGGAAAGAAGGTTTCTGAGAAACTGCTCTGTGTTCTGTTAATTCATCTCACAGAGTTACATCTTTCCCTTCAAGAAGCCTTTCGCTAAGGCTGTTCTTGTGGAATTGGCAAAGGGATATTTCCAAGCCCATAGAGGGCTATGGTGAATAAGGAAATATCTTCCTTTCAAAACTGGAAAGAAGCTTTCTGAGAAACTGCTCTGTGTTCTGTTAATTCATCTCACGGAGTTACATCTTTCCCTTCAAGAAGCCTTTCGCTAAGGCTGTTCTTGTGGAATTGGCCAAGGGATATTTGGAAGCCCATAGAAGGCTATGGTGAAAAAGGAAATATCTTCCGTTCAAAACTGGAAAGGAGCTTTCTGAGAAACTGCTCTGTGTTCTGTTAATTCATCTCACAGAGTTACATCTTTCCCTTCAAGAAGCCTTTCGCTAAGGCTGTTCTTGTGGAATTGGCAAAGTGATATTTGGAAGCCCATAGAAGGATATGGTGAAAAATGAAATATCTTCCGTTCAAAACTGGAAAGAAGCTTTCTGAGAAACTGCTCTGTGTTCTGTTAATTCATCTCACAGAGTTACATCTTTCCCTTGAAGAAGCCGTTCGCTAAGGCTGTTCTTGTGGAATTGGCAAAGGGATATTTGGAAGCCCATAGAGGGCTATGGTGAAAAAGGAAATATCTTCCGTTCAAAACTGGAAAGAAGCTTTCTGAGAAACCGCTGTATGTTCTGTTAATTCATCTCACAGAGTTACATCTTTCCTTCAAGAAGCCTTTCGCTAAGGCTGTTCTTGTGGAATTGGCAAAGGGATATTTGGAAACCCTTAGAGGGCTATGGTGAAAAAGGAAATATCTTCCGTTCAAAACTGGAAAGAAGCTTTCTGAGAAACCGCTCTGTGTTCTGTTAATTCATCTCACAGAGTTACATCTTTCCCTTCAAGAAGCCTTTCGCTAAGGCTGTTCTTGTGGAATAGGCAAAGGGATATTTGGAAGCCCATAGAGGGCTATGGTGAAAAAGGAAATATATTCCGTTCAAAACTGGAAAGAAGCTTTCTGAGAAACTGCTCTGTGTTCTGTTAATTCATCTCACAGAGTTACATCTTTCCCTTCACGAAGCCTTTCGCTAAGGCTGTTCTTGTGGAATTGGCAAAGGGATATTTGGAAGCCCATAGAGGGCTATGGTGAAAAAGGAAATATCTTCCGTTCAAAACTGGAAAGAAGCTTTCTGAGAAACTGCTCTGTGTTCTGTTAATTCGTCTCACAGAGTTACATCTTTCCCTTCAAGAAGCCTTTCGCTAAGGCTGTTCTTGAGGAATTGGCAAAGGGATATTTGGAAGCCCATAGAGGGCTACTGTGAAAAAGGAAATATCTTCCGTTCAAAACTGGAAAGAAGCTTTCTAAGAAACCGCTCTGTGTTCTGTTAATTCATCTCACAGAGTTACATCTTTCCCTTCAAGAAGCCTTTCCGTAAGGCTGTTCTTGTGGAATTGGCAAAGGGATATTTGGAAGCCCATAGAGGGCTATGGTGAAAAAGGAAATATCTTCCGTTCAAAACTGGAAAGAAGCTTCCTGAGAAACTACTCTGTGTTCTGTTAATTCATCTCACAGAGTTACATCTTTCCCTTCAAGAAGCCTTTCGCTAAGGCTGTTCTTGTGAAATTGGCAAAGGGATATTTGGAAGCCCTTAGAGGGCTATGGTGAAAAAGGAAATATCTTCCGTTCAAAACTGGAAAGAAGCTTTCTGAGAAACCGCTCTGTGTTCTGTTAATTCATCTCACAGAGTTACACCTTTCCCTTCAAGAAGCCTTTCGCTAAGGCTGTTCTTGTGGAATTGGCAAAGGGATATTTGGAAGCCCATAGAGGGCTATGGTGAAAAAGGAAATATCTTCCGTTCAAAACTGGAAAGAAGCTTTCTGAGAAACCGCTCTGTGTTCTGTTAATTCATCTCACAGAGTTACATCTTTCCCTTCAAGAAGCCTTTCGCTAAGGCTGTTCTTGTGGAATTGGCAAAGGGATATTTGGAAGCCCATAGAGGGCTATGGTGAAAAAGGAAATATCTTCCGTTCAAAACTGGAAAGAAGCTTTCTGAGAAACTGCTCTGTGTTCTGTTAATTCATCTCACAGAGTTACATCTTTCCCTTCAATAAGCCGTTCGCTAAGGCTGTTCTTGTGGAATTGGCAAAGGGATATTTGGAAGCCCATAGAGGGCTATGGTGAAAAAGGAAATATCTTCCCTTCAAAACTGGAAAGAAGTTTTCTGAGAAATTGCTCTGTGTTCTGTTAATTCATCTCACAGAGTTACATCTTTCCCTTCAAGAAGCCTTTCGCTAAGGCTGTTCTTGTGGAATTGGCAAAGGGATATTTCGAAGCCCATAGAGGGCTATGGTGAATAAGGAAATATCTTCCTTTCAAAACTGGAAAGAAGCTTTCTGAGAAACTGCTCTGTGTTCTGTTAATTCATCTCACGGAGTTACATCTTTCCCTTCAAGAAGCCTTTCGCTAAGGCTGTTCTTGTGGAATTGGCAAAGGGATATTTGGAAGCCCTTAGAGGGCTATGGTGAAAAAGGAAATATCTTCCGTTCAAAACTGGAAAGAAGCTTTCTGAGAAACTGCTCTGTGTTCTGTTAATTCATCTCACAGAGTTACATCTTTCCCTTCAAGAAGCCTTTCGCTAAGGCTGTTCTTGTGGAATTGGCAAAGTGATATTTGGAAGCCCTTAGAGGGCTATGGTGAAAAAGGAAATATCTTCCGTTCAAAACTGGAAAGAAGCTTTCTGAGAAACCGCTCTGTTTTCTGTTAATTCACCTCACTGAGTTACATCTTTCCCTTCAAGAAGCCTTTCGCTAAGGCTGTTCTTGTGGAATTGGCAAAGGGATATTTGGAAGCCCATAGAGGGCTATGGTGAAAAAGGAAATATATTCCGTTCAAAACTGGAAAGAAGCTTTCTGAGAAACTGCTCTGTGTTCTGTTAATTCATCTCACAGAGTTACATCTTTCCCTTCACGAAGCCTTTCGCTAAGGCTGTTCTTGTGGAATTGGCAAAGGGATATTTGGAAGCCCATAGAGGGCTATGGTGAAAAAGGAAATATCTTCCGTTCAAAACTGGAAAGAAGCTTTCTGAGAAACCGCTCTGTGTTCTGTTAATTCATCTCACAGAGTTACATCTTTCCCTTCAAGAAGCCTTTCGGTAAGGCTGTTCTTGTGGAATTGGCAAAGGGATATTTGGAAGCCCATAGAGGGCTATGGTGAAAAAGGAAATATCTTCCGTTCAAAACTGGAAAGAAGCTTCCTGAGAAACTACTCTGTGTTCTGTTAATTCATCTCACAGAGTTACATCTTTCCCTTCAAGAAGCCTTTCGCTAAGGCTGTTCTTGTGAAATTGGCAAAGGGATATTTGGAAGCCCTTAGAGGGCTATGGTGAAAAAGGAAATATCTTCCGTTCAAAACTGGAAAGAAGCTTTCTGAGAAACCGCTCTGTGTTCTGTTAATTCATCTCACAGAGTTACACCTTTCCCTTCAAGAAGCCTTTCGCTAAGGCTGTTCTTGTGGAATTGGCAAAGGGATATTTGGAAGCCCATAGAGGGCTATCGTGAAAAAGGAAATATCTTCCGTTCAAAACTGGAAAGAAGCTTTCTGAGAAACCGCTCTGTGTTCTGTTAATTCATCTCACAGAGTTACATCTTTCCCTTCAAGAAGCCTTTCGCTAAGGCTGTTCTTGTGGAATTGGCAAAGGGATATTTGGAAGCCCATAGAGGGCTATGGTGAAAAAGGAAATATCTTCCGTTCAAAACTGGAAAGAAGCTTTCTGAGAAACTGCTCTGTGTTCTGTTAATTCATCTCACAGAGTTACATCTTTCCCTTCAATAAGCCGTTCGCTAAGGCTGTTCTTGTGGAATTGGCAAAGGGATATTTGGAAGCCCATAGAGGGCTATGGTGAAAAAGGAAATATCTTCCCTTCAAAACTGGAAAGAAGTTTTCTGAGAAATTGCTCTGTGTTCTGTTAATTCATCTCACAGAGTTACATCTTTCCCTTCAAGAAGCCTTTCGCTAAGGCTGTTCTTGTGGAATTGGCAAAGGGATATTTCGAAGCCCATAGAGGGCTATGGTGAATAAGGAAATATCTTCCTTTCAAAACTGGAAAGAAGCTTTCTGAGAAACTGCTCTGTGTTCTGTTAATTCATCTCACGGAGTTACATCTTTCCCTTAAAGAAGCCTTTCGCTAAGGCTGTTCTTGTGGAATTGGCCAAGGGATATTTGGAAGCCCATAGAAGGCTATGGTGAAAAAGGAAATATCTTCCGTTCAAAACTGGAAAGAAGCTTTCTGAGAAACTGCTCTGTGTTCTGTTAATTCATCTCACAGAGTTACATCTTTCCCTTCAAGAAGCCTTTCGCTAAGGCTGTTCTTGTGGAATTGGCAAAGGGATATTTGGAAGCCCATAGAGGGCTATGGTGAAAAAGGAAATATCTTCCGTTCAAAACTGGAAAGAAGCTTTCTGAGAAACCGCTGTATGTTCTGTTAATTCATCTCACAGAGTTACATCTTTCCTTCAAGAAGCCTTTCGCTAAGGCTGTTCTTGTGGAATTGGCAAAGGGATATTTGGAAACCCTTAGAGGGCTATGGTGAAAAAGGAAATATCTTCCGTTCAAAACTGGAAAGAAGCTTTCTGAGAAACCGCTCTGTGTTCTGTTAATTCATCTCACAGAGTTACATCTTTCCCTTAAAGAAGCCTTTCGCTAAGGCTGTTCTTGTGGAATTGGCAAAGGGATATTTGGAAGCCCATAGAGGGCTATGGTGAAAAAGGAAATATCTTCCGTTCAAAACTGGAAAGAAGCTTTCTGAGAAACCGCTGTATGTTCTGTTAATTCATCTCACAGAGTTACATCTTTCCCTTCAAGAAGCCTTTCGCTAAGGCTGTTCTTGTGGAATTGGCAAAGTGATATTTGGAAGCCCATAGAAGGCTATGGTGAAAAAGGAAATATCTTCCGTTCAAAACTGGAAAGAAGCTTTCTGAGAAACTGCTCTGTGTTCTGTTAATTCATCTCACAGAGTTACATCTTTCCCTTCAAGAAGCCGTTCGCTAAGGCTGTTCTTGTGGAATTGGCAAAGGGATATTTGGAAGCCCATAGAGGGCTATGGTGAAAAAGGAAATATCTTCCGTTCAAAACTGGAAAGAAGCTTTCTGAGAAACCGCTGTATGTTCTGTTAATTCATCTCACAGAGTTACATCTTTCCTTCAAGAAGCCTTTCGCTAATGCTGTTCTTGTGGAATTGGCAAAGGGATATTTGGAAACCCTTAGAGGGCTATGGTGAAAAAGGAAATATCTTCCGTTGAAAACTGGAAAGAAGCTTTCTGAGAAACCGCTCTGTGTTCTGTTAATTCATCTCACAGAGTTACATCTTTCCCTTCAAGAAGCCTTTCGCTAAGGCTGTTCTTGTGGAATAGGCAAAGGGATATTTGGAAGCCCATAGAGGGCTATGGTGAAAAAGGAAATATATTCCGTTCAAAACTGGAAAGAAGCTTTCTGAGAAACTGCTCTGTGTTCTGTTAATTCATCTCACAGAGTTACATCTTTCCCTTCAAGAAGCCTTTCGCTAAGGCTGTTCTTGTGGAATTGGCAAAGGGATATTTGGAAGCCCATAGAGGGCTATGGTGAAAAAGGAAATATCTTCCGTTCAAAACTGGAAAGAAGCTTTCTGAGAAACTGCTCTGTGTTCTGTTAATTCGTCTCACAGAGTTACATCTTTCCCTTCAAGAAGCCTTTCGCTAAGGCTGTTCTTGAGGAATTGGCAAAGGGATATTTGGAAGCCCATAGAGGGCTACTGTGAAAAAGGAAATATCTTCCGTTCAAAACTGGAAAGAAGCTTTCTGAGAAACCGCTCTGTGTTCTGTTAATTCATCTCACAGAGTTACACCTTTCCCTTCAAGAAGCCTTTCGCTAAGGCTGTTCTTGTGGAATTGGCAAAGGGATATTTGGAAGCCCATAGAGGGCTATCGTGAAAAAGGAAATATCTTCCGTTCAAAACTGGAAAGAAGCTTTCTGAGAAACCGCTCTGTGTTCTGTTAATTCATCTCACAGAGTTACATCTTTCCCTTAAAGAAGCCTTTCGCTAAGGCTGTTCTTGTGGAATTGGCAAAGGGATATTTGGAAGGCCATAGAGGGCTATGGTGAAAAAGGAAATATCTTCCGTTCAAAACTGGAAAGAAGCTTTCTGAGAAACTGCTCTGTGTTCTGTTAATTCATCTCACAGAGTTACATCTTTCCCTTCAAGAAGCCTTTCGCTAAGGCTGTTCTTGTGGAATTGGCAAAGGGATATTTGGAAGCCCTTAGAGGGCGATGGTGAAAAAGGAAATATCTTCCGTTCAAAACTGGAAGGAAGCTTTCTGAGAAACTGCTCTGTGTTCTGTTAATTCATCTCACAGAGTTACATCTTTCCCTTCAATAAGCCGTTCGCTAAGGCTGTTCTTGTGGAATTGGCAAAGGGATATTTGGAAGCCCATAGAGGGCTATGGTGAAAAAGGAAATATCTTCCCTTCAAAACTGGAAAGAAGGTTTCTGAGAAACTGCTCTGTGTTCTGTTAATTCATCTCACAGAGTTACATCTTTCCCTTCAAGAAGCCTTTCGCTAAGGCTGTTCTTGTGGAATTGGCAAAGGGATATTTGGAAGCCCATAGAGGGCTATGGTGAATAAGGAAATATCTTCCTTTCAAAACTGTAAAGAAGCTTTCTGAGAAACTGCTCTGTGTTCTGTTAATTCATCTCACGGAGTTACATCTTTCCCTTCAAGAAGCCTTTCGCTAAGGCTGTTCTTGTGGAATTGGCCAAGGGATATTTGGAAGCCCATAGAAGGCTATGGTGAAAAAGGAAATATCTTCCGTTCAAAACTGGAAGGAAACTTTCTGAGAAACTGCTCTGTGTTCTGTTAATTCATCTCACAGAGTTACATCTTTCCCTTCAAGAAGCCTTTCGCTAAGGCTGTTCTTGTGGAATTGGCAAAGGGATATTTGGAAGCCCATAGAGGGCTATGGTGAAAAAGGAAATATCTTCCGTTGAAAACTGGAAAGAAGCTTTCTGAGAAACCGCTGTATGTTCTGTTAATTCATCTCACAGAGTTACATCTTTCCTTCAAGAAGCCTTTCGCTAAGGCTGTTCTTGTGGAATTGGCAAAGGGATATTTGGAAACCCTTAGAGGGCTATGGTGAAAAAGGAAATATCTTCCGTTCAAAACTGGAAAGAAGCTTTCTGAGAAACCGCTCTGTGTTCTGTTAATTCATCTCACAGAGTTACATCTTTCCCTTCAAGAAGCCTTTCGCTAAGGCTGTTCTTGTGGAATTGGCAAAGGGATATTTGGAAGCCCATAGAGGGCTATGGTGAAAAAGGAAATATCTTCCGTTCAAAACTGGAAAGAAGCTTTCTGAGAAACTGCTCTGTGTTCTGTTAATTCATCTCACAGAGTTACATCTTTCCCTTCAAGAAGCCTTTCGCTAAGGCTGTTCTTGTGGAATTGGCAAAGGGATATTTGGAAGCCCATAGAGGGCTATGGTGAAAAAGGAACTATCTTCCGTTCAAAACTGGAAAGAAGCTTTCTGAGAATCTGCTCTGTGTTCCGTTAATTCATCTCACAGAGTTACATCTTTCCCTTCAAGAAGCCTTTCGCTAAGGCTGTTCTTGTGGAATTGTCCAAGGGATATTTGGAAGCCCATAGAGGGCTATGGTGAAAAAGGAAATATCTTCGGTTCAAAACTGGAAAGAAGCTTTCTGAGAAACTGCTCTGTGTTCTGTTAATTCATCTCACAGAGTTACATCTTTCCCTTCAAGAACCCTTTCGCTAAGGGTGATCTTGTGGAATTGGCAAAGGGATATTTGGAAGCCCATAGAGGTCTATGGTGAAAAAGGAAATATCTTCCGTTCAAAACTGGAAAGAAGCTTTCTGAGAAACTGCTCTGTGTTCTGTTATTTCATCTCACAGAGTTACATCTTTCCCTTCAAGAAGCCTTTCGATAAGTCTGTTCTTGTGGAATTGGCAAAGGGATATTTGGAAGCCCATACAGGGCTATGGTAAAGAGCAAATATCTTCCGTTCAAAACTGGAAAGAAGCTTTCTGAGAAACTGCTCTGTGTTCTGTTAATTCATCTCACAGAGTTACATCTTTCCCTTCAAGAAGCCTTTCGCTAAGGCTGTTCTTGTGGAATTGGCAAAGGGATATTTGGAAGCCCATAGAGGGCTATGGTGAAAAAGGAAATATCTTCCGTTCAAAACTGGAAAGAAGCTTTCTGAGAAACTGCTCTGTGTTCTGTTAATTCATCTCACAGAGTTACATCTTTCCCTTCAATAAGCCGTTCGCTAAGGCTGTTCTTGTGGAATTGGCAAAGGGATATTTGGAAGCCCATAGAGGGCTATGGTGAAAAAGGAAATATCTTGCCTTCAAAACTGGAAAGAAGGTTTCTGAGAAACTGCTCTGTGTTCTGTTAACTCATCTCACAGAGTTACATCTTTCCCTTCAAGAAGCCTTTCGCTAAGGCTGTTCTTGTGGAATTGGCAAAGGGATATTTCGAAGCCCATAGAGGGCTATGGTGAATAAGGAAATATCTTCCTTTCAAAACTGGAAAGAAGCTTTCTGAGAAACTGCTCTGTGTTCTGTTAATTCATCTCACGGAGTTACATCTTTCCCTTAAAGAAGCCTTTCGCTAAGGCTGTTCTTGTGGAATTGGCCAAGGGATATTTGGAAGCCCATAGAAGGCTATGGTGAAAAAGGAAATATCTTCCGTTCAAAACTGGAAAGAAGCTTTCTGAGAAACTGCTCTGTGTTCTGTTAATTCATCTCACAGAGTTACATCTTTCCCTTCAAGAAGCCTTTCGCTAAGGCTGTTCTTGTGGAATTGGCAAAGGGATATTTGGAAGCCCATAGAGGGCTATGGTGAAAAAGGAAATATCTTCCGTTCAAAACTGGAAAGAAGCTTTCTGAGAAACCGCTGTATGTTCTGTTAATTCATCTCACAGAGTTACATCTTTCCTTCAAGAAGCCTTTCGCTAAGGCTGTTCTTGTGGAATTGGCAAAGGGATATTTGGAAACCCTTAGAGGGCTATGGTGAAAAAGGAAATATCTTCCGTTCAAAACTGGAAAGAAGCTTTCTGAGAAACCGCTCTGTGTTCTGTTAATTCATCTCACAGAGTTACATCTTTCCCTTAAAGAAGCCTTTCGCTAAGGCTGTTCTTGTGGAATTGGCAAAGGGATATTTGGAAGCCCATAGAGGGCTATGGTGAAAAAGGAAATATCTTCCGTTCAAAACTGGAAAGAAGCTTTCTGAGAAACCGCTGTATGTTCTGTTAATTCATCTCACAGAGTTACATCTTTCCCTTCAAGAAGCCTTTCGCTAAGGCTGTTCTTGTGGAATTGGCAAAGTGATATTTGGAAGCCCATAGAAGGCTATGGTGAAAAAGGAAATATCTTCCGTTCAAAACTGGAAAGAAGCTTTCTGAGAAACTGCTCTGTGTTCTGTTAATTCATCTCACAGAGTTACATCTTTCCCTTCAAGAAGCCGTTCGCTAAGGCTGTTCTTGTGGAATTGGCAAAGGGATATTTGGAAGCCCATAGAGGGCTATGGTGAAAAAGGAAATATCTTCCGTTCAAAACTGGAAAGAAGCTTTCTGAGAAACCGCTGTATGTTCTGTTAATTCATCTCACAGAGTTACATCTTTCCTTCAAGAAGCCTTTCGCTAATGCTGTTCTTGTGGAATTGGCAAAGGGATATTTGGAAACCCTTAGAGGGCTATGGTGAAAAAGGAAATATCTTCCGTTGAAAACTGGAAAGAAGCTTTCTGAGAAACCGCTCTGTGTTCTGTTAATTCATCTCACAGAGTTACATCTTTCCCTTCAAGAAGCCTTTCGCTAAGGCTGTTCTTGTGGAATAGGCAAAGGGATATTTGGAAGCCCATAGAGGGCTATGGTGAAAAAGGAAATATCTTCCGTTCAAAACTGGAAAGAAGCTTTCTGAGAAACTGCTCTGTGTTCTTTTAATTCATCTCACAGAGTTACATCTTTCCCTTCAAGAAGCCTTTCGCTAAGGCTGTTCTTGTGGAATTGGCAAAGGGATATTTGGAAGCCCATAGAGGGCTATGGTGAAAAAGGAAATATCTTCCGTTCAAAACTGGAAAGAAGCTTTCTGAGAAACTGCTCTGTGTTCTGTTAATTCGTCTCACAGAGTTACATCTTTCCCTTCAAGAAGCCTTTCGCTAAGGCTGTTCTTGAGGAATTGGCAAAGGGATATTTGGAAGCCCATAGAGGGCTACTGTGAAAAAGGAAATATCTTCCGTTCAAAACTGGAAAGAAGCTTTCTGAGAAACCGCTCTGTGTTCTGTTAATTCATCTCACAGAGTTACATCTTTCCCTTCAAGAAGCCTTTCGCTAAGGCTGTTCTTGTGGAATTGGCAAAGGGATATTTGGAAGCCCATAGAGGGCTATGGTGAAAAAGGAAATATCTTCCGTTCAAAACTGGAAAGAAGCTTTCTGAGAAACCGCTGTATGTTCTGTTAATTCATCTCACAGAGTTACATCTTTCCTTCAAGAAGCCTTTCGCTAAGGCTGTTCTTGTGGAATTGGCAAAGGGATATTTTGAAACCCTTAGAGGGCTATGGTGAAAAAGGAAATATCTTCCGTTCAAAACTGGAAAGATGATTTCTGAGAAACTGCTCTGTGTTCTGTTAATTCGTCTCACAGAGTTACATCTTTCCCTTCAAGAAGCCTTTCGCTAAGGCTGTTCTTGTGGAATTGGCAAAGGGATATTTGGAAGCCCATAGAGGGCTATGGTGAAAAAGGAAATATCTTCCGTTCAAAACTGGAAAGAAGCTTTCTGAGAAACTGCTCTGTGTTCTGTTAATTCATCTCACAGAGTTACATCTTTCCCTTCAAGAAGCCGTTCGCTAAGGCTGTTCTTGTGGAATTGGCAAAGGGATATTTGGAAGCCCATAGAGGGCTATGGTGAAAAAGGAAATATCTTCCCTTCAAAACTGGAAAGAAGGTTTCTGAGAAACTGCTCTGTGATCTGTTAATTCATCTCACAGAGTTACATCTTTCCCTTCAAGAAGCCTTTCGCTAAGGCTGTTCTTGTGGAATTGGCAAAGGGATATTTGGAAGCCCATATAGGGCTATGGTGAAAAAGGAAATATCTTCCGTTCAAAACTGGAAAGAAGCTTTCTGAGAAACTGCTCTGTGTTCTGTTAATTCATCTCACGGAGTTACATCTTTCCCTTCAAGAAGCCTTTCGCTAAGGCTGTTCTTGTGGAATTGGCAAAGGGATATTTGGAAGCCCATAGAGGGCTATGGTGAAAAAGGAAATATCTTCCGTTCAAAATTGGAAAGAAGCTTTCTGAGAAACTGCTCTGTGTTCTGTTAATTCATCTCACAGAGTTACATCTTTCCCTTCACGAAGCCTTTCGCTAAGGCTGTTCTTGTGGAATTGGTAAAGGGATATTTGGAAGCCCATAGAGGGCTATGGTGAAAAAGGAAATATCTTCCGTTCAAAACTGGAAAGAAGCTTTCTGAGAAACTGCTCTGTGTTCTGTTAATTCGTCTCACAGAGTTACATCTTTCCGTTCAAGAAGCCTTTCGCTAAGGCTGTTCTTGTGGAATTGGCAAAGGGATATTTGGAAGCCCATAGAGGGCTATGGTGAAAAAGGAAATATCTTCCGTTCAAAACTGGAAAGAAGCTTTCTGAGAAACTGCTCTGTGTTCTGTTAATTCATCTCACAGAGTTACATCTTTCCCTTCACGAAGCCTTTCGCTAAGGCTGTTCTTGTGGAATTGGCAAAGGGATATTTGGAAGCCCATAGAGGGCTACGGTGAAAAAGGAAATATCTTCCGTTCAAAACTGGAAAGAAGCTTTCTGAGAAACTGCTCTGTGTTCTGTTAATTCATCTCACAGAGTTACATCTTTCCCTTCAATAAGCCGTTCGCTAAGGCTGTTCTTGTGGAATTGGCAAAGGGATATTTGGAAGCCCATAGAGGGCTATGGTGAAAAAGGAAATATCTTCCCTTCAAAACTGGAAAGAAGGTTTCTGAGAAACTGCTCTGTGTTCTGTTAATTCATCTCACAGAGTTACATCTTTCCCTTCAAGAAGCCTTTCGCTAAGGCTGTTCTTGTGGAATTGGCAAAGGGATATTTGGAAGCCCATAGAGGGCTATGGTGAAAAAGGAAATCTCTTCCGTTCAAAACTAGAAAGAAGCTTTCTGAGAAACTGCTCTGTGTTCTGTTAATTCATCTCACGGAGTTACATCTTTCCCTTCAAGAAGCCTTTCGCTAAGGCTGTTCTTGTGGAATTGGACAAGGGATATTTGGATGCCCATAGAAGGCTATGGTGAAAAAGGAAATATCTTCCGTTCAAAACTGGAAAGAAGCTTTCTGAGAAACTGCTCTGTGTTCTGTTAATTCATCTCACAGAGTTACATCTTTCCCTTCAAGAAGCCTTTCGCTAAGGCTGTTCTTGTGGAATTGGCAAAGGGATATTTGGAAGCCCATAGAGGGCTATGGTGAAAAAGGAAATATCTTCCGTTCAAAACTGGAAAGAAGCTTTCTGAGAAACCGCTGTATGTTCTGTTAATTCATCTCACAGAGTTACATCTTTCCTTCAAGAAGCCTTTCGCTAAGGCTGTTCTTGTGGAATTGGCAAAGGGATGTTTGGAAACCCTTAGAGGGCTATGGTGAAAAAGGAAATATCTTCCGTTCAAAACTGGAAAGAAGCTTTCTGAGAAACCGCTCTGTGTTCTGTTAATTCATCTCACAGAGTTACATCTTTCCCTTCAAGAAGCCTTTCGCTAAGGCTGTTCTTGTGGAATTGGAAAAGGGATATTTGGAAGCCCATAGAGGGCTATGGTGAAAAAGGAAATATCTTCCGTTCAAAACTGGAAAGAAGCTTTCTGAGAAACCGCTGTATGTTCTGTTAATTCATGTCACAGAGTTACATCTTTCCCTTCAAGAAGCCTTTCGCAAAGGCTGTTCTTGTGGAATTGGCAAAGGGATATTTGGAAGCCCATAGAAGGCTATGGTAAAAAAGGAAATATCTTCCGTTCAAAACTGGAAAGAAGCTTTCTGAGAAACTGCTCTGTGTTCTGTTAATTCATCTCACAGAGTTTCATCTTTCGCTTCAAGAAGCCTTTCGCTAAGGCTGTTCTTGTGGAATTGGCAAAGGGATATTTGGAAGCCCATAGAGGGCTATGGTGAAAAAGGAAATATCTTCCGTTCAAAACTGGAAAGAAGCTTTCTGAGAAACTGCTCTGTGTTCTGTTAATTCGTCTCACAGAGTTACATCTTTCCGTTCAAGAAGCCTTTCGCTAAGGCTGTTCTTGTGGAATTGGCAAAGGGATATTTGGAAGCCCATAGAGGGCTATGGTGAAAAAGGAAATATCTTCCGTTCAAAACTGGAAAGAAGCTTTCTGAGAAACTGCTCTGTGTTCTGTTAATTCATCTCACAGAGTTACATCTTTCCCTTCACGAAGCCTTTCGCTAAGGCTGTTCTTGTGGAATTGGCAAAGGGATATTTGGAAGCCCATAGAGGGCTACGGTGAAAAAGGAAATATCTTCCGTTCAAAACTGGAAAGAAGCTTTCTGAGAAACTGCTCTGTGTTCTGTTAATTCATCTCACAGAGTTACATCTTTCCCTTCCAGAAGCCGTTCGCTAAGGCTGTTCTTGTGGAATTGGCAAAGGGATATTTGGAAGCCCATAGAGGGCTATGGTGAAAAAGGAAATATCTTCCGTTCAAAACTGGAAAGAAGCTTTCTGAGAAACCGCTGTATGTTCTGTTAATTCATCTCACAGAGTTACATCTTTCCTTCAAGAAGCCTTTCGCTAAGGCTGTTATTGTGGAATTGGCAAAGGGATATTTTGAAACCCTTAGAGGGCTATGGTGAAAAAGGAAATATCTTCCGTTCAAAACTGGAAAGATGATTTCTGAGAAACTGCTCTGTGTTCTGTTAATTCGTCTCACAGAGTTACATCTTTCCCTTCAAGAAGCCTTTCGCTAAGGCTGTTCTTGTGGAATTGGCAAAGGGATATTTGGAAGCCCATAGAGGGCTATGGTGAAAAAGGAAATATCTTCCGTTCAAAACTGGAAAGAAGCTTTCTGAGAAACTGCTCTGTGTTCTGTTAATTCGTCTCACAGAGTTACATCTTTCCCTTCACGAAGCCTTTCGCTAAGGCTGTTCTTGTGGAATTGGCAAAGGGATATTTGGAAGCCCATAGAGGGCTATGGTGAAAAAGGAAATATCTTCCGTTCAAAAGTGGAAAGAAGCTTTCTGAGAAACTGCTCTGTGTTCTGTTAATTCATCTCACAGAGTTACATCTTTCCCTTCAAGAAGCCGTTCGCTAAGGCTGTTCTTGTGGAATTGGCAAAGGGATATTTGGAAGCCCATAGAGGGCTATGGTGAAAAAGGAAATATCTTCCCTTCAAAACTGGAAAGAAGGTTTCTGAGAAACTGCTCTGTGATCTGTTAATTCATCTCACAGAGTTACATCTTTCCCTTCAAGAAGCCTTTCGCTAAGGCTGTTCTTGTGGAATTGGCAAAGGGATATTTGGAAGCCCATATAGGGCTATGGTGAAAAAGGAAATATCTTCCGTTCAAAACTGGAAAGAAGCTTTCTGAGAAACTGCTCTGTGTTCTGTTAATTCATCTCACGGAGTTACATCTTTCCCTTCAAGAAGCCTTTCGCTAAGGCTGTTCTTGTGGAATTGGCAAAGGGATATTTGGAAGCCCATAGAGGGCTATGGTGAAAAAGGAAATATCTTCCGTTCAAAATTGGAAAGAAGCTTTCTGAGAAACTGCTCTGTGTTCTGTTAATTCATCTCACAGAGTTACATCTTTCCCTTCACGAAGCCTTTCGCTAAGGCTGTTCTTGTGGAATTGGTAAAGGGATATTTGGAAGCCCATAGAGGGCTATGGTGAAAAAGGAAATATCTTCCGTTCAAAACTGGAAAGAAGCTTTCTGAGAAACTGCTCTGTGTTCTGTTAATTCGTCTCACAGAGTTACATCTTTCCGTTCAAGAAGCCTTTCGCTAAGGCTGTTCTTGTGGAATTGGCAAAGGGATATTTGGAAGCCCATAGAGGGCTATGGTGAAAAAGGAAATATCTTCCGTTCAAAACTGGAAAGAAGCTTTCTGAGAAACTGCTCTGTGTTCTGTTAATTCATCTCACAGAGTTACATCTTTCCCTTCACGAAGCCTTTCGCTAAGGCTGTTCTTGTGGAATTGGCAAAGGGATATTTGGAAGCCCATAGAGGGCTACGGTGAAAAAGGAAATATCTTCCGTTCAAAACTGGAAAGAAGCTTTCTGAGAAACTGCTCTGTGTTCTGTTAATTCATCTCACAGAGTTACATCTTTCCCTTCAATAAGCCGTTCGCTAAGGCTGTTCTTGTGGAATTGGCAAAGGGATATTTGGAAGCCCATAGAGGGCTATGGTGAAAAAGGAAATATCTTCCCTTCAAAACTGGAAAGAAGGTTTCTGAGAAACTGCTCTGTGTTCTGTTAATTCATCTCACAGAGTTACATCTTTCCCTTCAAGAAGCCTTTCGCTAAGGCTGTTCTTGTGGAATTGGCAAAGGGATATTTGGAAGCCCATAGAGGGCTATGGTGAAAAAGGAAATCTCTTCCGTTCAAAACTAGAAAGAAGCTTTCTGAGAAACTGCTCTGTGTTCTGTTAATTCATCTCACGGAGTTACATCTTTCCCTTCAAGAAGCCTTTCGCTAAGGCTGTTCTTGTGGAATTGGACAAGGGATATTTGGATGCCCATAGAAGGCTATGGTGAAAAAGGAAATATCTTCCGTTCAAAACTGGAAAGAAGCTTTCTGAGAAACTGCTCTGTGTTCTGTTAATTCATCTCACAGAGTTACATCTTTCCCTTCAAGAAGCCTTTCGCTAAGGCTGTTCTTGTGGAATTGGCAAAGGGATATTTGGAAGCCCATAGAGGGCTATGGTGAAAAAGGAAATATCTTCCGTTCAAAACTGGAAAGAAGCTTTCTGAGAAACCGCTGTATGTTCTGTTAATTCATCTCACAGAGTTACATCTTTCCTTCAAGAAGCCTTTCGCTAAGGCTGTTCTTGTGGAATTGGCAAAGGGATGTTTGGAAACCCTTAGAGGGCTATGGTGAAAAAGGAAATATCTTCCGTTCAAAACTGGAAAGAAGCTTTCTGAGAAACCGCTCTGTGTTCTGTTAATTCATCTCACAGAGTTACATCTTTCCCTTCAAGAAGCCTTTCGCTAAGGCTGTTCTTGTGGAATTGGAAAAGGGATATTTGGAAGCCCATAGAGGGCTATGGTGAAAAAGGAAATATCTTCCGTTCAAAACTGGAAAGAAGCTTTCTGAGAAACCGCTGTATGTTCTGTTAATTCATGTCACAGAGTTACATCTTTCCCTTCAAGAAGCCTTTCGCAAAGGCTGTTCTTGTGGAATTGGCAAAGGGATATTTGGAAGCCCATAGAAGGCTATGGTAAAAAAGGAAATATCTTCCGTTCAAAACTGGAAAGAAGCTTTCTGAGAAACTGCTCTGTGTTCTGTTAATTCATCTCACAGAGTTTCATCTTTCGCTTCAAGAAGCCTTTCGCTAAGGCTGTTCTTGTGGAATTGGCAAAGGGATATTTGGAAGCCCATAGAGGGCTATGGTGAAAAAGGAAATATCTTCCGTTCAAAACTGGAAAGAAGCTTTCTGAGAAACTGCTCTGTGTTCTGTTAATTCGTCTCACAGAGTTACATCTTTCCGTTCAAGAAGCCTTTCGCTAAGGCTGTTCTTGTGGAATTGGCAAAGGGATATTTGGAAGCCCATAGAGGGCTATGGTGAAAAAGGAAATATCTTCCGTTCAAAACTGGAAAGAAGCTTTCTGAGAAACTGCTCTGTGTTCTGTTAATTCATCTCACAGAGTTACATCTTTCCCTTCACGAAGCCTTTCGCTAAGGCTGTTCTTGTGGAATTGGCAAAGGGATATTTGGAAGCCCATAGAGGGCTACGGTGAAAAAGGAAATATCTTCCGTTCAAAACTGGAAAGAAGCTTTCTGAGAAACTGCTCTGTGTTCTGTTAATTCATCTCACAGAGTTACATCTTTCCCTCCCAGAAGCCGTTCGCTAAGGCTGTTCTTGTGGAATTGGCAAAGGGATATTTGGAAGCCCATAGAGGGCTATGGTGAAAGAGGAAATATCTTCCGTTCAAAACTGGAAAGAAGCTTTCTGAGAAACTGCTCTGTGATCTGTTAATTCATCTCACAGAGTTACATCTTTCCCTTCAAGAAGCCTTTCGCTAAGGCTGTTCTTGTGGAATTGGCAAAGGGATATTTGGAAGCCCTTAGAGGGCTATGGTGAAAAAGGAAATATCTTCCTTTCAAAACTGGAAAGAAGCTTTCTGAGAAACTGCTCTGTGTTCTGTTATTTCATCTCACGGAGTTACATCTTTCCCTTCAAGAAGCCTTTCGCTAAGGCTGTTCTTGTGGAATTGGCCAAGGGATATTTGGAAGCCCATAGAGGGCTATGGTGAAAAAGGAAATATCTTCCGTTCAA
This sequence comes from Chlorocebus sabaeus, assembly GCF_047675955.1. Taxonomy (NCBI): domain Eukaryota; kingdom Metazoa; phylum Chordata; class Mammalia; order Primates; family Cercopithecidae; genus Chlorocebus; species Chlorocebus sabaeus. Next base: position 1,733,033 of record NW_027327559.1, read on the forward strand.
AACTGGAAAGAAGCTTTCTGAGAAACTGCTCTGTGTTCTGTTAATTCATCTCACAGAGTTACATCTTTCCCTTCAAGAAGCCTTTCGCTAAGGCTGTTCTTGTGGAATTGGCAAAGGGATATTTGGAAGCCCATAGAGGGCTATGGTGAAAAAGGAAATATCTTCCGTTCAAAAGTGGAAAGAAGCTTTCTGAGAAACTGCTCTGTGTTCTGTTAATTCATCTCACAGAGTTACATCTTTCCCTTCAAGAAGCCGTTCGCTAAGGCTGTTCTTGTGGAATTGGCAAAGGGATATTTGGAAGCCCATAGAGGGCTATGGTGAAAAAGGAAATATCTTCCGTTCAAAATTGGAAAGAAGCTTTCTGAGAAACTGCTCTGTGTTCTGTTAATTCATCTCACAGAGTTACATCTTTCCCTTCACGAAGCCTTTCGCTAAGGCTGTTCTTGTGGAATTGGCAAAGGGATATTTGGAAGCCCATAGAGGGCTATGGTGAAAAAGGAAATATCTTCCGTTCAAAACTGGAAAGAAGCTTTCTGAGAAACTGCTCTGTGTTCTGTTAATTCATCTCACAGAGTTACACCTTTCCCTTCAATAAGCCGTTCGCTAAGGCTGTTCTTGTGGAATTGGCAAAGGGATATTTAGAAGCCCATAGAGGGCTATGGTGAAAAAGGAAATATCTTCCCTTCAAAACTGGAAAGAAGGTTTCTGAGAAACTGCTCTGTGTTCTGTTAATTCATCTCACAGAGTTACATCTTTCCCTTGAAGAAGCCTTTCGCTAAGGCTGTTCTTGTGGAATTGGCAAAGGGATATTTGGAAGCCCATAGAGGGCTATGGTGAAAAAGGAAATCTCTTCCGTTCAAAACTGGAAAGAAGCTTTCTGAGAAACTGCTCTGTGTTCTGTTAATTCATCTCACGGAGTTACATCTTTCCCTTCAAGAAGCCTTTCGCTAAGGCTGTTCTTGTGGAATTGGACAAGGGATATTTTGATGCCCATAGAAGGCTATGGTGAAAAAGGAAATATCTTCCGTTCAAAACTGGAAAGAAGCTTTCTGAGAAACTGCTCTGTGTTCTGTTAATTCATCTCACAGAGTTACATCTTTCCCTTCAAGAAGCCTTTCGCTAAGGCTGTTCTTGTGGAATTGGCAAAGGGATATTTGGAAGCCCATAGAGGGCTATGGTGAAAAAGGAAATATCTTCCGTTCAAAACTGGAAAGAAGCTTTCTGAGAAACCGCCGTATGTTCTGTTAATTCATCTCACAGAGTTACATCTTTCCTTCAAGAAGCCTTTCGCTAAGGCTGTTCTTGTGGAATTGGCAAAGGGATGTTTGGAAACCCTTAGAGGGCTATGGTGAAAAAGGAAATATCTTCCGTTCAAAACTGGAAAGAAGCTTTCTGAGAAACCGCTCTGTGTTCTGTTAATTCATCTCACAGAGTTACATCTTTCCCTTCAAGAAGCCTTTCGCTAAGGCTGTTCTTGTGGAATTGGAAAAGGGATATTTGGAAGCCCATAGAGGGCTATGGTGAAAAAGGAAATATCTTCCGTTCAAAACTGGAAAGAAGCTTTCTGAGAAACCGCTGTATGTTCTGTTAATTCATCTCACAGAGTTACATCTTTCCCTTCAAGAAGCCTTTCGCAAAGGCTGTTCTTGTGGAATTGGCAAAGGGATATTTGGAAGCCCATAGAAGGCTATGGTAAAAAAGGAAATATCTTCCGTTCAAAACTGGAAAGAAGCTTTCTGAGAAACTGCTCTGTGTTCTGTTAATTCATCTCACAGAGTTTCATCTTTCGCTTCAAGAAGCCTTTCGCTAAGGCTGTTCTTGTGGAATTGGCAAAGGGATATTTGGAAGCCCATAGAGGGCTATGGTGAAAAAGGAAATATCTTCCGTTCAAAACTGGAAAGCAGCTTTCTGAGAAACTGCTCTGTGTTCTGTTAATTCATCTCACAGAGTTACATCTTTCCCTTCCAGAAGCCGTTCGCTAAGGCTGTTCTTGTGGAATTGGCAAAGGGATATTTGGAAGCCCATAGAGGGCTATGGTGAAAAAGGAAATATCTTCCCTTCAAAACTGGAAAGAAGGTTTCTGAGAAACTGCTCTGTGATCTGTTAATTCATCTCACAGAGTTACATCTTTCCCTTCAAGAAGCCTTTCGCTAAGGCTGTTCTTGTGGAATTGGCAAAGGGATATTTGGAAGCCCTTAGAGGGCTATGGTGAATAAGGAAATATCTTCCTTTCAAAACTGGAAAGAAGCTTTCTGAGAAACCGCTCTGTGTTCTGTTATTTCATCTCACGGAGTTACATCTTTCCCTTCAAGAAGCCTTTCGCTAAGGCTGTTCTTGTGGAATTGGCCAAGGGATATTTGGAAGCCCATAGAGGGCTATGGTGAAAAAGGAAATATCTTCCGTTCAAAACTGGAAAGAAGCTTTCTGAGAAACTGCTCTGTGTTCTGTTAATTCATCTCACAGAGTTACATCTTTCCCTTCAAGAAGCCTTTCGCTAAGGCTGTCCTTGTGAAATTGGCAAAGGGATATTTGGAAGCCCATAGAGGGCTATGGTGAAAAAGGAAATATCTTCCGTTCAAAACTGGAAAGAAGCTTTCTGAGAAACCGCTGTATGTTCTGTTAATTCATCTCACAGAGTTACATCTTTCCCTTCAAGAAGCCTTTCGCTAAGGCTGTTCTTGTGGAATTGACAAAGGGGTATTTGGAAGCCCATAGAGGGCTATGGTGAAAAAGGAAATATCTTCCGTTCAAAACTGGAAAGAAGCTTTCTGAGAAACTGCTCTGTGTTCTGTTAATTCATCTCACAGAGTTTCATCTTTCGCTTCAAGAAGCCTTTCGCTAAGGCTGTTCTTGTGGAATTGGCAAAGGGATATTTGGAAGCCCATAGAGGGCTATGGTGAAAAAGGAAATATCTTCCGTTCAAAACTGGAAAGCAGCTTTCTGAGAAACTGCTCTGTGTTCTGTTAATTCATCTCACAGAGTTACATCTTTCCCTTCCAGAAGCCGTTCGCTAAGGCTGTTCTTGTGGAATTGGCAAAGGGATATTTGGAAGCCCATAGAGGGCTATGGTGAAAAAGGAAATATCTTCCCTTCAAAACTGGAAAGAAGGTTTCTGAGAAACTGCTCTGTGATCTGTTAATTCATCTCACAGAGTTACATCTTTCCCTTCAAGAAGCCTTTCGCTAAGGCTGTTCTTGTGGAATTGGCAAAGGGATATTTGGAAGCCCTTAGAGGGCTATGGTGAATAAGGAAATATCTTCCTTTCAAAACTGGAAAGAAGCTTTCTGAGAAACTGCTCTGTGTTCTGTTATTTCATCTCACGGAGTTACATCTTTCCCTTCAAGAAGCCTTTCGCTAAGGCTGTTCTTGTGGAATTGGCCAAGGGATATTTGGAAGCCCATAGAGGGCTATGGTGAAAAAGGAAATATCTTCCGTTCAAAATTGGAAAGAAGCTTTCTGAGAAACTGCTCTGTGTTCTGTTAATTCATCTCACAGAGTTACATCTTTCCCTTCAAGAAGCCTTTCGCTAAGGCTGTCCTTGTGGAATTGGCAAAGGGATATTTGGAAGCCCATAGAGGGCTATGGTGAAAAAGGAAATATCTTCCGTTCAAAACTGGAAAGAAGCTTTCTGAGAAACCGCTGTATGTTCTGTTAATTCATCTCACAGAGTTACATCTTTCCCTTCAAGAAGCCTTTCGCTAAGGCTGTTCTTGTGGAATTGACAAAGGGGTATTTGGAAGCCCATAGAGGGCTATGGTGAAAAAGGAAATATCTTCCGTTCAAAACTGGAAAGAAGCTTTCTGAGAAACTGCTCTGTGTTCTGTTAATTCATCTCACAGAGTTACATCTTTCCCTTCAAGAAGCCTTTCGCTAAGGCTGTTCTTGTGGAATTGGCAAAGGGATATTTGGAAGCCCATAGAGGGCTATGGTGAAAAAGGAAATATCTTCCGTTCAAAACTGGAAAGAAGCTTTCTGAGAAACTGCTCTGTGTTCTGTTAATTCATCTCACAGAGTTACATCTTTCCCTTCAAGAAGCCTTTCGCTAAGGCTGTTCTTGTGGAATTGGCAAAGGGATATTTGGAAGCCCATAGAGGGCTATGGTGAAAAAGGAAATATCTTCCGTTCAAAACTGGAAAGAAGCTTTCTGGGAAACTGCTCTGTGCTCTGTTAATTCATCTCACAGAGTTACATCTTTCCCTTCAAGAAACCTTTCGCTAAGGCTGTTCTTGTGGAATTGGCAAAGGGATATTTGGAAGCCCATAGAGGGCTATGGTGAAAAAGGAAATATCTTCCGTTCAAAACTGGAAAGAAGCTTTCTGAGAAACTGCTCTGTGTTCTGTTAATTCATCTCACAGAGTTACATCTTTCCCTTCAAGAAGCCTTTCGCTAAGGCTGTTCTTGTGGAATTGGCAAAGGGATATTTGGAAGCCCATGGAGGGCTATGGTGAAAAAGGAAATATCTTCCGTTCAAAACTGGAAAGAAGCTTTCTGAGAAACTGCTCTGTGTTCTGTTAATTCATCTCACAGAGTTACATCTTTCCCTTCAAGAAGCCTTTCGCTAAGGCTGTTCTTGTGGAATTGGCAAAGGGATATTTGGAAGCCCTTAGAGGGCTATGGTGAAAAAGGAAATATCTTCCGTTCAAAACTGGAAAGAAGCTTTCTGAGAAACTGCTCTGTGTTCTGTTAATTCATCTCAAAGAGTTACATCTTTCCCTTCAAGAAGCCTTTCGCTAAGGCTGTTCTTGTGGAATTGGCAAAGGGATATTTGGAAGCCCATAGAGGGCTATGGTGAAAAAGGAAATATCTTCCGTTCAAAACTGGAAAGAAGCTTTCTGAGAAACTGCTCTGTGTTCTGTTAATTCATCTCACAGAGTTACATCTTTCCCTTCAAGAAGCCTTTCGCTAAGGCTGTTCTTCTGGAATTGGCAAAGGGATATTTGGAAGCCCTTAGAAGGCTATGGTGAAAAAGGAAATATCTTCCGTTCAAAACTGGAAAGAAGCTTTCTGGGAAACTGCTCTGTGTTCTGTTAATTCATCTCACAGAGTTACATCTTTCCCTTCAAGAAGCCTTTCGCTAAGGCTGTTCTTGTGGAATTGGCAAAGGGATATTTGGAAGCCCATAGAGGGCTATGGTGAAAAAGGAAATATCTTCCGTTCAAAACTGGAAAGAAGCTTTCTGAGAAACCGCTGTATGTTCTGTTAATTCATCTCACAGAGTTACATCTTTCCCTTCAAGAAGCCTTTCGCTAAGGCTGTTCTTGTGGAATTGGCAAAGGGATATTTGGAAGCCCATAGAGGGCTATGGTGAAAAAGGAAATATCTTCCGTTCAAAACTGGAAAGAAGCTTTCTGAGAAACTGCTCTGTGTTCTGTTAATTCATCTCACAGAGTTACATCTTTCCCTTCAAGAAGCCTTTCGCTAAGGCTGTTCTTGTGGAATTGGCAAAGGGATATTTGGAAGCCCATAGAGGGCTATGGTGAAAAAGGAAATATCTTCCGTTCAAAACTGGAAAGAAGCTTTCTGAGAAACTGCTCTGTGTTCTGTTAATTCATCTCACAGAGTTACATCTTTCCCTTCAAGAAGCCTTTCGCTAAGGCTGTTCTTGTGGAATTGGCAAAGGGATATTTGGAAGCCCTTAGAGGGCTATGGTGAATAAGGAAATATCGTCCCTTCAAAACTGGAAAGAAGCTTTCTGAGAAACTGCCCTGTGTTCTTTTAATTCATCTCACGGAGTTACATCTTTCCCTTCAAGAAGCCTTTCGCTAAGGCTGTTCTTGTGGAATTGGCCAAGGGATATTTGGAAGCCCATAGAGGGCTATGGTGAAAAAGGAAATATCTTAGGTTCAAAACCGGAAAGAAGCTTTCTGAGAAACTGCTCTGTGTTCTGTTAATTCATCTCACAGAGTTACATCTTTCCCTTCAAGAAGCCTTTCGCTAAGGCTGTTCTTGTGGAATTGGCCAAGGGATATTTGGAAGCCCATAGAGGGCTATGGTGAAAAAGGAAATATCTTCCGTTCAAAACTGGAAAGAAGCTTTCTGAGAAACTGCTCTGTGTTCTGTTAATTCATCTCACAGAGTTACATCTTTCCCTTCAAGAAGCCTTTCGCTAAGGCTGTTTTTGTGGAATTGGCCAAGGGATATTTGGAAGCCCATAGAAGGCTATGGTGAAAAAGGAAATATCTTCCGTTCAAAACTGGAAAGAAACTTTTTGAGAAACTGCTCTGTGTTCTGTTAATTCATCTCACAGAGTTACATCTTTCCCTTCAAAAAGCCTTTCGCTAAGGCTGTTCTTGTGGAATTGGCAAAGGGATATTTGGAAGCCCATAGAGGGCTATGGTGAAAAAGGAAATATCTTCCGTTCAAAACTGGAAAGAAGCTTTCTGAGAAACCGCTGTATGTTCTGTTAATTCATCTCACAGAGTTACATCTTTCCTTCAAGAAGCCTTTCGCTAAGGCTGTTCTTGTGGAATTGGCAAAGGGATATTTGGAAGCCCATAGAGGGCTATGGTGAAAAAGGAAATATCTTCCGTTCAAAACTGGAAAGAAGCTTTCTGAGAAACTGCTCTGTGTTCTGTTAATTCGTCTCACAGAGTTACATCTTTCCCTTCAAGAAGCCTTTCGCTAAGGCTGTTCTTGTGGAATTGGCAAAGGGATATTTGGAAGCCCATAGAGGGGTATGGTGAAAAAGGAAATATCTTCCGTTCAAAACTGGAAAGAAGCTTTCTGAGAAACTGCTCTGTGTTCTGTTAATTCATCTCACAGAGTTACATCTTTCCCTTCAAGAAGCCGTTCGCTAAGGCTGTTCTTGTGGAATTGGCAAAGGGATATTTGGAAGCCCATAGAGGGCTATGGTGAAAAAGGAAATATCTTCCCTTCAAAACTGGAAAGAAGGTTTCTGAGAAACTCCTCTGTGATCTGTTAATTCATCTCACAGAGTTACATCTTTCCCTTCAAGAAGCCTTTCGCTAAGGCTGTTCTTGTGGAATTGGCAAAGGGATATTTGGAAGCCCATAGAGGGCTATGGTGAAAAAGGAAATATCTTCCGTTCAAAACTGGAAAGAAGCTTTCTGAGAAACTGCTCTGTGTTCTGTTAATTCATCTCACGGAGTTACATCTTTCCCTTCAAGAAGCCTTTCGCTAAGGCTGTTCTTGTGGAATTGGCAAAGGGATATTTGGAAGCCCATAGAGGGCTATGGTGAAAAAGGAAATATCTTCCGTTCAAAAGTGGAAAGAAGCTTTCTGAGAAACTGCTCTGTGTTCTGTTAATTCATCTCACAGAGTTACATCTTTCCCTTCACGAACCCTTTCGCTAAGGCTGTTCTTGTGGAATTGGCAAAGGGATATTTGGAAGCCCATAGAGGGCTATGGTGAAAAAGGAAATATCTTCCCTTCAAAAGTGGAAAGAAGGTTTCTGAGAAACTGCTCTGTGTTCTGTTAATTCATCTCACAGAGTTACATCTTTCCCTTCAAGAAGCCTTTCGCTAAGGCTGTTCTTGTGGAATTGGCAAAGGGATATTTGGAAGCCCATAGAGGGCTATGGTGAATAAGGAAATATCTTCCTTTCAAAACTGGAAAGAAGCTTTCTGAGAAACTGCTCTGTGTTCTGTTAATTCATCTCACGGAGTTACATCTTTCCCTTCAAGAAGCCTTTCGCTAAGGCTGTTCTTGTGGAATTGGCCAAGGGATATTTGGATGCCCATAGAAGGCTATGGTGAAAAAGGAAATATCTTCCGTTCAAAACTGGAAAGAAGCTTTCTGAGAAACTGCTGTGTGTTCTGTTAATTCATCTCACAGAGTTACATCTTTCCCTTCAAGAAGCCTTTCGCTAAGGCTGTTCTTGTGGAATTGGCAAAGGGATATTTGGAAGCCCATAGAGGGCTATGGTGAAAAAGGAAATATCTTCCGTTCAAAACTGGAAAGAAGCTTTCTGAGAAACCGCTGTATGTTCTGTTAATTCATCTCACAGAGTTACATCTTTCCTTCAAGAAGCCTTTCGCTAAGGCTGTTCTTGTGGAATTGGCAAAGGGATATTTGGAAACCCTTAGAGGGCTATGGTGAAAAAGGAAATATCTTCCGTTCAAAACCGGAAAGAAGATTTCTGAGAAACCGCTCTGTGTTCTGTTAATTCATCTCACAGAGTTACATCTTTCCCTTCAAGAAGCCTTTCGCTAAGGCTGTTCTTGTGGAATTGGAAAAGGTATATTTGGAAGCCCATAGAGGGCTATGGTGAAAAAGGAAATATCTTCCGTTCAAAACTGGAAAGAAGCTTTCTGAGAAACCGCTGTAAGTTCTGTTAATTCATGTCACAGAGTTACATCTTTCCCTTCAAGAAGCCTTTCGCAAAGGCTGTTCTTGTGGAATTGGCAAAGTGATATTTGGAAGCCCATAGAAGGCTATGGTGAAAAAGGAAATATCTTCCGTTCAAAACTGGAAAGAAGCTTTCTGAGAAACTGCTCTGTGTTCTGTTAATTCATCTCACAGAGTTACATCTTTCCCTTCAAGAAGCCTTTCGCTAAGGCTATTCTTGTGGAATTGGCAAAGGGATATTTGGAAGCCCATAGAGGGCTATGGTGAAAAAGGAAATATCTTCCGTTCAAAACTGGAAAGAAGCTTTCTGAGAAACCGCTGTATGTTCTGTTAATTCATCTCACAGAGTTACATCTTTCCTTCAAGAAGCCTTTCGCTAAGGCTGTTCTTGTGGAATTGGCAAAGGGATATTTGGAAACCCTTAGAGGGCTATGGTGAAAAAGGAAATATCTTCCGTTCAAAACTGGAAATAAGCTTTCTGAGAAACCGCTCTGTGTTCAGTTAATTCATCTCACAGAGTTACATCTTTCCCTTCAAGAAGCCTTTCGCTAAGGCTGTTCTTGTGGAATTGCCAAAGGGATATTTGGAAGCCCATAGAGGGCTATGGTGAAAAAGGAATTATCTTCCGTTCAAAATTGGAAAGAAGATTTCAGAGAAACGGCTCTGTGTTCTGTTAATTCATCTCACAGAGTTACATCTTTCCCTTCAAGAAGCCTTTCGCTAAGGCTGTTCTTGTGGAATTGGCAAAGGGATATTTGGAAGCCCATAGAGGGCTACGGTGAAAAAGGAAATATCTTCCGTTCAAAATTGGAAAGAAGATTTCAGAGAAACGGCTCTGTGTTCTGTTAATTCATCTCACAGAGCTACATCTTTCCCTTCAAGAAGACTTTCGCTAAGGCTGTTCTTGTGGAATTGGCAAAGGGATATTTGGAAGCCCATAGAGGGCTATGGTGAAAAAGGAAATATCTTCCATTCAAAACTGGAAAGAAGCTTTCTGAGAAACTGCTCTGTGTTCTGTTAATTCATCTCACAGAGTTACATCTTTCCCTTCAAGAAGCCTTTCGCTAAGGCTGTTCTTGTGGAATTGGCAAAGGGATATTTGGAAGCCCATAGAGGGCTATGGTGAAAAAGGAAATATCTTCCGTTCAAAATTGGAAAGAAGATTTCAGAGAAACGGCTCTGTGTTCTGTTAATTCATATCACAGAGCTACATCTTTCCCTTCAAGAAGCCTTTCGCTAAGGCTGTTCTTGTGGAATTGGCAAAGGGATATTTGGAAGCCCATAGAGGGCTATGGTGAAAAAGGAAATATCTTCCGTTCAAAACTGGAAAGAAGCTTTCTGAGAAACTGCTCTGTGTTCTGTTAATTCATCTCACAGAGTTACATCTTTCCCTTCAAGAAGCATTTCGCTAAGGCTGTTCTTGTGGAATTGGCAAAGGGATATTTGGAAGCCCATAGAGGGCTATGGTGAAAAAGGAAATATCTTCCGTTCAAAACTGGAAAGAAGCTTTCTGAGAAACCGCTCTGCGTTCTGTTAATTCATCTCACAGAGTTACATCTTTCCCTTCAAGAAGCCTTTCGATAAGGCTGTTCTTTTGGAATTGCAAAGGGATATTTGGAAGCCCATAGAGGGCTATGGTGAAAAAGGAAATATCTTCCGTTCAAAACTGGAAAGAAGCTTTCTGAGAAACTGCTCTGTGTTCTGTTAATTCATCTCACAGAGTTACATCTTTCCCTTCAAGAAGCCTTTCGCTAAGGCTGCTCTTGTGGAATTGGCAAAGGGATATTTGGAAGCCCATAGAGGGCTATGGTCAAAAAGGAAATATCTTCCGTTCAAAACGGAAAAGTAGCTTTCTGAGAAACTGCTCTGTGTTCTGTTAATTCGTCTCACAGAGTTACATCTTTCCCTTCAAGAAGCCTTTCGCTAAGGCTGTTCTTGTGGAATTGGCAAAGGGATATTTGGAAGCCCGTAGAGGGCTATGGTGAAAAAGGAAATATCTTCCGTTAAAAACTGGAAAGAAGCTTTCTGAGAAACTGCTCTGTGTTCTGTTAATTCATCTCACAGAGTTACAACTTTCCCTTCCAGAAGCCTTTCGCTAAGGCTGTTCTTGTGGAATTGGCAAAGGGATATTTGGAAGCCCTTAGAGAGCTATGGTGAAAAAGGAAATATCTTCCGTTCAAAACTGGAAAGAAGCTTTCTGAGAATCCGCTCTGTGTTCTGTTAATTCATCTCACAGAGTTACATCTTTCCCTTGAAGAAGCCTTTCGCTAAGGCTGTTCTTGTGGAATTGGCAAAGGGATATTTGGAAGCCCATAGAGGGCTATGGTGAAAAAGAAAATATCTTCCGTTCAAAACTGGAAAGAATCTTTCTGAGAAACTGCTCTGTGTTCTGTTAATTCGTCTCACAGAGTTACATCTTTCCCTTGAAGAAGCCTTTCGCTAAGGCTGTTCTTGTGGAATTGGCAAAGGGATATTTGGAAGCCCATAGAGGGCTATGGTGAAAAAGGAAATATCTTCCGTTCAAAATTGGAAAGAAGATTTCAGAGAAACTGCTCTGTGTTCTGTTAATTCATCTCACAGAGTTACATCTTTCCCTTCAAGAAGCCTTTCGCTAAGGCTGTTCTTGTGGAATTGGCAAAGGGATGTTTGGAAACCCTTAGAGGGCTATGGTGAAAAAGGAAATATCTTCCGTTCAAAACTGGAAAGAAGCTTTCTGAGAAACCGCTCTGTGTTCTGTTAATTCATCTCACAGAGTTACATCTTTCCCTTCAAGAAGCCTTTCGCTAAGGCTGTTCTTGTGGAATTGGAAAAGGGATATTTGGAAGCCCATAGAGGGCTATGGTGAAAAAGGAAATATCTTCCGTTCAAAACTGGAAAGAAGCTTTCTGAGAAACCGCTGTATGTTCTGTTAATTCATGTCACAGAGTTACATCTTTCCCTTCAAGAAGCCTTTCGCAAAGGCTGTTCTTGTGGAATTGGCAAAGGGATATTTGGAAGCCCATAGAAGGCTATGGTAAAAAAGGAAATATCTTCCGTTCAAAACTGGAAAGAAGCTTTCTGAGAAACTGCTCTGTGTTCTGTTAATTCATCTCACAGAGTTTCATCTTTCGCTTCAAGAAGCCTTTCGCTAAGGCTGTTCTTGTGGAATTGGCAAAGGGATATTTGGAAGCCCATAGAGGGCTATGGTGAAAAAGGAAATATCTTCCGTTCAAAACTGGAAAGAAGCTTTCTGAGAAACTGCTCTGTGTTCTGTTAATTCGTCTCACAGAGTTACATCTTTCCGTTCAAGAAGCCTTTCGCTAAGGCTGTTCTTGTGGAATTGGCAAAGGGATATTTGGAAGCCCATAGAGGGCTATGGTGAAAAAGGAAATATCTTCCGTTCAAAACTGGAAAGAAGCTTTCTGAGAAACTGCTCTGTGTTCTGTTAATTCATCTCACAGAGTTACATCTTTCCCTTCACGAAGCCTTTCGCTAAGGCTGTTCTTGTGGAATTGGCAAAGGGATATTTGGAAGCCCATAGAGGGCTACGGTGAAAAAGGAAATATCTTCCGTTCAAAACTGGAAAGAAGCTTTCTGAGAAACTGCTCTGTGTTCTGTTAATTCATCTCACAGAGTTACATCTTTCCCTTCCAGAAGCCGTTCGCTAAGGCTGTTCTTGTGGAATTGGCAAAGGGATATTTGGAAGCCCATAGAGGGCTATGGTGAAAAAGGAAATATCTTCCGTTCAAAACTGGAAAGAAGCTTTCTGAGAAACCGCTGTATGTTCTGTTAATTCATCTCACAGAGTTACATCTTTCCTTCAAGAAGCCTTTCGCTAAGGCTGTTCTTGTGGAATTGGCAAAGGGATATTTTGAAACCCTTAGAGGGCTATGGTGAAAAAGGAAATATCTTCCGTTCAAAACTGGAAAGATGATTTCTGAGAAACTGCTCTGTGTTCTGTTAATTCGTCTCACAGAGTTACATCTTTCCCTTCAAGAAGCCTTTCGCTAAGGCTGTTCTTGTGGAATTGGCAAAGGGATATTTGGAAGCCCATAGAGGGCTATGGTGAAAAAGGAAATATCTTCCGTTCAAAACTGGAAAGAAGCTTTCTGAGAAACTGCTCTGTGTTCTGTTAATTCGTCTCACAGAGTTACATCTTTCCCTTCACGAAGCCTTTCGCTAAGGCTGTTCTTGTGGAATTGGCAAAGGGATATTTGGAAGCCCATAGAGGGCTATGGTGAAAAAGGAAATATCTTCCGTTCAAAAGTGGAAAGAAGCTTTCTGAGAAACTGCTCTGTGTTCTGTTAATTCCTCTCACAGAGTTACATCTTTCCCTTCAAGAAGCCGTTCGCTAAGGCTGTTCTTGTGGAATTGGCAAAGGGATATTTGGAAGCCCATAGAGGGCTATGGTGAAAAAGGAAATATCTTCCCTTCAAAACTGGAAAGAAGGTTTCTGAGAAACTGCTCTGTGATCTGTTAATTCATCTCACAGAGTTACATCTTTCCCTTCAAGAAGCCTTTCGCTAAGGCTGTTCTTGTGGAATTGGCAAAGGGATATTTGGAAGCCCATATAGGGCTATGGTGAAAAAGGAAATATCTTCCGTTCAAAACTGGAAAGAAGCTTTCTGAGAAACTGCTCTGTGTTCTGTTAATTCATCTCACGGAGTTACATCTTTCCCTTCAAGAAGCCTTTCGCTAAGGCTGTTCTTGTGGAATTGGCAAAGGGATATTTGGAAGCCCATAGAGGGCTATGGTGAAAAAGGAAATATCTTCCGTTCAAAATTGGAAAGAAGCTTTCTGAGAAACTGCTCTGTGTTCTGTTAATTCATCTCACAGAGTTACATCTTTCCCTTCACGAAGCCTTTCGCTAAGGCTGTTCTTGTGGAATTGGTAAAGGGATATTTGGAAGCCCATAGAGGGCTATGGTGAAAAAGGAAATATCTTCCGTTCAAAACTGGAAAGAAGCTTTCTGAGAAACTGCTCTGTGTTCTGTTAATTCGTCTCACAGAGTTACATCTTTCCGTTCAAGAAGCCTTTCGCTAAGGCTGTTCTTGTGGAATTGGCAAAGGGATATTTGGAAGCCCATAGAGGGCTATGGTGAAAAAGGAAATATCTTCCGTTCAAAACTGGAAAGAAGCTTTCTGAGAAACTGCTCTGTGTTCTGTTAATTCATCTCACAGAGTTACATCTTTCCCTTCACGAAGCCTTTCGCTAAGGCTGTTCTTGTGGAATTGGCAAAGGGATATTTGGAAGCCCATAGAGGGCTACGGTGAAAAAGGAAATATCTTCCGTTCAAAACTGGAAAGAAGCTTTCTGAGAAACTGCTCTGTGTTCTGTTAATTCATCTCACAGAGTTACATCTTTCCCTTCAATAAGCCGTTCGCTAAGGCTGTTCTTGTGGAATTGGCAAAGGGATATTTGGAAGCCCATAGAGGGCTATGGTGAAAAAGGAAATATCTTCCCTTCAAAACTGGAAAGAAGGTTTCTGAGAAACTGCTCTGTGTTCTGTTAATTCATCTCACAGAGTTACATCTTTCCCTTCAAGAAGCCTTTCGCTAAGGCTGTTCTTGTGGAATTGGCAAAGGGATATTTGGAAGCCCATAGAGGGCTATGGTGAAAAAGGAAATCTCTTCCGTTCAAAACTAGAAAGAAGCTTTCTGAGAAACTGCTCTGTGTTCTGTTAATTCATCTCACGGAGTTACATCTTTCCCTTCAAGAAGCCTTTCGCTAAGGCTGTTCTTGTGGAATTGGACAAGGGATATTTGGATGCCCATAGAAGGCTATGGTGAAAAAGGAAATATCTTCCGTTCAAAACTGGAAAGAAGCTTTCTGAGAAACTGCTCTGTGTTCTGTTAATTCATCTCACAGAGTTACATCTTTCCCTTCAAGAAGCCTTTCGCTAAGGCTGTTCTTGTGGAATTGGCAAAGGGATATTTGGAAGCCCATAGAGGGCTATGGTGAAAAAGGAAATATCTTCCGTTCAAAACTGGAAAGAAGCTTTCTGAGAAACCGCTGTATGTTCTGTTAATTCATCTCACAGAGTTACATCTTTCCTTCAAGAAGCCTTTCGCTAAGGCTGTTCTTGTGGAATTGGCAAAGGGATGTTTGGAAACCCTTAGAGGGCTATGGTGAAAAAGGAAATATCTTCCGTTCAAAACTGGAAAGAAGCTTTCTGAGAAACCGCTCTGTGTTCTGTTAATTCATCTCACAGAGTTACATCTTTCCCTTCAAGAAGCCTTTCGCTAAGGCTGTTCTTGTGGAATTGGAAAAGGGATATTTGGAAGCCCATAGAGGGCTATGGTGAAAAAGGAAATATCTTCCGTTCAAAACTGGAAAGAAGCTTTCTGAGAAACCGCTGTATGTTCTGTTAATTCATGTCACAGAGTTACATCTTTCCCTTCAAGAAGCCTTTCGCAAAGGCTGTTCTTGTGGAATTGGCAAAGGGATATTTGGAAGCCCATAGAAGGCTATGGTAAAAAAGGAAATATCTTCCGTTCAAAACTGGAAAGAAGCTTTCTGAGAAACTGCTCTGTGTTCTGTTAATTCATCTCACAGAGTTTCATCTTTCGCTTCAAGAAGCCTTTCGCTAAGGCTGTTCTTGTGGAATTGGCAAAGGGATATTTGGAAGCCCATAGAGGGCTATGGTGAAAAAGGAAATATCTTCCGTTCAAAACTGGAAAGAAGCTTTCTGAGAAACTGCTCTGTGTTCTGTTAATTCGTCTCACAGAGTTACATCTTTCCGTTCAAGAAGCCTTTCGCTAAGGCTGTTCTTGTGGAATTGGCAAAGGGATATTTGGAAGCCCATAGAGGGCTATGGTGAAAAAGGAAATATCTTCCGTTCAAAACTGGAAAGAAGCTTTCTGAGAAACTGCTCTGTGTTCTGTTAATTCATCTCACAGAGTTACATCTTTCCCTTCACGAAGCCTTTCGCTAAGGCTGTTCTTGTGGAATTGGCAAAGGGATATTTGGAAGCCCATAGAGGGCTACGGTGAAAAAGGAAATATCTTCCGTTCAAAACTGGAAAGAAGCTTTCTGAGAAACTGCTCTGTGTTCTGTTAATTCATCTCACAGAGTTACATCTTTCCCTCCCAGAAGCCGTTCGCTAAGGCTGTTCTTGTGGAATTGGCAAAGGGATATTTGGAAGCCCATAGAGGGCTATGGTGAAAGAGGAAATATCTTCCGTTCAAAACTGGAAAGAAGCTTTCTGAGAAACTGCTCTGTGATCTGTTAATTCATCTCACAGAGTTACATCTTTCCCTTCAAGAAGCCTTTCGCTAAGGCTGTTCTTGTGGAATTGGCAAAGGGATATTTGGAAGCCCTTAGAGGGCTATGGTGAAAAAGGAAATATCTTCCTTTCAAAACTGGAAAGAAGCTTTCTGAGAAACTGCTCTGTGTTCTGTTATTTCATCTCACGGAGTTACATCTTTCCCTTCAAGAAGCCTTTCGCTAAGGCTGTTCTTGTGGAATTGGCCAAGGGATATTTGGAAGCCCATAGAGGGCTATGGTGAAAAAGGAAATATCTTCCGTTCAAAACTGGAAAGAAGCTTTCTGAGAAACTGCTCTGTGTTCTGTTAATTCATCTCACAGAGTTACATCTTTCCCTTCAAGAAGCCTTTCGCTAAGGCTGTTCTTGTGGAATTGGCAAAGGGATATTTGGAAGCCCATAGAGGGCTATGGTGAAAAAGGAAATATCTTCCGTTCAAAAGTGGAAAGAAGCTTTCTGAGAAACTGCTCTGTGTTCTGTTAATTCATCTCACAGAGTTACATCTTTCCCTTCAAGAAGCCGTTCGCTAAGGCTGTTCTTGTGGAATTGGCAAAGGGATATTTGGAAGCCCATAGAGGGCTATGGTGAAAAAGGAAATATCTTCCGTTCAAAATTGGAAAGAAGCTTTCTGAGAAACTGCTCTGTGTTCTGTTAATTCATCTCACAGAGTTACATCTTTCCCTTCACGAAGCCTTTCGCTAAGGCTGTTCTTGTGGAATTGGCAAAGGGATATTTGGAAGCCCATAGAGGGCTATGGTGAAAAAGGAAATATCTTCCGTTCAAAACTGGAAAGAAGCTTTCTGAGAAACTGCTCTGTGTTCTGTTAATTCATCTCACAGAGTTACACCTTTCCCTTCAATAAGCCGTTCGCTAAGGCTGTTCTTGTGGAATTGGCAAAGGGATATTTAGAAGCCCATAGAGGGCTATGGTGAAAAAGGAAATATCTTCCCTTCAAAACTGGAAAGAAGGTTTCTGAGAAACTGCTCTGTGTTCTGTTAATTCATCTCACAGAGTTACATCTTTCCCTTGAAGAAGCCTTTCGCTAAGGCTGTTCTTGTGGAATTGGCAAAGGGATATTTGGAAGCCCATAGAGGGCTATGGTGAAAAAGGAAATCTCTTCCGTTCAAAACTGGAAAGAAGCTTTCTGAGAAACTGCTCTGTGTTCTGTTAATTCATCTCACGGAGTTACATCTTTCCCTTCAAGAAGCCTTTCGCTAAGGCTGTTCTTGTGGAATTGGACAAGGGATATTTTGATGCCCATAGAAGGCTATGGTGAAAAAGGAAATATCTTCCGTTCAAAACTGGAAAGAAGCTTTCTGAGAAACTGCTCTGTGTTCTGTTAATTCATCTCACAGAGTTACATCTTTCCCTTCAAGAAGCCTTTCGCTAAGGCTGTTCTTGTGGAATTGGCAAAGGGATATTTGGAAGCCCATAGAGGGCTATGGTGAAAAAGGAAATATCTTCCGTTCAAAACTGGAAAGAAGCTTTCTGAGAAACCGCCGTATGTTCTGTTAATTCATCTCACAGAGTTACATCTTTCCTTCAAGAAGCCTTTCGCTAAGGCTGTTCTTGTGGAATTGGCAAAGGGATGTTTGGAAACCCTTAGAGGGCTATGGTGAAAAAGGAAATATCTTCCGTTCAAAACTGGAAAGAAGCTTTCTGAGAAACCGCTCTGTGTTCTGTTAATTCATCTCACAGAGTTACATCTTTCCCTTCAAGAAGCCTTTCGCTAAGGCTGTTCTTGTGGAATTGGAAAAGGGATATTTGGAAGCCCATAGAGGGCTATGGTGAAAAAGGAAATATCTTCCGTTCAAAACTGGAAAGAAGCTTTCTGAGAAACCGCTGTATGTTCTGTTAATTCATCTCACAGAGTTACATCTTTCCCTTCAAGAAGCCTTTCGCAAAGGCTGTTCTTGTGGAATTGGCAAAGGGATATTTGGAAGCCCATAGAAGGCTATGGTAAAAAAGGAAATATCTTCCGTTCAAAACTGGAAAGAAGCTTTCTGAGAAACTGCTCTGTGTTCTGTTAATTCATCTCACAGAGTTTCATCTTTCGCTTCAAGAAGCCTTTCGCTAAGGCTGTTCTTGTGGAATTGGCAAAGGGATATTTGGAAGCCCATAGAGGGCTATGGTGAAAAAGGAAATATCTTCCGTTCAAAACTGGAAAGCAGCTTTCTGAGAAACTGCTCTGTGTTCTGTTAATTCATCTCACAGAGTTACATCTTTCCCTTCCAGAAGCCGT
Organism: Chlorocebus sabaeus; assembly: GCF_047675955.1. Taxonomy (NCBI): domain Eukaryota; kingdom Metazoa; phylum Chordata; class Mammalia; order Primates; family Cercopithecidae; genus Chlorocebus; species Chlorocebus sabaeus. The sequence goes on from NW_027327559.1 coordinate 1,750,825, forward strand.
TCGCTAAGGCTGTTCTTGTGGAATTGGCAAAGGGATATTTGGAAGCCCATAGAGGGCTATGGTGAAAAAGGAAATATCTTCCCTTCAAAACTGGAAAGAAGGTTTCTGAGAAACTGCTCTGTGATCTGTTAATTCATCTCACAGAGTTACATCTTTCCCTTCAAGAAGCCTTTCGCTAAGGCTGTTCTTGTGGAATTGGCAAAGGGATATTTGGAAGCCCTTAGAGGGCTATGGTGAATAAGGAAATATCTTCCTTTCAAAACTGGAAAGAAGCTTTCTGAGAAACCGCTCTGTGTTCTGTTATTTCATCTCACGGAGTTACATCTTTCCCTTCAAGAAGCCTTTCGCTAAGGCTGTTCTTGTGGAATTGGCCAAGGGATATTTGGAAGCCCATAGAGGGCTATGGTGAAAAAGGAAATATCTTCCGTTCAAAACTGGAAAGAAGCTTTCTGAGAAACTGCTCTGTGTTCTGTTAATTCATCTCACAGAGTTACATCTTTCCCTTCAAGAAGCCTTTCGCTAAGGCTGTCCTTGTGAAATTGGCAAAGGGATATTTGGAAGCCCATAGAGGGCTATGGTGAAAAAGGAAATATCTTCCGTTCAAAACTGGAAAGAAGCTTTCTGAGAAACCGCTGTATGTTCTGTTAATTCATCTCACAGAGTTACATCTTTCCCTTCAAGAAGCCTTTCGCTAAGGCTGTTCTTGTGGAATTGACAAAGGGGTATTTGGAAGCCCATAGAGGGCTATGGTGAAAAAGGAAATATCTTCCGTTCAAAACTGGAAAGAAGCTTTCTGAGAAACTGCTCTGTGTTCTGTTAATTCATCTCACAGAGTTTCATCTTTCGCTTCAAGAAGCCTTTCGCTAAGGCTGTTCTTGTGGAATTGGCAAAGGGATATTTGGAAGCCCATAGAGGGCTATGGTGAAAAAGGAAATATCTTCCGTTCAAAACTGGAAAGCAGCTTTCTGAGAAACTGCTCTGTGTTCTGTTAATTCATCTCACAGAGTTACATCTTTCCCTTCCAGAAGCCGTTCGCTAAGGCTGTTCTTGTGGAATTGGCAAAGGGATATTTGGAAGCCCATAGAGGGCTATGGTGAAAAAGGAAATATCTTCCCTTCAAAACTGGAAAGAAGGTTTCTGAGAAACTGCTCTGTGATCTGTTAATTCATCTCACAGAGTTACATCTTTCCCTTCAAGAAGCCTTTCGCTAAGGCTGTTCTTGTGGAATTGGCAAAGGGATATTTGGAAGCCCTTAGAGGGCTATGGTGAATAAGGAAATATCTTCCTTTCAAAACTGGAAAGAAGCTTTCTGAGAAACTGCTCTGTGTTCTGTTATTTCATCTCACGGAGTTACATCTTTCCCTTCAAGAAGCCTTTCGCTAAGGCTGTTCTTGTGGAATTGGCCAAGGGATATTTGGAAGCCCATAGAGGGCTATGGTGAAAAAGGAAATATCTTCCGTTCAAAATTGGAAAGAAGCTTTCTGAGAAACTGCTCTGTGTTCTGTTAATTCATCTCACAGAGTTACATCTTTCCCTTCAAGAAGCCTTTCGCTAAGGCTGTCCTTGTGGAATTGGCAAAGGGATATTTGGAAGCCCATAGAGGGCTATGGTGAAAAAGGAAATATCTTCCGTTCAAAACTGGAAAGAAGCTTTCTGAGAAACCGCTGTATGTTCTGTTAATTCATCTCACAGAGTTACATCTTTCCCTTCAAGAAGCCTTTCGCTAAGGCTGTTCTTGTGGAATTGACAAAGGGGTATTTGGAAGCCCATAGAGGGCTATGGTGAAAAAGGAAATATCTTCCGTTCAAAACTGGAAAGAAGCTTTCTGAGAAACTGCTCTGTGTTCTGTTAATTCATCTCACAGAGTTACATCTTTCCCTTCAAGAAGCCTTTCGCTAAGGCTGTTCTTGTGGAATTGGCAAAGGGATATTTGGAAGCCCATAGAGGGCTATGGTGAAAAAGGAAATATCTTCCGTTCAAAACTGGAAAGAAGCTTTCTGAGAAACTGCTCTGTGTTCTGTTAATTCATCTCACAGAGTTACATCTTTCCCTTCAAGAAGCCTTTCGCTAAGGCTGTTCTTGTGGAATTGGCAAAGGGATATTTGGAAGCCCATAGAGGGCTATGGTGAAAAAGGAAATATCTTCCGTTCAAAACTGGAAAGAAGCTTTCTGGGAAACTGCTCTGTGCTCTGTTAATTCATCTCACAGAGTTACATCTTTCCCTTCAAGAAACCTTTCGCTAAGGCTGTTCTTGTGGAATTGGCAAAGGGATATTTGGAAGCCCATAGAGGGCTATGGTGAAAAAGGAAATATCTTCCGTTCAAAACTGGAAAGAAGCTTTCTGAGAAACTGCTCTGTGTTCTGTTAATTCATCTCACAGAGTTACATCTTTCCCTTCAAGAAGCCTTTCGCTAAGGCTGTTCTTGTGGAATTGGCAAAGGGATATTTGGAAGCCCATGGAGGGCTATGGTGAAAAAGGAAATATCTTCCGTTCAAAACTGGAAAGAAGCTTTCTGAGAAACTGCTCTGTGTTCTGTTAATTCATCTCACAGAGTTACATCTTTCCCTTCAAGAAGCCTTTCGCTAAGGCTGTTCTTGTGGAATTGGCAAAGGGATATTTGGAAGCCCTTAGAGGGCTATGGTGAAAAAGGAAATATCTTCCGTTCAAAACTGGAAAGAAGCTTTCTGAGAAACTGCTCTGTGTTCTGTTAATTCATCTCAAAGAGTTACATCTTTCCCTTCAAGAAGCCTTTCGCTAAGGCTGTTCTTGTGGAATTGGCAAAGGGATATTTGGAAGCCCATAGAGGGCTATGGTGAAAAAGGAAATATCTTCCGTTCAAAACTGGAAAGAAGCTTTCTGAGAAACTGCTCTGTGTTCTGTTAATTCATCTCACAGAGTTACATCTTTCCCTTCAAGAAGCCTTTCGCTAAGGCTGTTCTTCTGGAATTGGCAAAGGGATATTTGGAAGCCCTTAGAAGGCTATGGTGAAAAAGGAAATATCTTCCGTTCAAAACTGGAAAGAAGCTTTCTGGGAAACTGCTCTGTGTTCTGTTAATTCATCTCACAGAGTTACATCTTTCCCTTCAAGAAGCCTTTCGCTAAGGCTGTTCTTGTGGAATTGGCAAAGGGATATTTGGAAGCCCATAGAGGGCTATGGTGAAAAAGGAAATATCTTCCGTTCAAAACTGGAAAGAAGCTTTCTGAGAAACCGCTGTATGTTCTGTTAATTCATCTCACAGAGTTACATCTTTCCCTTCAAGAAGCCTTTCGCTAAGGCTGTTCTTGTGGAATTGGCAAAGGGATATTTGGAAGCCCATAGAGGGCTATGGTGAAAAAGGAAATATCTTCCGTTCAAAACTGGAAAGAAGCTTTCTGAGAAACTGCTCTGTGTTCTGTTAATTCATCTCACAGAGTTACATCTTTCCCTTCAAGAAGCCTTTCGCTAAGGCTGTTCTTGTGGAATTGGCAAAGGGATATTTGGAAGCCCATAGAGGGCTATGGTGAAAAAGGAAATATCTTCCGTTCAAAACTGGAAAGAAGCTTTCTGAGAAACTGCTCTGTGTTCTGTTAATTCATCTCACAGAGTTACATCTTTCCCTTCAAGAAGCCTTTCGCTAAGGCTGTTCTTGTGGAATTGGCAAAGGGATATTTGGAAGCCCTTAGAGGGCTATGGTGAATAAGGAAATATCGTCCCTTCAAAACTGGAAAGAAGCTTTCTGAGAAACTGCCCTGTGTTCTTTTAATTCATCTCACGGAGTTACATCTTTCCCTTCAAGAAGCCTTTCGCTAAGGCTGTTCTTGTGGAATTGGCCAAGGGATATTTGGAAGCCCATAGAGGGCTATGGTGAAAAAGGAAATATCTTAGGTTCAAAACCGGAAAGAAGCTTTCTGAGAAACTGCTCTGTGTTCTGTTAATTCATCTCACAGAGTTACATCTTTCCCTTCAAGAAGCCTTTCGCTAAGGCTGTTCTTGTGGAATTGGCCAAGGGATATTTGGAAGCCCATAGAGGGCTATGGTGAAAAAGGAAATATCTTCCGTTCAAAACTGGAAAGAAGCTTTCTGAGAAACTGCTCTGTGTTCTGTTAATTCATCTCACAGAGTTACATCTTTCCCTTCAAGAAGCCTTTCGCTAAGGCTGTTTTTGTGGAATTGGCCAAGGGATATTTGGAAGCCCATAGAAGGCTATGGTGAAAAAGGAAATATCTTCCGTTCAAAACTGGAAAGAAACTTTTTGAGAAACTGCTCTGTGTTCTGTTAATTCATCTCACAGAGTTACATCTTTCCCTTCAAAAAGCCTTTCGCTAAGGCTGTTCTTGTGGAATTGGCAAAGGGATATTTGGAAGCCCATAGAGGGCTATGGTGAAAAAGGAAATATCTTCCGTTCAAAACTGGAAAGAAGCTTTCTGAGAAACCGCTGTATGTTCTGTTAATTCATCTCACAGAGTTACATCTTTCCTTCAAGAAGCCTTTCGCTAAGGCTGTTCTTGTGGAATTGGCAAAGGGATATTTGGAAGCCCATAGAGGGCTATGGTGAAAAAGGAAATATCTTCCGTTCAAAACTGGAAAGAAGCTTTCTGAGAAACTGCTCTGTGTTCTGTTAATTCGTCTCACAGAGTTACATCTTTCCCTTCAAGAAGCCTTTCGCTAAGGCTGTTCTTGTGGAATTGGCAAAGGGATATTTGGAAGCCCATAGAGGGGTATGGTGAAAAAGGAAATATCTTCCGTTCAAAACTGGAAAGAAGCTTTCTGAGAAACTGCTCTGTGTTCTGTTAATTCATCTCACAGAGTTACATCTTTCCCTTCAAGAAGCCGTTCGCTAAGGCTGTTCTTGTGGAATTGGCAAAGGGATATTTGGAAGCCCATAGAGGGCTATGGTGAAAAAGGAAATATCTTCCCTTCAAAACTGGAAAGAAGGTTTCTGAGAAACTCCTCTGTGATCTGTTAATTCATCTCACAGAGTTACATCTTTCCCTTCAAGAAGCCTTTCGCTAAGGCTGTTCTTGTGGAATTGGCAAAGGGATATTTGGAAGCCCATAGAGGGCTATGGTGAAAAAGGAAATATCTTCCGTTCAAAACTGGAAAGAAGCTTTCTGAGAAACTGCTCTGTGTTCTGTTAATTCATCTCACGGAGTTACATCTTTCCCTTCAAGAAGCCTTTCGCTAAGGCTGTTCTTGTGGAATTGGCAAAGGGATATTTGGAAGCCCATAGAGGGCTATGGTGAAAAAGGAAATATCTTCCGTTCAAAAGTGGAAAGAAGCTTTCTGAGAAACTGCTCTGTGTTCTGTTAATTCATCTCACAGAGTTACATCTTTCCCTTCACGAACCCTTTCGCTAAGGCTGTTCTTGTGGAATTGGCAAAGGGATATTTGGAAGCCCATAGAGGGCTATGGTGAAAAAGGAAATATCTTCCCTTCAAAAGTGGAAAGAAGGTTTCTGAGAAACTGCTCTGTGTTCTGTTAATTCATCTCACAGAGTTACATCTTTCCCTTCAAGAAGCCTTTCGCTAAGGCTGTTCTTGTGGAATTGGCAAAGGGATATTTGGAAGCCCATAGAGGGCTATGGTGAATAAGGAAATATCTTCCTTTCAAAACTGGAAAGAAGCTTTCTGAGAAACTGCTCTGTGTTCTGTTAATTCATCTCACGGAGTTACATCTTTCCCTTCAAGAAGCCTTTCGCTAAGGCTGTTCTTGTGGAATTGGCCAAGGGATATTTGGATGCCCATAGAAGGCTATGGTGAAAAAGGAAATATCTTCCGTTCAAAACTGGAAAGAAGCTTTCTGAGAAACTGCTGTGTGTTCTGTTAATTCATCTCACAGAGTTACATCTTTCCCTTCAAGAAGCCTTTCGCTAAGGCTGTTCTTGTGGAATTGGCAAAGGGATATTTGGAAGCCCATAGAGGGCTATGGTGAAAAAGGAAATATCTTCCGTTCAAAACTGGAAAGAAGCTTTCTGAGAAACCGCTGTATGTTCTGTTAATTCATCTCACAGAGTTACATCTTTCCTTCAAGAAGCCTTTCGCTAAGGCTGTTCTTGTGGAATTGGCAAAGGGATATTTGGAAACCCTTAGAGGGCTATGGTGAAAAAGGAAATATCTTCCGTTCAAAACCGGAAAGAAGATTTCTGAGAAACCGCTCTGTGTTCTGTTAATTCATCTCACAGAGTTACATCTTTCCCTTCAAGAAGCCTTTCGCTAAGGCTGTTCTTGTGGAATTGGAAAAGGTATATTTGGAAGCCCATAGAGGGCTATGGTGAAAAAGGAAATATCTTCCGTTCAAAACTGGAAAGAAGCTTTCTGAGAAACCGCTGTAAGTTCTGTTAATTCATGTCACAGAGTTACATCTTTCCCTTCAAGAAGCCTTTCGCAAAGGCTGTTCTTGTGGAATTGGCAAAGTGATATTTGGAAGCCCATAGAAGGCTATGGTGAAAAAGGAAATATCTTCCGTTCAAAACTGGAAAGAAGCTTTCTGAGAAACTGCTCTGTGTTCTGTTAATTCATCTCACAGAGTTACATCTTTCCCTTCAAGAAGCCTTTCGCTAAGGCTATTCTTGTGGAATTGGCAAAGGGATATTTGGAAGCCCATAGAGGGCTATGGTGAAAAAGGAAATATCTTCCGTTCAAAACTGGAAAGAAGCTTTCTGAGAAACCGCTGTATGTTCTGTTAATTCATCTCACAGAGTTACATCTTTCCTTCAAGAAGCCTTTCGCTAAGGCTGTTCTTGTGGAATTGGCAAAGGGATATTTGGAAACCCTTAGAGGGCTATGGTGAAAAAGGAAATATCTTCCGTTCAAAACTGGAAATAAGCTTTCTGAGAAACCGCTCTGTGTTCAGTTAATTCATCTCACAGAGTTACATCTTTCCCTTCAAGAAGCCTTTCGCTAAGGCTGTTCTTGTGGAATTGCCAAAGGGATATTTGGAAGCCCATAGAGGGCTATGGTGAAAAAGGAATTATCTTCCGTTCAAAATTGGAAAGAAGATTTCAGAGAAACGGCTCTGTGTTCTGTTAATTCATCTCACAGAGTTACATCTTTCCCTTCAAGAAGCCTTTCGCTAAGGCTGTTCTTGTGGAATTGGCAAAGGGATATTTGGAAGCCCATAGAGGGCTACGGTGAAAAAGGAAATATCTTCCGTTCAAAATTGGAAAGAAGATTTCAGAGAAACGGCTCTGTGTTCTGTTAATTCATCTCACAGAGCTACATCTTTCCCTTCAAGAAGACTTTCGCTAAGGCTGTTCTTGTGGAATTGGCAAAGGGATATTTGGAAGCCCATAGAGGGCTATGGTGAAAAAGGAAATATCTTCCATTCAAAACTGGAAAGAAGCTTTCTGAGAAACTGCTCTGTGTTCTGTTAATTCATCTCACAGAGTTACATCTTTCCCTTCAAGAAGCCTTTCGCTAAGGCTGTTCTTGTGGAATTGGCAAAGGGATATTTGGAAGCCCATAGAGGGCTATGGTGAAAAAGGAAATATCTTCCGTTCAAAATTGGAAAGAAGATTTCAGAGAAACGGCTCTGTGTTCTGTTAATTCATATCACAGAGCTACATCTTTCCCTTCAAGAAGCCTTTCGCTAAGGCTGTTCTTGTGGAATTGGCAAAGGGATATTTGGAAGCCCATAGAGGGCTATGGTGAAAAAGGAAATATCTTCCGTTCAAAACTGGAAAGAAGCTTTCTGAGAAACTGCTCTGTGTTCTGTTAATTCATCTCACAGAGTTACATCTTTCCCTTCAAGAAGCATTTCGCTAAGGCTGTTCTTGTGGAATTGGCAAAGGGATATTTGGAAGCCCATAGAGGGCTATGGTGAAAAAGGAAATATCTTCCGTTCAAAACTGGAAAGAAGCTTTCTGAGAAACCGCTCTGCGTTCTGTTAATTCATCTCACAGAGTTACATCTTTCCCTTCAAGAAGCCTTTCGATAAGGCTGTTCTTTTGGAATTGCAAAGGGATATTTGGAAGCCCATAGAGGGCTATGGTGAAAAAGGAAATATCTTCCGTTCAAAACTGGAAAGAAGCTTTCTGAGAAACTGCTCTGTGTTCTGTTAATTCATCTCACAGAGTTACATCTTTCCCTTCAAGAAGCCTTTCGCTAAGGCTGCTCTTGTGGAATTGGCAAAGGGATATTTGGAAGCCCATAGAGGGCTATGGTCAAAAAGGAAATATCTTCCGTTCAAAACGGAAAAGTAGCTTTCTGAGAAACTGCTCTGTGTTCTGTTAATTCGTCTCACAGAGTTACATCTTTCCCTTCAAGAAGCCTTTCGCTAAGGCTGTTCTTGTGGAATTGGCAAAGGGATATTTGGAAGCCCGTAGAGGGCTATGGTGAAAAAGGAAATATCTTCCGTTAAAAACTGGAAAGAAGCTTTCTGAGAAACTGCTCTGTGTTCTGTTAATTCATCTCACAGAGTTACAACTTTCCCTTCCAGAAGCCTTTCGCTAAGGCTGTTCTTGTGGAATTGGCAAAGGGATATTTGGAAGCCCTTAGAGAGCTATGGTGAAAAAGGAAATATCTTCCGTTCAAAACTGGAAAGAAGCTTTCTGAGAATCCGCTCTGTGTTCTGTTAATTCATCTCACAGAGTTACATCTTTCCCTTGAAGAAGCCTTTCGCTAAGGCTGTTCTTGTGGAATTGGCAAAGGGATATTTGGAAGCCCATAGAGGGCTATGGTGAAAAAGAAAATATCTTCCGTTCAAAACTGGAAAGAATCTTTCTGAGAAACTGCTCTGTGTTCTGTTAATTCGTCTCACAGAGTTACATCTTTCCCTTGAAGAAGCCTTTCGCTAAGGCTGTTCTTGTGGAATTGGCAAAGGGATATTTGGAAGCCCATAGAGGGCTATGGTGAAAAAGGAAATATCTTCCGTTCAAAATTGGAAAGAAGATTTCAGAGAAACTGCTCTGTGTTCTGTTAATTCATCTCACAGAGTTACATCTTTCCCTTCAAGAAGCCTTTCGCTAAGGCTGTTCTTGTGGAATTGGCAAAGGGATGTTTGGAAACCCTTAGAGGGCTATGGTGAAAAAGGAAATATCTTCCGTTCAAAACTGGAAAGAAGCTTTCTGAGAAACCGCTCTGTGTTCTGTTAATTCATCTCACAGAGTTACATCTTTCCCTTCAAGAAGCCTTTCGCTAAGGCTGTTCTTGTGGAATTGGAAAAGGGATATTTGGAAGCCCATAGAGGGCTATGGTGAAAAAGGAAATATCTTCCGTTCAAAACTGGAAAGAAGCTTTCTGAGAAACCGCTGTATGTTCTGTTAATTCATGTCACAGAGTTACATCTTTCCCTTCAAGAAGCCTTTCGCAAAGGCTGTTCTTGTGGAATTGGCAAAGGGATATTTGGAAGCCCATAGAAGGCTATGGTAAAAAAGGAAATATCTTCCGTTCAAAACTGGAAAGAAGCTTTCTGAGAAACTGCTCTGTGTTCTGTTAATTCATCTCACAGAGTTTCATCTTTCGCTTCAAGAAGCCTTTCGCTAAGGCTGTTCTTGTGGAATTGGCAAAGGGATATTTGGAAGCCCATAGAGGGCTATGGTGAAAAAGGAAATATCTTCCGTTCAAAACTGGAAAGAAGCTTTCTGAGAAACTGCTCTGTGTTCTGTTAATTCGTCTCACAGAGTTACATCTTTCCGTTCAAGAAGCCTTTCGCTAAGGCTGTTCTTGTGGAATTGGCAAAGGGATATTTGGAAGCCCATAGAGGGCTATGGTGAAAAAGGAAATATCTTCCGTTCAAAACTGGAAAGAAGCTTTCTGAGAAACTGCTCTGTGTTCTGTTAATTCATCTCACAGAGTTACATCTTTCCCTTCACGAAGCCTTTCGCTAAGGCTGTTCTTGTGGAATTGGCAAAGGGATATTTGGAAGCCCATAGAGGGCTACGGTGAAAAAGGAAATATCTTCCGTTCAAAACTGGAAAGAAGCTTTCTGAGAAACTGCTCTGTGTTCTGTTAATTCATCTCACAGAGTTACATCTTTCCCTTCCAGAAGCCGTTCGCTAAGGCTGTTCTTGTGGAATTGGCAAAGGGATATTTGGAAGCCCATAGAGGGCTATGGTGAAAAAGGAAATATCTTCCGTTCAAAACTGGAAAGAAGCTTTCTGAGAAACCGCTGTATGTTCTGTTAATTCATCTCACAGAGTTACATCTTTCCTTCAAGAAGCCTTTCGCTAAGGCTGTTCTTGTGGAATTGGCAAAGGGATATTTTGAAACCCTTAGAGGGCTATGGTGAAAAAGGAAATATCTTCCGTTCAAAACTGGAAAGATGATTTCTGAGAAACTGCTCTGTGTTCTGTTAATTCGTCTCACAGAGTTACATCTTTCCCTTCAAGAAGCCTTTCGCTAAGGCTGTTCTTGTGGAATTGGCAAAGGGATATTTGGAAGCCCATAGAGGGCTATGGTGAAAAAGGAAATATCTTCCGTTCAAAACTGGAAAGAAGCTTTCTGAGAAACTGCTCTGTGTTCTGTTAATTCGTCTCACAGAGTTACATCTTTCCCTTCACGAAGCCTTTCGCTAAGGCTGTTCTTGTGGAATTGGCAAAGGGATATTTGGAAGCCCATAGAGGGCTATGGTGAAAAAGGAAATATCTTCCGTTCAAAAGTGGAAAGAAGCTTTCTGAGAAACTGCTCTGTGTTCTGTTAATTCCTCTCACAGAGTTACATCTTTCCCTTCAAGAAGCCGTTCGCTAAGGCTGTTCTTGTGGAATTGGCAAAGGGATATTTGGAAGCCCATAGAGGGCTATGGTGAAAAAGGAAATATCTTCCCTTCAAAACTGGAAAGAAGGTTTCTGAGAAACTGCTCTGTGATCTGTTAATTCATCTCACAGAGTTACATCTTTCCCTTCAAGAAGCCTTTCGCTAAGGCTGTTCTTGTGGAATTGGCAAAGGGATATTTGGAAGCCCATATAGGGCTATGGTGAAAAAGGAAATATCTTCCGTTCAAAACTGGAAAGAAGCTTTCTGAGAAACTGCTCTGTGTTCTGTTAATTCATCTCACGGAGTTACATCTTTCCCTTCAAGAAGCCTTTCGCTAAGGCTGTTCTTGTGGAATTGGCAAAGGGATATTTGGAAGCCCATAGAGGGCTATGGTGAAAAAGGAAATATCTTCCGTTCAAAATTGGAAAGAAGCTTTCTGAGAAACTGCTCTGTGTTCTGTTAATTCATCTCACAGAGTTACATCTTTCCCTTCACGAAGCCTTTCGCTAAGGCTGTTTTTGTGGAATTGGTAAAGGGATATTTGGAAGCCCATAGAGGGCTATGGTGAAAAAGGAAATATCTTCCGTTCAAAACTGGAAAGAAGCTTTCTGAGAAACTGCTCTGTGTTCTGTTAATTCGTCTCACAGAGTTACATCTTTCCGTTCAAGAAGCCTTTCGCTAAGGCTGTTCTTGTGGAATTGGCAAAGGGATATTTGGAAGCCCATAGAGGGCTATGGTGAAAAAGGAAATATCTTCCGTTCAAAACTGGAAAGAAGCTTTCTGAGAAACTGCTCTGTGTTCTGTTAATTCATCTCACAGAGTTACATCTTTCCCTTCACGAAGCCTTTCGCTAAGGCTGTTCTTGTGGAATTGGCAAAGGGATATTTGGAAGCCCATAGAGGGCTACGGTGAAAAAGGAAATATCTTCCGTTCAAAACTGGAAAGAAGCTTTCTGAGAAACTGCTCTGTGTTCTGTTAATTCATCTCACAGAGTTACATCTTTCCCTTCAATAAGCCGTTCGCTAAGGCTGTTCTTGTGGAATTGGCAAAGGGATATTTGGAAGCCCATAGAGGGCTATGGTAAAAAGGAAATATCTTCCCTTCAAAACTGGAAAGAAGGTTTCTGAGAAACTGCTCTGTGTTCTGTTAATTCATCTCACAGAGTTACATCTTTCCCTTCAAGAAGCCTTTCGCTAAGGCTGTTCTTGTGGAATTGGCAAAGGGATATTTGGAAGCCCATAGAGGGCTATGGTGAAAAAGGAAATCTCTTCCGTTCAAAACTAGAAAGAAGCTTTCTGAGAAACTGCTCTGTGTTCTGTTAATTCATCTCACGGAGTTACATCTTTCCCTTCAAGAAGCCTTTCGCTAAGGCTGTTCTTGTGGAATTGGACAAGGGATATTTGGATGCCCATAGAAGGCTATGGTGAAAAAGGAAATATCTTCCGTTCAAAACTGGAAAGAAGCTTTCTGAGAAACTGCTCTGTGTTCTGTTAATTCATCTCACAGAGTTACATCTTTCCCTTCAAGAAGCCTTTCGCTAAGGCTGTTCTTGTGGAATTGGCAAAGGGATATTTGGAAGCCCATAGAGGGCTATGGTGAAAAAGGAAATATCTTCCGTTCAAAACTGGAAAGAAGCTTTCTGAGAAACCGCTGTATGTTCTGTTAATTCATCTCACAGAGTTACATCTTTCCTTCAAGAAGCCTTTCGCTAAGGCTGTTCTTGTGGAATTGGCAAAGGGATGTTTGGAAACCCTTAGAGGGCTATGGTGAAAAAGGAAATATCTTCCGTTCAAAACTGGAAAGAAGCTTTCTGAGAAACCGCTCTGTGTTCTGTTAATTCATCTCACAGAGTTACATCTTTCCCTTCAAGAAGCCTTTCGCTAAGGCTGTTCTTGTGGAATTGGAAAAGGGATATTTGGAAGCCCATAGAGGGCTATGGTGAAAAAGGAAATATCTTCCGTTCAAAACTGGAAAGAAGCTTTCTGAGAAACCGCTGTATGTTCTGTTAATTCATGTCACAGAGTTACATCTTTCCCTTCAAGAAGCCTTTCGCAAAGGCTGTTCTTGTGGAATTGGCAAAGGGATATTTGGAAGCCCATAGAAGGCTATGGTAAAAAAGGAAATATCTTCCGTTCAAAACTGGAAAGAAGCTTTCTGAGAAACTGCTCTGTGTTCTGTTAATTCATCTCACAGAGTTTCATCTTTCGCTTCAAGAAGCCTTTCGCTAAGGCTGTTCTTGTGGAATTGGCAAAGGGATATTTGGAAGCCCATAGAGAGCTATGGTGAAAAAGGAAATATCTTCCGTTCAAAACTGGAAAGAAGCTTTCTGAGAAACTGCTCTGTGTTCTGTTAATTCGTCTCACAGAGTTACATCTTTCCGTTCAAGAAGCCTTTCGCTAAGGCTGTTCTTGTGGAATTGGCAAAGGGATATTTGGAAGCCCATAGAGGGCTATGGTGAAAAAGGAAATATCTTCCGTTCAAAACTGGAAAGAAGCTTTCTGAGAAACTGCTCTGTGTTCTGTTAATTCATCTCACAGAGTTACATCTTTCCCTTCACGAAGCCTTTCGCTAAGGCTGTTCTTGTGGAATTGGCAAAGGGATATTTGGAAGCCCATAGAGGGCTACGGTGAAAAAGGAAATATCTTCCGTTCAAAACTGGAAAGAAGCTTTCTGAGAAACTGCTCTGTGTTCTGTTAATTCATCTCACAGAGTTACATCTTTCCCTTCCAGAAGCCGTTCGCTAAGGCTGTTCTTGTGGAATTGGCAAAGGGATATTTGGAAGCCCATAGAGGGCTATGGTGAAAAAGGAAATATCTTCCCTTCAAAACTGGAAAGAAGGTTTCTGAGAAACTGCTCTGTGATCTGTTAATTCATCTCACAGAGTTACATCTTTCCCTTCAAGAAGCCTTTCGCTAAGGCTGTTCTTGTGGAATTGGCAAAGGGATATTTGGAAGCCCTTAGAGGGCTATGGTGAAAAAGGAAATATCTTCCTTTCAAAACTGGAAAGAAGCTTTCTGAGAAACTGCTCTGTGTTCTGTTATTTCATCTCACGGAGTTACATCTATCCCTTCAAGAAGCCTTTCGCTAAGGCTGTTCTTGTGGAATTGGCCAAGGGATATTTGGAAGCCCATAGAGGGCTATGGTGAAAAAGGAAATATCTTCCGTTCAAAACTGGAAAGAAGCTTTCTGAGAAACTGCTCTGTGTTCTGTTAATTCATCTCACAGAGTTACATCTTTCCCTTCAAGAAGCCTTTCGCTAAGGCTGTTCTTGTGGAATTGGCAAAGGGATATTTGGAAGCCCATAGAGGGCTATGGTGAAAAAGGAAATATCTTCCGTTCAAAAGTGGAAAGAAGCTTTCTGAGAAACTGCTCTGTGTTCTGTTAATTCATCTCACAGAGTTACATCTTTCCCTTCAAGAAGCCGTTCGCTAAGGCTGTTCTTGTGGAATTGGCAAAGGGATATTTGGAAGCCCATAGAGGGCTATGGTGAAAAAGGAAATATCTTCCGTTCAAAATTGGAAAGAAGCTTTCTGAGAAACTGCTCTGTGTTCTGTTCATTCATCTCACAGAGTTACATCTTTCCCTTCACGAAGCCTTTCGCTAAGGCTGTTCTTGTGGAATTGGCAAAGGGATATTTGGAAGCCCATAGAGGGCTATGGTGAAAAAGGAAATATCTTCCGTTCAAAACTGGAAAGAAGCTTTCTGAGAAACTGCTCTGTGTTCTGTTAATTCATCTCACAGAGTTACACCTTTCCCTTCAATAAGCCGTTCGCTAAGGCTGTTCTTGTGGAATTGGCAAAGGGATATTTAGAAGCCCATAGAGGGCTATGGTGAAAAAGGAAATATCTTCCCTTCAAAACTGGAAAGAAGGTTTCTGAGAAACTGCTCTGTGTTCTGTTAATTCATCTCACAGAGTTACATCTTTCCCTTCAAGAAGCCTTTCGCTAAGGCTGTTCTTGTGGAATTGGCAAAGGGATATTTGGAAGCCCATAGAGGGCTATGGTGAAAAAGGAAATCTCTTCCGTTCAAAACTGGAAAGAAGCTTTCTGAGAAACTGCTCTGTGTTCTGTTAATTCATCTCACGGAGTTACATCTTTCCCTTCAAGAAGCCTTTCGCTAAGGCTGTTCTTGTGGAATTGGACAAGGGATATTTTGATGCCCATAGAAGGCTATGGTGAAAAAGGAAATATCTTCCGTTCAAAACTGGAAAGAAGCTTTCTGAGAAACTGCTCTGTGTTCTGTTAATTCATCTCACAGAGTTACATCTTTCCCTTCAAGAAGCCTTTCGCTAAGGCTGTTCTTGTGGAATTGGCAAAGGGATATTTGGAAGCCCATAGAGGGCTATGGTGAAAAAGGAAATATCTTCCGTTCAAAACTGGAAAGAAGCTTTCTGAGAAACCGCCGTATGTTCTGTTAATTCATCTCACAGAGTTACATCTTTCCTTCAAGAAGCCTTTCGCTAAGGCTGTTCTTGTGGAATTGGCAAAGGGATGTTTGGAAACCCTTAGAGGGCTATGGTGAAAAAGGAAATATCTTCCGTTCAAAACTGGAAAGAAGCTTTCTGAGAAACCGCTCTGTGTTCTGTTAATTCATCTCACAGAGTTACATCTTTCCCTTCAAGAAGCCTTTCGCTAAGGCTGTTCTTGTGGAATTGGAAAAGGGATATTTGGAAGCCCATAGAGGGCTATGGTGAAAAAGGAAATATCTTCCGTTCAAAACTGGAAAGAAGCTTTCTGAGAAACCGCTGTATGTTCTGTTAATTCATCTCACAGAGTTACATCTTTCCCTTCAAGAAGCCTTTCGCAAAGGCTGTTCTTGTGGAATTGGCAAAGGGATATTTGGAAGCCCATAGAAGGCTATGGTAAAAAAGGAAATATCTTCCGTTCAAAACTGGAAAGAAGCTTTCTGAGAAACTGCTCTGTGTTCTGTTAATTCATCTCACAGAGTTTCATCTTTCGCTTCAAGAAGCCTTTCGCTAAGGCTGTTCTTGTGGAATTGGCAAAGGGATATTTGGAAGCCCATAGAGGGCTATGGTGAAAAAGGAAATATCTTCCGTTCAAAACTGGAAAGCAGCTTTCTGAGAAACTGCTCTGTGTTCTGTTAATTCATCTCACAGAGTTACATCTTTCCCTTCCAGAAGCCGTTCGCTAAGGCTGTTCTTGTGGAATTGGCAAAGGGATATTTGGAAGCCCATAGAGGGCTATGGTGAAAAAGGAAATATCTTCCCTTCAAAACTGGAAAGAAGGTTTCTGAGAAACTGCTCTGTGATCTGTTAATTCATCTCACAGAGTTACATCTTTCCCTTCAAGAAGCCTTTCGCTAAGGCTGTTCTTGTGGAATTGGCCAAGGGATATTTGGAAGCCCATAGAGGGCTATGGTGAAAAAGGAAATATCTTCCGTTCAAAACTGGAAAGAAGCTTTCTGAGAAACTGCTCTGTGTTCTGTTAATTCATCTCACAGAGTTACATCTTTCCCTTCAAGAAGCCTTTCGCTAAGGCTGTCCTTGTGGAATTGGCAAAGGGATATTTGGAAGCCCATAGAGGGCTATGGTGAAAAAGGAAATATCTTCCGTTCAAAACTGGAAAGAAGCTTTCTGAGAAACCGCTGTATGTTCTGTTAATTCATCTCACAGAGTTACATCTTTCCCTTCAAGAAGCCTTTCGCTAAGGCTGTTCTTGTGGAATTGACAAAGGGGTATTTGGAAGCCCTTAGAGGGCTATGGTGAAAAAGGAAATATCTTCCGTTCAAAACTGGAAAGAAGCTTTCTGAGAAACTGCTCTGTGTTCTGTTAATTCATCTCACAGAGTTTCATCTTTCGCTTCAAGAAGCCTTTCGCTAAGGCTGTTCTTGTGGAATTGGCAAAGGGATATTTGGAAGCCCATAGAGGGCTATGGTGAAAAAGGAAATATCTTCCGTTCAAAACTGGAAAGCAGCTTTCTGAGAAACTGCTCTGTGTTCTGTTAATTCATCTCACAGAGTTACATCTTTCCCTTCCAGAAGCCGTTCGCTAAGGCTGTTCTTGTGGAATTGGCAAAGGGATATTTGGAAGCCCATAGAGGGCTATGGTGAAAAAGGAAATATCTTCCCTTCAAAACTGGAAAGAAGGTTTCTGAGAAACTGCTCTGTGATCTGTTAATTCATCTCACAGAGTTACATCTTTCCCTTCAAGAAGCCTTTCGCTAAGGCTGTTCTTGTGGAATTGGCAAAGGGATATTTGGAAGCCCATAGAGGGCTATGGTGAAAAAGGAAATATCTTCCGTTCAAAACTGGAAAGAAGCTTTCTGGGAAACTGCTCTGTGCTCTGTTAATTCATCTCACAGAGTTACATCTTTCCCTTCAAGAAACCTTTCGCTAAGGCTGTTCTTGTGGAATTGGCAAAGGGATATTTGGAAGCCCATAGAGGGCTATGGTGAAAAAGGAAATATCTTCCGTTCAAAACTGGAAAGAAGCTTTCTGAGAAACTGCTCTGTGTTCTGTTAATTCATCTCACAGAGTTACATCTTTCCCTTCAAGAAGCCTTTCGCTAAGGCTGTTCTTGTGGAATTGGCAAAGGGATATTTGGAAGCCCATGGAGGGCTATGGTGAAAAAGGAAATATCTTCCGTTCAAAACTGGAAAGAAGCTTTCTGAGAAACTGCTCTGTGTTCTGTTAATTCATCTCACAGAGTTACATCTTTCCCTTCAAGAAGCCTTTCGCTAAGGCTGTTCTTGTGGAATTGGCAAAGGGATATTTGGAAGCCCTTAGAGGGCTATGGTGAAAAAGGAAATATCTTCCGTTCAAAACTGGAAAGAAGCTTTCTGAGAAACTGCTCTGTGTTCTGTTAATTCATCTCAAAGAGTTACATCTTTCCCTTCAAGAAGCCTTTCGCTAAGGCTGTTCTTGTGGAATTGGCAAAGGGATATTTGGAAGCCCATAGAGGGCTATGGTGAAAAAGGAAATATCTTCCGTTCAAAACTGGAAAGAAGCTTTCTGAGAAACTGCTCTGTGTTCTGTTAATTCATCTCACAGAGTTACATCTTTCCCTTCAAGAAGCCTTTCGCTAAGGCTGTTCTTCTGGAATTGGCAAAGGGATATTTGGAAGCCCTTAGAAGGCTATGGTGAAAAAGGAAATATCTTCCGTTCAAAACTGGAAAGAAGCTTTCTGGGAAACTGCTCTGTGTTCTGTTAATTCATCTCACAGAGTTACATCTTTCCCTTCAAGAAGCCTTTCGCTAAGGCTGTTCTTGTGGAATTGGCAAAGGGATATTTGGAAGCCCATAGAGGGCTATGGTGAAAAAGGAAATATCTTCCGTTCAAAACTGGAAAGAAGCTTTCTGAGAAACCGCTGTATGTTCTGTTAATTCATCTCACAGAGTTACATCTTTCCCTTCAAGAAGCCTTTCGCTAAGGCTGTTCTTGTGGAATTGGCAAAGGGATATTTGGAAGCCCATAGAGGGCTATGGTGAAAAAGGAAATATCTTCCGTTCAAAACTGGAAAGAAGCTTTCTGAGAAACTGCTCTGTGTTCTGTTAATTCATCTCACAGAGTTACATCTTTCCCTTCAAGAAGCCTTTCGCTAAGGCTGTTCTTGTGGAATTGGCAAAGGGATATTTGGAAGCCCATAGAGGGCTATGGTGAAAAAGGAAATATCTTCCGTTCAAAACTGGAAAGAAGCTTTCTGAGAAACTGCTCTGTGTTCTGTTAATTCATCTCACAGAGTTACATCTTTCCCTTCAAGAAGCCTTTCGCTAAGGCTGTTCTTGTGGAATTGGCAAAGGGATATTTGGAAGCCCTTAGAGGGCTATGGTGAATAAGGAAATATCGTCCCTTCAAAACTGGAAAGAAGCTTTCTGAGAAACTGCCCTGTGTTCTTTTAATTCATCTCACGGAGTTACATCTTTCCCTTCAAGAAGCCTTTCGCTAAGGCTGTTCTTGTGGAATTGGCCAAGGGATATTTGGAAGCCCATAGAGGGCTATGGTGAAAAAGGAAATATCTTAGGTTCAAAACCGGAAAGAAGCTTTCTGAGAAACTGCTCTGTGTTCTGTTAATTCATCTCACAGAGTTACATCTTTCCCTTCAAGAAGCCTTTCGCTAAGGCTGTTCTTGTGGAATTGGCCAAGGGATATTTGGAAGCCCATAGAGGGCTATGGTGAAAAAGGAAATATCTTCCGTTCAAAACTGGAAAGAAGCTTTCTGAGAAACTGCTCTGTGTTCTGTTAATTCATCTCACAGAGTTACATCTTTCCCTTCAAGAAGCCTTTCGCTAAGGCTGTTTTTGTGGAATTGGCCAAGGGATATTTGGAAGCCCATAGAAGGCTATGGTGAAAAAGGAAATATCTTCCGTTCAAAACTGGAAAGAAACTTTTTGAGAAACTGCTCTGTGTTCTGTTAATTCATCTCACAGAGTTACATCTTTCCCTTCAAAAAGCCTTTCGCTAAGGCTGTTCTTGTGGAATTGGCAAAGGGATATTTGGAAGCCCATAGAGGGCTATGGTGAAAAAGGAAATATCTTCCGTTCAAAACTGGAAAGAAGCTTTCTGAGAAACCGCTGTATGTTCTGTTAATTCATCTCACAGAGTTACATCTTTCCTTCAAGAAGCCTTTCGCTAAGGCTGTTCTTGTGGAATTGGCAAAGGGATATTTGGAAGCCCATAGAGGGCTATGGTGAAAAAGGAAATATCTTCCGTTCAAAACTGGAAAGAAGCTTTCTGAGAAACTGCTCTGTGTTCTGTTAATTCGTCTCACAGAGTTACATCTTTCCCTTCAAGAAGCCTTTCGCTAAGGCTGTTCTTGTGGAATTGGCAAAGGGATATTTGGAAGCCCATAGAGGGGTATGGTGAAAAAGGAAATATCTTCCGTTCAAAACTGGAAAGAAGCTTTCTGAGAAACTGCTCTGTGTTCTGTTAATTCATCTCACAGAGTTACATCTTTCCCTTCAAGAAGCCGTTCGCTAAGGCTGTTCTTGTGGAATTGGCAAAGGGATATTTGGAAGCCCATAGAGGGCTATGGTGAAAAAGGAAATATCTTCCCTTCAAAACTGTAAAGAAGGTTTCTGAGAAACTGCTCTGTGATCTGTTAATTCATCTCACAGAGTTACATCTTTCCCTTCAAGAAGCCTTTCGCTAAGGCTGTTCTTGTGGAATTGGCAAAGGGATATTTGGAAGCCCATAGAGGGCTATGGTGAAAAAGGAAATATCTTCCGTTCAAAACTGGAAAGAAGCTTTCTGAGAAACTGCTCTGTGTTCTGTTAATTCATCTCACGGAGTTACATCTTTCCCTTCAAGAAGCCTTTCGCTAAGGCTGTTCTTGTGGAATTGGCAAAGGGATATTTGGAAGCCCATAGAGGGCTATGGTGAAAAAGGAAATATCTTCCGTTCAAAACTGGAAAGAAGCTTTCTGAGAAACTGCTCTGTGTTCTGTTAATTCATCTCACAGAGTTACATCTTTCCCTTCACGAAGCCTTTCGCTAAGGCTGTTCTTGTGGAATTGGCAAAGGGATATTTGGAAGCCCATAGAGGGCTATGGTGAATAAGGAAATATCTTCCTTTCAAAACTGGAAAGAAGCTTTCTGAGAAACTGCTCTGTGTTCTGTTAATTCATCTCATGGAGTTACATCTTTCCCTTCAAGAAGCCTTTCGCTAAGGCTGTTCTTGTGGAATTGGCCAAGGGATATTTGGATGCCCATAGAAGGCTATGGTGAAAAAGGAAATATCTTCCGTTCAAAACTGGAAAGAAGCTTTCTGAGAAACTGCTGTGTGTTCTGTTAATTCATCTCACAGAGTTACATCTTTCCCTTCAAGAAGCCTTTCGCTAAGGCTGTTCTTGTGGAATTGGCAAAGGGATATTTGGAAGCCCATAGAGGGCTATGGTGAAAAAGGAAATATCTTCCGTTCAAAACTGGAAAGAAGCTTTCTGAGAAACCGCTGTATGTTCTGTTAATTCATCTCACAGAGTTACATCTTTCCTTCAAGAAGCCTTTCGCTAAGGCTGTTCTTGTGGAATTGGCAAAGGGATATTTGGAAACCCTTAGAGGGCTATGGTGAAAAAGGAAATATCTTCCGTTCAAAACCGGAAAGAAGATTTCTGAGAAACCGCTCTGTGTTCTGTTAATTCATCTCACAGAGTTACATCTTTCCCTTCAAGAAGCCTTTCGCTAAGGCTGTTCTTGTGGAATTGGAAAAGGTATATTTGGAAGCCCATAGAGGGCTATGGTGAAAAAGGAAATATCTTCCGTTCAAAACTGGAAAGAAGCTTTCTGAGAAACCGCTGTAAGTTCTGTTAATTCATGTCACAGAGTTACATCTTTCCCTTCAAGAAGCCTTTCGCAAAGGCTGTTCTTGTGGAATTGGCAAAGTGATATTTGGAAGCCCATAGAAGGCTATGGTGAAAAAGGAAATATCTTCCGTTCAAAACTGGAAAGAAGCTTTCTGAGAAACTGCTCTGTGTTCTGTTAATTCATCTCACAGAGTTACATCTTTCCCTTCAAGAAGCCTTTCGCTAAGGCTATTCTTGTTGAATTGGCAAAGGGATATTTGGAAGCCCATAGAGGGCTATGGTGAAAAAGGAAATATCTTCCGTTCAAAACTGGAAAGAAGCTTTCTGAGAAACCGCTGTATGTTCTGTTAATTCATCTCACAGAGTTACATCTTTCCTTCAAGAAGCCTTTCGCTAAGGCTGTTCTTGTGGAATTGGCAAAGGGATATTTGGAAACCCTTAGAGGGCTATGGTGAAAAAGGAAATATCTTCCGTTCAAAACTGGAAATAAGCTTTCTGAGAAACCGCTCTGTGTTCTGTTAATTCATCTCACAGAGTTACATCTTTCCCTTCAAGAAGCCTTTCGCTAAGGCTGTTCTTGTGGAATTGGCAAAGGGATATTTGGAAGCCCATAGAGGGCTATGGTGAAAAAGGAATTATCTTCCGTTCAAAATTGGAAAGAAGATTTCAGAGAAACGGCTCTGTGTTCTGTTAATTCATCTCACAGAGTTACATCTTTCCCTTCAAGAAGCCTTTCGCTAAGGCTGTTCTTGTGGAATTGGCAAAGGGATATTTGGAAGCCCATAGAGGGCTACGGTGAAAAAGGAAATATCTTCCGTTCAAAATTGGAAAGAAGATTTCAGAGAAACGGCTCTGTGTTCTGTTAATTCATCTCACAGAGCTACATCTTTCCCTTCAAGAAGACTTTCGCTAAGGCTGTTCTTGTGGAATTGGCAAAGGGATATTTGGAAGCCCATAGAGGGCTATGGTGAAAAAGGAAATATCTTCCATTCAAAACTGGAAAGAAGCTTTCTGAGAAACTGCTCTGTGTTCTGTTAATTCATCTCACAGAGTTACATCTTTCCCTTCAAGAAGCCTTTCGCTAAGGCTGTTCTTTTGGAATTGCAAAGGGATATTTGGAAGCCCATAGAGGGCTATGGTGAAAAAGGAAATATCTTCCGTTCAAAACTGGAAAGAAGCTTTCTGAGAAACTGCTCTGTGTTCTGTTAATTCATCTCACAGAGTTACATCTTTCCCTTGAAGAAGCCTTTCGCTAAGGCTGCTCTTGTGGAATTGGCAAAGGGATATTTGGAAGCCCATAGAGGGCTATGGTCAAAAAGGAAATATCTTCCGTTCAAAACGGAAAACTAGCTTTCTGAGAAACTGCTCTGTGTTCTGTTAATTCGTCTCACAGAGTTACATCTTTCCCTTCAAGAAGCCTTTCGCTAAGGCTGTTCTTGTGGAATTGGCAAAGGGATATTTGGAAGCCCGTAGAGGGCTATGGTGAAAAAGGAAATATCTTCCGTTAAAAACTGGAAAGAAGCTTTCTGAGAAACTGCTCTGTGTTCTGTTAATTCATCTCACAGAGTTACATCTTTCCCTTCCAGAAGCCTTTCGCTAAGGCTGTTCTTGTGGAATTGGCAAAGGGATATTTGGAAGCCCTTAGAGAGCTATGGTGAAAAAGGAAATATCATCCGTTCAAAACTGGAAAGAAGCTTTCTGAGAATCCGCTCTGTGTTCTGTTAATTCATCTCACAGAGTTACATCTTTCCCTTGAAGAAGCCTTTCGCTAAGGCTGTTCTTGTGGAATTGGCAAAGGGATATTTGGAAGCCCATAGAGGGCTATGGTGAAAAAGAAAATATCTTCCGTTCAAAACTGGAAAGAAGCTTTCTGAGAAACTGCTCTGTGTTCTGTTAATTCGTCTCACAGAGTTACATCTTTCCCTTGAAGAAGCCTTTCGCTAAGGCTGTTCTTGTGGAATTGGCAAAGGGATATTTGGAAGCCCATAGAGGGCTATGGTGAAAAAGGAAATATCTTCCGTTCAAAATTGGAAAGAAGATTTCAGAGAAACTGCTCTGTGTTCTGTTAATTCATCTCACAGAGTTACATCTTTCCCTTCAAGAAGACTTTCGCTAAGGCTGTTCTTGTGGAATTGGCAAAGGGATATTTGGAAGCCCATAGAGGGCTATGGTGAAAAAGGAAATATCTTCCGTTCAAAATTGGAAAGAAGATTTCAGAGAAACGGCTCTGTGTTCTGTTAATTCATCTCACAGAGTTACATCTTTCCCTTCAAGAAGCCTTTCGCTAAGGCTGTTCTTGTGGAATTGGCAAAGGGATATTTGGAAGCCCATAGAGGGCTATGGTGAAAAAGGAAATATCTTCCGTTCAAAATTGGAAAGAAGATTTCAGAGAAACGGCTCTGTGTTCTGTTAATTCATCTCACAGAGTTACATCTTTCCCTTCAAGAAGTCTTTCGCTAAGGCTGTTCTTGTGGAATTGGCAAAGGGATATTTGGAAGCCCATAGAGGGCTATGGTGAAAAAGGAAATATCTTCCGTTCAAAACTGGAAAGAAGCTTTCTGATAAACCGCTCTGTGTTCTGTTAATTCA
Organism: Chlorocebus sabaeus; assembly: GCF_047675955.1. Classification (NCBI taxonomy): domain Eukaryota; kingdom Metazoa; phylum Chordata; class Mammalia; order Primates; family Cercopithecidae; genus Chlorocebus; species Chlorocebus sabaeus. The sequence goes on from NW_027327559.1 coordinate 1,774,341, forward strand.
CCTCACAGAGTTACATCTTTCCCTTCAAGAAGCCTTTCGCTAAGGCTGTTCTTGTGGAATTGTCAAAGGGATATTTGGAAGCCCATAGAGGGCTATGGTGAAAAAGGAAATATCTTCCATTCAAAACTGGAAAGAAGCTTTCTGAGAAACCGCTGAGTGTTCTGTTAATTCATCTCACAGAGTTACATCTTTCCCTTCAAGAAGCCTTTCGCTAAGGCTGTTCTTGTGGAATTGGCAAAGGGATATTTGGAAGCCCATAGAGGGCTATGGTGAAAAAGGAAATATCTTCCGTTCAAAACTGGAAAAAAGCTTTCTGAGAAACTGCTCTGTGTTCTGTAAATTCGTCTCACAGTGTAACATCTTTCCCTTGAAGAAGCCTTTCGCTAAGGCTGTTCTTGTGGAATTGGCAAGGGGATATTTGGAAGCCCATAGAGGGCTATGGTGAAAAAGGAAATATCTTCCGTTCAAAATTGGAAAGAAGATTTCAGAGAAACGGCTCTGTGTTCTGTTAATTCATCTTACAGAGTTACATCTTTCCCTTCAAGAAGCCTTTCGCTAAGGCTGTTCTTGTGGAATTGGCAAAGGGATATTTGGAAGCCCATAGAGGGCTATGGTGAAAAAGGAAATATCTTCCGTTCAAAACTTGAAAGAAGTTTTCTGAGAAACCGCTCTGTGTTCTGTTAATTCATCTCACAGGGTTACATCTTTCCCTTGAAGAAGACTTTCGCTAAGGCTGTTCTTGTGGAATTGGCAAAGGGATATTTGGAAGCCCATAGAGGGCTATGGTGAAAAAGGAAATATCTTCCGTTCAAAACTGGAAAGAAGCTTTCTGAGAAACTGCTCTGTGTTCTGTTAATTCATCTCACAGAGTTACATCTTTCCCTTCAAGAAGCCTTTCCATAAGGCTGTTCTTGTGGAACTGGCAAAGGGATATTTGGAAGCCCATAGAGGGCTATGGTGAAAAAGGAAATATCTTCCGTTCAAAACTGGAAAGAAGCTTTCTGAGAAACCGCTCTGTGTTCTGTTAATTCATCTCACAGAGTTACATCTTTCCCTTCAAGAAGCCTTTCGCTAAGGCTGTTCTTGTGGAATTGGCAAAGGGATATTTGGAAGCCCATAGAGGGCTATGGTGAAAAAGGAAATATCTTCCGTTCAAAACTGGAAAGAAGCTTTCTGAGAAACTGCTCTGTGTTCTGTTAATTCATCTCACAGAGTTACATCTTTCCCTTCAAGAAGCCTTTCGCTAAGGCTGTTCTTGTGGAATTGGCAAAGGGATATTTGGAAGCCCATAGAGGGCTATGGTGAAAAAGGAAATATCTTCCGTTCAAAACTGGAAAGAAGCTTTCTGAGAAACTGCTCTGTGTTCTGTTAATTCATCTCACAGAGTTACATCTTTCCCTTCAGGAAGCCTCTCGCTTAGGCTGTTCTTGTGGAATTGGCAAAGGGATATTTGGAAGCCCATAGAGGGCTATGGTGAAAAAGGAAATATCTTCCGTTCAAAACTGGAAAGAAGCTTTCTGAGGAACTGCCCTGTGTTCTGTTAATTCATCTCACAGAGTTACATCTTTCCCTTCAAGAAGCCTTTCGCTAAGGCTGTTCTTGTGGAATTGGCAAAGGGATATTTGGAAGCCCTTAGAGGGATATGGTGAAAAAGGAAATATCTTCCGTTCAAAACTGGAAAGAAGCTTTCTGAGAATCCGCTCTGTGTTCTGTTAATTCATCTCACAGAGTTACATCTTTCCCTTCAAGAAGCCTTTCGCTAAGGCTGTTCTTGTGGAATTGGCAAAGGGATATTTGGAAGCCCATAGAGGGCTATGGTGAAAAAGGAAATATCTTCCGTTCAAAACTGGAAAGAAGCTTTCTGAGAAACTGCTCTGTGTTCTGTTAATTCGTCTCACAGAGTTACATCTTTCCCTTGAAGAAGCCTTTCGCTAAGGCTGTTCTTGTGGAATTGGCAAAGGGATATTTGGAAGCCCATAGAGGGCTATGGTGAAAAAGGAAATATCTTCCGTTCAAAATTGGAAAGAAGATTTCAGAGAAACGGCTCTGTGTTCTGTTAATTCATCTCACAGAGTTACATCTTTCCCTTCAAGAAGCCTTTCGCTAAGGCTGTTCTTGTGGAATTGGCAAAGGGATATTTGGAAGCCCATAGAGGGCTATGGTGAAAAAGGAAATATCTTCCGTTCAAAATTGGAAAGAAGATTTCAGAGAAACGGCTCTGTGTTCTGTTAATTCATCTCACAGAGCTACATCTTTCCCTTCAAGAAGCCTTTCGCTAAGGCTGTTCTTGTGGAATTGGCAAAGGGATATTTGGAAGCCCATAGAGGGCTATGGTGAAAAAGGAAATATCTTCCGTTCAAAACTGGAAAGAAGCTTTCTGAGAAATCGCTCTGTGTTCTGTTAATTCATCTCAGAGAGCTACATCTTTCCCTTCAAGAAGCCTTTCGCTAAGGCTGTTCTTGTGGAATTGGCAAAGGGATATTTGGAAGCCCATAGAGGGCTATGGTGAAAAAGGAAATATCTTCCGTTCAAAACTGGAAAGAAGCTTCCTGAGAAACCGCTCTGTGTTCTGTTAATTCATCTCACAGAGTTACATCTTTCCCTTCAAGAAGCCTTTCGCTAAGGCTGTTCTTGTGGAATTGGCAAAGGGATATTTGGAAGCCCATAGAGGGCTATGGTGAAAAAGGAAATATCTTCCGTTCAAAACTGGAAAGAAGCTGTCTGAGAAACTGCTCTGTGTTCTGGTAATTCATCTCACAGAGTTACATCTTTCCCTTGAAGAAGCCTTTCGCTAAGGCTGTTCTTGTGGAATTGGCAAAGGGATATTTGGAAGCCCATAGAGGGCTATGGTGAAAAAGGAAATATCTTCCGTTCAAAACTGGAAAGAAGCTTTCAGAGAAACTGCTCTGTGTTCTGTTAATTCATCTCACAGAGTTACATCTTTCCCTTGAAGAAGCCTTTCGCTAAGGCTGTTCTTGTGGAATTGGCAAAGGGATATTTGGAAGCCCTTAGAGGGCTATGGTGAAAAAGGAAATATCTTCCCTTCAAAACTGGAAAGAAGCTTTCTGAGAAACCGCTCTGTGTTCTGTTAATTCATCTCACAGAGTTACATCTTTCCCTTCAAGAAGCCTTTCGCTAAGGCTGTTCTTGTGGAATTGGCAAAGGGATATTTGGAAGCCCATAGAGGGCTATGGTGAAAAAGGAAATATCTTCCGTTCAAAATTGGAAAGAAGATTTCAGAGAATCGGCTCTGTGTTCTGTTAATTCATCTCACAGAGTTACATCTTTCCCTTCAAGAAGCCTTTCGCTAAGGCTGTTCTTGTGGAATTGGCAAAGGGATATTTGGAAGCCCATTGAGGGCTATGGTGAAAAAGGACATATCTTCCGTTCAAAACTGGAAAGAAGCTTTCTGAGAAACCGCTCTGTGTTCTGTTAATTCACCTCACAGAGTTACATCTTTCCCTTCAAGAAGCCTTTCGCTAAGGCTGTTCTTGTGGAATTGTCAAAGGGATATTTGGAAGCCCGTAGAGGGCTATGGTGAAAAAGGAAATATCTTCCGTTCAAAACTGGAAAGAAGCTTTCTGAGAAACCGCTGTGTGTTCTGTTAATTCATCTCACAGAGTTACATCTTTCCCTTGAAGAAGCCTTTCGCTAAGGCTGTTCTTGTGAAATTGGCAAAGGGATATTTGGAAGCCCATAGAGGGCTATGGTGAAAAAGGAAATATCCTCCGTTCAAAACTAGAAAGAAGCTTTCTGAGAATCCGCTCTGTGTTCTCTTAATTCATCTCACAGAGTTACATCTTTCCCTTCAAGAAGCCTTTCGCTAAGGCTGTTCTTGTGGAATTGGCAAAGGGATATTTGGAAGCCCATAGAGGGCTATGGTGAAAAAGGAAATATCTTCCGTTCAAAACTGGAAAGAAGCTTTCTGAGAAACTGCTCTGTGTTCTGTTAATTCGTCTCACAGAGTTACATCTTACCCTTGAAGAAGCCTTTCGCTAAGGCTGTTCTTGTGGAATTGGCAAAGGGATATTTGGAAGCCCATAGAGGGCTATGGTGAAAAAGGAAATATCTTCCGTTCAAAATTGGAAAGAAGATTTCAGAGAAACGGCTCTGTGTTCTGTTAATTCATCTTACAGAGTTACATCTTTCCCTTCAAGAAGCCTTTCGCTAAGGCTGTTCTTGTGGAATTGGCAAAGGGATATTTGGAAGCCCATAGAGGGCTATGGTGAAAAAGGAAATATCTTCCGTTCAAAACTGGAAAGAAGTTTTCTGAGAAACCGCTCTGTGTTCTGTTAATTCATCTCACAGGGTTACATCTTTCCCTTGAAGAAGACTTTCGCTAAGGTTGTTCTTGTGGAATTGGCAATGGGATATTTGGAAGCCCATAGAGGGCTATGGTGAAAAAGGAAATATCTTCCGTTCAAAACTGGAAAGAAGCTTTCTGAGAAACTGCTCTGTGTTCTGTTAATTCATCTCACAGAGTTACATCTTTCCCTTCAAGAAGCCTTTCGATAAGGCTGTTCTTGTGGAATTGGCAAAGGGATATTTGGAAGCCCATAGAGGGATATGGTGAAAAAGGAAATATCTTCCGTTCAAAACTGGAAAGAAGCGTTCTGAGAAACTGCTCTGTGTTCTGTTAATTCATCTCACAGAGTTACATCTTTCCCTTCAAGAAGCCTTTCGCTAAGGCTGTTCTTGTGGAATTGGCAAAGGGATATTTGGAAGCCCATAGAGGGCTATGGTGAAAAAGGAAATATCTTCCTTTCAAAACTGGAAAGAAGCTTTCTGAGAAACTGCTCTGTGTTCTGTTAATTCATCTCACAGAGTTACATCTTTCCCTTCAAGAAGCCTTTCGCTAAGGCTGTTCTTGTGGAATTGGCAAAGGGATATTTGGAAGCCCATAGAGGGCTATGGTGAAAAAGTAAATATCTTCCGTTCAAAACTGGAAAGAAGCTTTCTGAGAAACTGCTCTGTGTTCTGTTAACTCATCTCACAGAGTTACATCTTTCCCTTCAAGAAGCCTTTCGCTAAGGCTGTTCTTGTGGAATTGGCAAAGGGATATTTGGAAGCCCATAGAGGGCTATGGTGAAAAAGGAAATATCTTCCGTTCAAAACTGGAAAGAAGCTTTCTGAGAAACTGCCCTGTGTTCTGTTAATTCATCTCACAGAGTTACATCTTTCCCTTCAAGAAGCCTTTCGCTAAGGCTGTTCTTGTGGAATTGGCAAAGGGATATTTGGAAGCCCTTAGAGGGCTATGGTGAAAAAGGAAATATCTTCCGTTCAAAACTGGAAAGAAGCTTTCTGAGAATCCGCTCTGTGTTCTGTTAATTCATCTCACAGAGTTACATCTTTCCCTTCAAGAAGCCTTTCGCTAAGGCTGTTCTTGTGGAATTGGCAAAGGGATATTTGGAAGCCCATAGAGGGCTATGGTGAAAAAGGAAATATCTTCCGTTCAAAACTGGAAAGAAGCTTTCTGAGAAACTGCTCTGTGTTCTGTTAATTCGTCTCACAGAGTTACATCTTTCCCTTGAAGAAGCCTTTCGCTAAGGCTGTTCTTGTGGAATTGGCAAAGGGATATTTGGAAGCCCATAGAGGGCTATGGTGAAAAAGGAAATATCTTCCGTTCAAAATTGGAAAGAAGATTTCAGAGAAACGGCTCTGTGTTCTGTTAATTCATCTCACAGAGTTACATCTTTCCCTTCAAGAAGCCTTTCGCTAAGGCTGTTCTTGTGGAATTGACAAAGGGATATTTGGAAGCCCATAGAGGGCTATGGTGAAAAAGTAAATATCTTCCGTTCAAAACTGGAAAGAAGCTTTCTGAGAAACTGCTCTGTGTTCTGTTAATTCATCTCACAGAGTTACATCTTTCCCTTCAAGAAGCCTTTCGCTAAGGCTGTTCTTGTGGAATTGGCAAAGGGATATTTGGAAGCCCATAGAGGGCTATGGTGAAAAAGGAAATACCTTGCATTCAAAACTGGAAAGAAGCTTTCTGAGAAACTGCTCTGTGTTCTGTTAATTCATCTCACAGAGTTACATCTTTCCCTTCAAGAAGCCTTTCGCTAAGGCTCTTCTTTTGGAATTGGCAAAGGGATATTTGGAAGCCCATTGAGGGCTATGGTGAAAAAGGAAATATCTTCCGTTCAAAACTGGAAAGAAGCTTTCTGAGAAACTGCTCTGTGTTCTGTTAATTCATCTCACAGAGTTACATCTTTCCCTTCAAGAAGCCTTTCGCTAAGGCTGTTCTTGTGGAATTGGCAAAGGAATATTTGGAAGCCCATAGAGGGCTATGGTGAAAAAGGAAATATCTTCCGTTCAAAACTGGAAAGAAGCTTTCTGAGAAACCGCTGTATGTTCTGTTAATTCATCTCACAGAGTTACATCTTTCCCTTCAAGAAGCCTTTCGATAAGGCTGTTCTTGTGGAATTGGCAAAGGGATATTTGGAAGCCCATAGAGGGCTATGGTGAAAAAGGAAATATCTTCCGTTCAAAACTGGAAAGAAGCTTTCTGAGAAACCGCTCTGTGTTCTGTTAATTCATCTCACAGAGTTACATCTATCCCTTTAAGAAGCCTTTCGCTAAGGCTGTTCTTGTGGAATTGGCAAAGGGATATTTGGAAGCCCATAGTGGGCTATGGTGAAAAAGGAAATATCTTCCGTTCAAAACTGGAAAGAAGCTTTCTGAAAAATCTCTCTGTGTTCTGTTAATTCATCTCACAGAATTTCATCTTTCCCTTGAAGAAGCCTTTTGCTAAGGCTGTTCTTGTGGAATTGGCAAAGGGATATTTGGAAGCCCATAGAGGGCTATGGTGAAAAAGGAAATATCTTCCGTTCAAAACTGGAAAGAAGCTTTCTGAGAAACTGCTCTGTGTTCTGTTAATTCATCTCACAGAGTTACATCTTTCCCTTCAAGAAGCCTTTCGATAAGGCTGTTCTTTTGGAATTGGCAAAGGGATATATGGAAGCCCATAGAGGGCTATGGTGAAAAAGGAAATATCTTCCGTTCAAAACTGGAAAGAAGCTTTCTGAGAAACGGCTCTGTGTTCTGTTAATTCATCTCACAGAGTTACATCTTTCCCTTCAAGAAGCCTTTCGCTAAGGCTGTTCTTGTGGAATTGGCAAAGGGATATTTGGAAGCCCATAGAGGGCTATGGTGAAAAAGGAAATATCTTCCGTTCAAAACTGGAAAGAAGCTTTCTGAGAAACTGCTCTGTGTTCTGGTAATTCATCTCACAGAGTTACATCTTTCCCTTGAAGAAGCCTTTCGCTAAGGCTGTTCTTGTGGAATTGGCAAAGGGATATTTGGAAGCCCATAGAGGGCTATGGTGAAAAAGGAAATATCTTCCGTTCAAAACTGGAAAGAAGCTTTCAGAGAAACTGCTCTGTGTTCTGTTAATTCATCTCACAGAGTTACATCTTTCCCTTGAAGAAGCCTTTCCCTAAGGCTGTTCTTGTGGAATTGGCAAAGGGATATTTGGAAGCCCATAGAGGGCTATGGTGAAAAAGGAAATATCTTCCGTTCAAAACTGGAAAGAAGCTTTCTGAGAAACCGCTCTGTGTTCTGTTAATTCATCTCACAGAGTTACATCTTTCCCTTCAAGAAGACTTTCGCTACGCCTGTTCTTATGGAATTGGCAAAGGGATATTTGGAAGCGCTTAGAAGGCTACGGTCAAAAAGGAATTATCTTCCCTTCAAAACTGGAAAGAAGCTTTCTGAGAAACTGCTCTGTGTTCTGTTAATTCACCTCACAGAGTTACATCTTTCCCTTCAAGAAGCCTTTCGCTAAGGCTGTTCTTGTGGAATTGTCAAAGGGATATTTGGAAGCCCATAGAGGGCTATGGTGAAAAAGGAAATATCTTCCGTTCAAAACTGGAAAGAAGCTTTCTGAGAAACCGCTGTGTGTTCTGTTAATTCATCTCACAGAGTTACATCTTTCCCTTCAAGAAGCCTTTCGCTAAGGCTGTTCTTGTGGAATTGGCAAAGGGATATTTGGAAGCCCATAGAGGGCTATGGTGAAAAAGGAAATATCTTCCGTTCAAAACTGGAAAGAAGCTTTCAGAGAAACTGCTCTGTGTTCTGTTAATTCATCTCACAGAGTTACACCTTTCCCTTGAAGAAGCCTTTCGCTAAGGCTGTTCTTGTGGAATTGGCAAAGGGATATTTGGAAGCCCATAGAGGGCTATGGTGAAAAAGGAAATATCTTCCGTTCAAAACTGGAAAGAAGCTTTCTGAGAAACCGCTCTGTGTTCTGTTAATTCATCTCACAGAGTTACATGTTTCCCTTCAATAAGACTTTCGCTAAGGCTGTTCTTGTGGAATTGGCAAAGGGATATTTGGAAGCCCATAGAAGGCTATGGTCAAAAAGGAATTATCTTCCCTTCAAAACTGGAAAGAAGCTTTCTGAGAAACTGCTCTGTGTTCTGTTAATTCACCTCACAGAGTTACATCTTTCCCTTCAAGAAGCCTTTCGCTAAGGCTGTTCTTCTGGAATTGTCAAAGGGATATTTGGAAGTCCATAGAGGGCTATGGTGAAAAAGGAAATATCTTCCGTTCAAAACTGGAAAGAAGCTTTCTGAGAAACCGCTGTGTGTTCTGTTAATTCATCTCACAGAGTTACATCTTTCCCTTCAAGAAGCCTTTCGCTAAGGCTGTTCTTGTGGAATTGGCAAAGGGATATTTGGAAGCCCATAGAGGGCTATGGTGAAAAAGGAAATATCTTCCGTTCAAAACTGGAAAGAAGCTTTCTGAGAATCCGCTCTGTGTTCTGTTAATTCATCTCACAGAGTTACATCTTTCCCTTCAAGAAGCGTTTCGCTAAGGCTGTTCTTGTGGAATTGGCAAAGGGATATTTGGAAGCCCATAGAGGGCTATGGTGAAAAAGGAAATATCTTCCGTTCAAAACTGGAAAGAAGCTTTCTGAGAAACTGCTCTGTGTTCTGTTAATTCGTCTCACAGAGTTACATCTTTCTCTTGAAGAAGCCTTTCGCTAAGGCTGTTCTTGTGGAATTGGCAAAGGGATATTTGGAAGCCCATAGAGGGCTATGGTGAAAAAGGAAATATCTTCCGTTCAAAACTGGAAAGAAGCTTTCTGAGAAACTGCTTTGTGTTCTGTTAATTCGTCTCACAGAGTTCCATCTTTCCCTTCAAGAAGCCTTTCGCTAAGGCTGTTCTTGTGGAATTGGCAAAGGGATATTTGGAAGCCCATAGAGGGCTATGGTGAAAAAGTAAATATCTTCCGTTCAAAACTGGAAAGAAGCTTTCTGAGAAACCGCGCTGTGTTCTGTTAATTCATCTCACAGAGTTACATCTTTCCCTTAAAGAAGTCTTTCGCTAAGGCTGTTCTTGTGGAATTGGCAAAGGGATATTTGGAAGCCCATAGAGGGCTATGGTGAAAAAGGAAATATCTTCCGTTCAAAACTGGAAAGAAGTTTTCTGAGAAACCTCTCTGTGTTCTGTTAATTCATCTCACAGGGTTACATCTTTCCCTTGAAGAAGACTTTCGCTAAGGCTGTTCTTGTGGAATTGGCAAAGGGATATTTGGAAGCCCATAGAGGGCTATGGTGAAAAAGGAAATATCTTCCGTTCAAAACTGGAAAGAAGCTTTCTGAGAAACTGCTCTGTGTTCTGTTAATTCATCTCACAGAGTTACATCTTTCCCTTCAAGAAGCCTTTCGCTAAGGCTGTTCTTGTGGAATTGGCAAAGGGATATTTGGAAGCCCATAGAGGGCTATGGTCAAAAAGGAAATATCTTCCGTTCAAAACTGGAAAGAAGCTCTCTGAGAAACTGCTCTGTGTTCTGTTAATTCATCTCACAGAGTTACATCTTTCCCTTCAAGAAGCCTTTCGCTAAGGCTGTTCTTGTGGAATTGGCAAAGGGATATTTGGAAGCCCATAGAGGGCTATGGTGAAAAAGGAAATATCTTCCGTTCAAAACTGGAAAGAAGCTTTCTGAGAAACTGCTCTGTGTTCTGTTAATTCATCTCACAGAGTTACATCTTTCCCTTCAAGAAGCCTTTCGCTAAGGCTGTTCTTGTGGAATTGGCAAAGGGATATTTGGAAGCCCGTAGAGGGCTATGGTGAAAAAGGAAATATCTTCGGTTGAAAACTGGAAAGAAGCTTTCTGAGAAACTGCTCTGTGTTCTGTTAATTCATCTCACAGAGTTACATCTTTCCCTTGAAGAAGCCTTTCGCTAAGGCTGTTCTTGTGGAATTGGCAAAGGGATATTTGGAAGCCCATAGAGGGCTATGGTGAAAAAGGAAATATCTTCCGTTCAAAACTGGAAAGAAGCTTTCTGAGAAACTGCTTTGTGTTTTGTTAATTCGTCTCACAGAGTTCCATCTTTCCCTTCAAGAAGCCTTTCGCTAAGGCTGTTCTTGTGGAATTGGCAAAGGGATATTTGGAAGCCCATAGAGGGCTATGGTGAAAAAGTAAATATCTTCCGTTCAAAACTGGAAAGAATCTTTCTGAGAAACCGCGCTGTGTTCTGTTAATTCATCTCACAGAGTTACATCTTTCCATTAAAGAAGCCTTTCGCTAAGGCTGTTCTTGTGGAATTGGCAAAGGGATATTTGGAAGACCTAAGAGGGCTATGGTGAAAAAGGAAATATCTTCCGTTCAAAACTGGAAAGAAGCTTTCTGAGAAACTGCTCTGTGTTCTGTTAATTCATCTCACAGAGTTACATCTTTCCCTTCAAGAAGCCTTTCGCTAAGGCTGTTCTTGTGGCATTGGCAAAGGGATATTTGGAAGCCCATAGAGGGCTATGGTGAAAAAGGAAATATCTTCCGTTCAAAACTGGAAAGAAGCTTTCTGAGAAACTGCTCTGTGTTCTGTTAATTCATCTCACAGAGTTACATCTTTCCCTTCAAGAAGCCTTTCGCTAAGACTGTTCTTGTGGAATTGGCAAAGGGATATTTGGAAGCCCATAGAGGGCTATGGTGAAAAAGGAAATATCTTCCGTTCAAAACTGGAAAGAAGCTTTCTGAGAAACCGCTCTGTGTTCTGTTAATTCATCTCACAGAGTTACATCTTTCCCTTTAAGAATCCTTTCGCTAAGGCTGTTCTTGTGGAATTGGCAAAGGGATATTTGGAAGCCCATAGAGGGCTACGGTCAAAAAGGAAATATATTCCGTTCAAAACTGGAAAGTAGCTTTCTGAGAAACTGCTCTGTGTTCTGTTAATTCATCTCACAGAGTTATATCTTTCCCTTGAAGAAGCCTTTCACTAAGGCTGTTCTTGTGGAATTGCCAAAGGGATATTTGGAAGCCCATAGAGGTCTATGGTGAAAAACGAAATATCTTCCGTTCAAAACTGGAAAAAAGCTTTCTGAGAAACCGCTCTGTGTTCTGTTAATTCGTCTCACAGAGTTACATCTTTCCCTTCAAGAAGCCTTTCGATAAGGCTGTTCTTGTGGAATTGGCAAAGGGATATTTGGAAGCCCATAGAGGGCTATGGTGAAAAAGGAAATATCTTCCGTTCAAAACTGGAAAGAAGCTTTCTGAGAAACTGCTCTGTGTTCTGTTAATTCATCTCACAGAGTTACATCTTTCCCTTCAAGAAGCCTTTCGCTAAGGCTGTTCTTGTGGAATTGGCAAAGGGATATTTGGAAGCCCTTAGAGGGCTATGGTGAAAAAGGAAATATCTTCCGTTCAAAACTGGAAAGAAGCTTTCTGAGAATCCGCTCTGTGTTCTTTTAATTCATCTCACAGAGTTACATCTTTCCCTTCAAGAAGCCTTTCGCTAAGCCTGTTCTTGTGGAATTGGCAAAGGGATATTTGCAAGCCCATAGAGGGCTATGGTGAAAAAGGAAATATCTTCCGTTCAATACTGGAAAGAAGCTTTCTGAGAAACTGCTCTGTGTTCTGTTAATTCGTCTCACAGAGTTACATCTTTCCCTTCAAGAAGCCTTTCGCTAAGGCTGTTCTTGTGGAATTGGCAAAGGGATATTTGGAAGCCCATAGAGGGCTATGGTGAAAAAGGAAATATCTTCCGTTCAAAATTGGAAAGAAGATTTCAGAGAAACGGCTCTGTGTTCTGTTAATTCATCTTACAGAGTTACATCTTTTCCTTCAAGAAGCCTTTCGCTAAGGCTGTTCTTGTGGAATTGGCAAAGGGATATTTGGAAGCCCGTAGAGGGCTATGGTGAAAAAGGAATATCTTCCGTTCAAAACTGGAAAGAAGCTTTCTGAGAATCCGCTCTGTGTTCTGTTAATTCATCTCACAGAGTTACATCTTTCCCTTGAAGAAGCCTTTCGCTAAGGCTGTTCTTGTGGAATTGGCAAAGGGATATTTGGAAGCCCATAGAGGGCTATGGTGAAAAAGGAAATACCTTGCATTCAAAACTGGAAAGAAGCTTTCTGAGAAACTGCTCTGTGTTCTGTTAATTCATCTCACAGAGTTACATCTTTCCCTTCAAGAAGCCTTTCGCTAAGGCTCTTCTTTTGGAATTGGCAAAGGGATATTTGGAAGCCCATTGAGGGCTATGGTGAAAAAGGAAATATCTTCCGTTCAAAACTGGAAAGAAGCTTTCTGAGAAACTGCTCTGTGTTCTGTTAATTCATCTCACAGAGTTACATCTTTCCCTTCAAGAAGCCTTTCGCTAAGGCTGTTCTTGTGGAATTGGCAAAGGAATATTTGGAAGCCCATAGAGGGCTATGGTGAAAAAGGAAATATCTTCCGTTCAAAACTGGAAAGAAGCTTTCTGAGAAACTGCTCTGTGTTCTGTTAATTCATCTCACAGAGTTACATCTTTCCCTTCAAGAAGCCTTTCGATAAGGCTGTTCTTGTGGAATTGGCAAAGGGATATTTGGAAGCCCATAGAGGGCTATGGTGAAAAAGGAAATATCTTCCGTTCAAAACTGGAAAGAAGCTTTCTGAGAAACCGCTCTGTGTTCTGTTAATTCATCTCACAGAGTTACATCTATCCCTTTAAGAAGCCTTTCGCTAAGGCTGTTCTTGTGGAATTGGCAAAGGGATATTTGGAAGCCCATAGTGGGCTATGGTGAAAAAGGAAATATCTTCCGTTCAAAACTGGAAAGAAGCTTTCTGAAAAATCTCTCTGTGTTCTGTTAATTCATCTCACAGAATTTCATCTTTCCCTTGAAGAAGCCTTTTGCTAAGGCTGTTCTTGTGGAATTGGCAAAGGGATATTTGGAAGCCCATAGAGGGCTATGGTGAAAAAGGAAATATCTTCCGTTCAAAACTGGAAAGAAGCTTTCTGAGAAACTGCTCTGTGTTCTGTTAATTCATCTCACAGAGTTACATCTTTCCCTTCAAGAAGCCTTTCGATAAGGCTGTTCTTGTGGAATTGGCAAAGGGATATATGGAAGCCCATAGAGGGCTATGGTGAAAAAGGAAATATCTTCCGTTCAAAACTGGAAAGAAGCTTTCTGAGAAACGGCTCTGTGTTCTGTTAATTCATCTCACAGAGTTACATCTTTCCCTTCAAGAAGACTTTCGCTACGCCTGTTCTTGTGGAATTGGCAAAGGGATATTTGGAAGCGCTTAGAAGGCTACGGTCAAAAAGGAATTATCTTCCCTTCAAAACTGGAAAGAAGCTTTCTGAGAAACTGCTCTGTGTTCTGTTAATTCACCTCACAGAGTTACATCTTTCCCTTCAAGAAGCCTTTCGCTAAGGCTGTTCTTGTGGAATTGTCAAAGGGATATTTGGAAGCCCATAGAGGGCTATGGTGAAAAAGGAAATATCTTCCGTTCAAAACTGGAAAGAAGCTTTCTGAGAAACCGCTGTGTGTTCTGTTAATTCATCTCACAGAGTTACATCTTTCCCTTCAAGAAGCCTTTCGCTAAGTCTGTTCTTGTGGAATTGGCAAAGGGATATTTGGAAGCCCATAGAGGGCTATGGTGAAAAAGGAAATATCTTCCGTTCAAAACTGGAAAGAAGCTTTCAGAGAAACTGCTCTGTGTTCTGTTAATTCATCTCACAGAGTTACACCTTTCCCTTGAAGAAGCCTTTCGCTAAGGCTGTTCTTGTGGAATTGGCAAAGGGATATTTGGAAGCCCATAGAGGGCTATGGTGAAAAAGGAAATATCTTCCGTTCAAAACTGGAAAGAAGCTTTCTGAGAAACCGCTCTGTGTTCTGTTAATTCATCTCACAGAGTTACATCTTTCCCTTCAAGAAGACTTTCGCTAAGGCTGTTCTTGTGGAATTGGCAAAGGGATATTTGGAAGCCCATAGAAGGCTATGGTCAAAAAGGAATTATCTTCCCTTCAAAACTGGAAAGAAGCTTTCTGAGAAACTGCTCTGTGTTCTGTTAATTCACCTCACAGAGTTACATCTTTCCCTTCAAGAAGCCTTTCGCTAAGGCTGTTCTTCTGGAATTGTCAAAGGGATATTTGGAAGTCCATAGAGGGCTATGGTGAAAAAGGAAATATCTTCCGTTCAAAACTGGAAAGAAGCTTTCTGAGAAACCGCTGTGTGTTCTGTTAATTCATCTCACAGAGTTACATCTTTCCCTTCAAGAAGCCTTTCGCTAAGGCTGTTCTTGTGGAATTGGCAAAGGGATATTTGGAAGCCCATAGAGGGCTATGGTGAAAAAGGAAATATCTTCCGTTCAAAACTGGAAAGAAGCTTTCTGAGAATCCGCTCTGTGTTCTGTTAATTCATCTCACAGAGTTACATCTTTCCCTTCAAGAAGCGTTTCGCTAAGGCTGTTCTTGTGGAATTGGCAAAGGGATATTTGGAAGCCCATAGAGGGCTATGGTGAAAAAGGAAATATCTTCCGTTCAAAACTGGAAAGAAGCTTTCTGAGAAACTGCTCTGTGTTCTGTTAATTCGTCTCACAGAGTTACATCTTTCTCTTGAAGAAGCCTTTCGCTAAGGCTGTTCTTGTGGAATTGGCAAAGGGATATTTGGAAGCCCATAGAGGGCTATGGTGAAAAAGGAAATATCTTCCGTTCAAAACTGGAAAGAAGCTTTCTGAGAAACTGCTTTGTGTTCTGTTAATTCGTCTCACAGAGTTCCATCTTTCCCTTCAAGAAGCCTTTCGCTAAGGCTGTTCTTGTGGAATTGGCAAAGGGATATTTGGAAGCCCATAGAGGGCTATGGTGAAAAAGTAAATATCTTCCGTTCAAAACTGGAAAGAAGCTTTCTGAGAAACCGCGCTGTGTTCTGTTAATTCATCTCACAGAGTTACATCTTTCCCTTAAAGAAGTCTTTCGCTAAGGCTGTTCTTGTGGAATTGGCAAAGGGATATTTGGAAGCCCATAGAGGGCTATGGTGAAAAAGGAAATATCTTCCGTTCAAAACTGGAAAGAAGTTTTCTGAGAAACCTCTCTGTGTTCTGTTAATTCATCTCACAGGGTTACATCTTTCCCTTGAAGAAGACTTTCGCTAAGGCTGTTCTTGTGGAATTGGCAAAGGGATATTTGGAAGCCCATAGAGGGCTATGGTGAAAAAGGAAATATCTTCCGTTCAAAACTGGAAAGAAGCTTTCTGAGAAACTGCTCTGTGTTCTGTTAATTCATCTCACAGAGTTACATCTTTCCCTTCAAGAAGCCTTTCGCTAAGGCTGTTCTTGTGGAATTGGCAAAGGGATATTTGGAAGCCCATAGAGGGCTATGGTGAAAAAGGAAATATCTTCCGTTCAAAACTGGAAAGAAGCTCTCTGAGAAACTGCTCTGTGTTCTGTTAATTCATCTCACAGAGTTACATCTTTCCCTTCAAGAAGCCTTTCGCTAAGGCTGTTCTTGTGGAATTGGCAAAGGGATATTTGGAAGCCCATAGAGGGCTATGGTGAAAAAGGAAATATCTTCCGTTCAAAACTGGAAAGAAGCTTTCTGAGAAACTGCTCTGTGTTCTGTTAATTCATCTCACAGAGTTACATCTTTCCCTTCAAGAAGCCTTTCGCTAAGGCTGTTCTTGTGGAATTGGCAAAGGGATATTTGGAAGCCCGTAGAGGGCTATGGTGAAAAAGGAAATATCTTCGGTTGAAAACTGGAAAGAAGCTTTCTGAGAAACTGCTCTGTGTTCTGTTAATTCATCTCACAGAGTTACATCTTTCCCTTGAAGAAGCCTTTCGCTAAGGCTGTTCTTGTGGAAGTGGCAAAGGGATATTTGGAAGCCCATAGAGGGCTATGGTGAAAAAGGAAATATCTTCCGTTCAAAACTGGAAAGAAGCTTTCTGAGAAACTGCTTTGTGTTTTGTTAATTCGTCTCACAGAGTTCCATCTTTCCCTTCAAGAAGCCTTTCGCTAAGGCTGTTCTTGTGGAATTGGCAAAGGGATATTTGGAAGCCCATAGAGGGCTATGGTGAAAAAGTAAATATCTTCCGTTCAAAACTGGAAAGAATCTTTCTGAGAAACCGCGCTGTGTTCTGTTAATTCATCTCACAGAGTTACATCTTTCCATTAAAGAAGCCTTTCGCTAAGGCTGTTCTTGTGGAATTGGCAAAGGGATATTTGGAAGACCTAAGAGGGCTATGGTGAAAAAGGAAATATCTTCCGTTCAAAACTGGAAAGAAGCTTTCTGAGAAACTGCTCTGTGTTCTGTTAATTCATCTCACAGAGTTACATCTTTCCCTTCAAGAAGCCTTTCGCTAAGGCTGTTCTTGTGGCATTGGCAAAGGGATATTTGGAAGCCCATAGAGGGCTATGGTGAAAAAGGAAATATCTTCCGTTCAAAACTGGAAAGAAGCTTTCTGAGAAACTGCTCTGTGTTCTGTTAATTCATCTCACAGAGTTACATCTTTCCCTTCAAGAAGCCTTTCGCTAAGACTGTTCTTGTGGAATTGGCAAAGGGATATTTGGAAGCCCATAGAGGGCTATGGTGAAAAAGGAAATATCTTCCGTTCAAAACTGGAAAGAAGCTTTCTGAGAAACCGCTCTGTGTTCTGTTAATTCATCTCACAGAGTTACATCTTTCCCTTTAAGAATCCTTTCGCTAAGGCTGTTCTTGTGGAATTGGCAAAGGGATATTTGGAAGCCCATAGAGGGCTACGGTCAAAAAGGAAATATATTCCGTTCAAAACTGGAAAGTAGCTTTCTGAGAAACTGCTCTGTGTTCTGTTAATTCATCTCACAGAGTTATATCTTTCCCTTGAAGAAGCCTTTCACTAAGGCTGTTCTTGTGGAATTGCCAAAGGGATATTTGGAAGCCCATAGAGGTCTATGGTGAAAAACGAAATATCTTCCGTTCAAAACTGGAAAAAAGCTTTCTGAGAAACCGCTCTGTGTTCTGTTAATTCGTCTCACAGAGTTACATCTTTCCCTTCAAGAAGCCTTTCGATAAGGCTGTTCTTGTGGAATTGGCAAAGGGATATTTGGAAGCCCATAGAGGGCTATGGTGAAAAAGGAAATATCTTCCGTTCAAAACTGGAAAGAAGCTTTCTGAGAAACTGCTCTGTGTTCTGTTAATTCATCTCACAGAGTTACATCTTTCCCTTCAAGAAGCCTTTCGCTAAGGCTGTTCTTGTGGAATTGGCAAAGGGATATTTGGAAGCCCTTAGAGGGCTATGGTGAAAAAGGAAATATCTTCCGTTCAAAACTGGAAAGAAGCTTTCTGAGAATCCGCTCTGTGTTCTTTTAATTCATCTCACAGAGTTACATCTTTCCCTTCAAGAAGCCTTTCGCTAAGGCTGTTCTTGTGGAATTGGCAAAGGGATATTTGCAAGCCCATAGAGGGCTATGGTGAAAAAGGAAATATCTTCCGTTCAATACTGGAAAGAAGCTTTCTGAGAAACTGCTCTGTGTTCTGTTAATTCGTCTCACAGAGTTACATCTTTCCCTTCAAGAAGCCTTTCGCTAAGGCTGTTCTTGTGGAATTGGCAAAGGGATATTTGGAAGCCCATAGAGGGCTATGGTGAAAAAGGAAATATCTTCCGTTCAAAATTGGAAAGAAGATTTCAGAGAAACGGCTCTGTGTTCTGTTAATTCATCTTACAGAGTTACATCTTTTCCTTCAAGAAGCCTTTCGCTAAGGCTGTTCTTGTGGAATTGGCAAAGGGATATTTGGAAGCCCGTAGAGGACTATGGTGAAAAAGGAATATCTTCCGTTCAAAACTGGAAAGAAGCTTTCTGAGAATCCGCTCTGTGTTCTGTTAATTCATCTCACAGAGTTACATCTTTCCCTTGAAGAAGCCTTTCGCTAAGGCTGTTCTTGTGGAATTGGCAAAGGGATATTTGGAAGCCCATAGAGGGCTATGGTGAAAAAGGAAATATCTTCCGTTCAAAATTGGAAAGAAGATTTCAGAGAAACGGCTCTGTGTTCTGTTAATTCATCTTACAGAGTTACATCTTTCCCTTCAAGAAGCCTTTCGCTAAGGCTGTTCTTGTGGAATTGGCAAAGGGATATTTGGAAGCCCATAGAGGACTATGGTGAAAAAGGAAATATCTTCCGTTCAAAACTGGAAAGAAGTTTTCTGAGAAACCGCTCTGTGTTCTGTTAATTCATCTCACAGGGTTACATCTTTCCCTTGAAGAAGACTTTCGCTAAGGCTGTTCTTGTGGAATTGGCAAAGGGATATTTGGAAGCCCATAGAGGGCTATGGTGAAAAAGGAAATATCTTCCGTTCAAAACTGGAAAGAAGCTTTCTGAGAATCCGCTCTGTGTTCTGCTAATTCATCCCACAGAGTTACATCTTTCCCTTCAAGAAGCCTTTCGCTAAGGCTGTTCTTGTGGAATTGGCAAAGGGATATTTGGAAGCCCATAGAGGGCTATGGTGAAAAAGGAAATATCTTCCGTTCAAAACTGGAAAGAAGCTTTCTGAGAAACTGCTCTGTGTTCTGTTAATTCATCTCACAGAGTTACATCTTTCCCTTCAAGAAGCCTTTCGCTAAGGCTGTTCTTGTGGAATTGGCAAAGGGATATTTGGAAGCCCATAGAGGGCTATGGTGAAAAAGGAAATATCTTCCGTTCAAAACTGGAAAGAAGCTTTCTGAGAAACTGCTCTGTGTTCTGTTAATTCATCTCACAGAGTTACATCTTTCCCTTCAAGAAGCCTTTCGCTAAGGCTGTTCTTGTGGAATTGGCAAAGGGATATTTGGAAGCCCATAGAGGGCTATGGTGAAAAAGGAAATATCTTCCGTTCAAAACTGGAAAGAAGCTTTCTGAGAAACTGCTCTGTGTTCTGTTAATTCATCTCACAGAGTTACATCTTTCCCTTCAAGAAGCCTTTCGCTAAGGCTGTTCTTGTGGAATTGGCAAAGGGATATTTCGAAGCCCGTAGAGGGCTATGGTGAAAAAGGAAATATCTTCGGTTGAAAACTGGAATGAAGCTTTCTGAGAAACTGCTCTGTGTTCTGTTAATTCATCTCACAGAGTTACATCTTTCCCTTGAAGAAGCCTTTCGCTAAGGCTGTTCTTGTGGAATTGGCAAAGGGATATTTGGAAGCCCATAGAGGGCTATGGTGAAAAAGGAAATATCTTCCGTTCAAAACTGGAAAGAAGCTTTCTGAGAAACTGCTTTGTGTTCTGTTAATTCGTCTCACAGAGTTCCATCTTTCCCTTCAAGAAGCCTTTCGCTAAGGCTGTTCTTGTGGAATTGGCAAAGGGATATTTGGAAGCCCATAGAGGGCTATGGTGAAAAAGTAAATATCTTCCGTTCAAAACTGGAAAGAAGCTTTCTGAGAAACCGCGCTGTGTTCTGTTAATTCATCTCACAGAGTTACATCTTTCCCTTAAAGAAGTCTTTCGCTAAGGCTGTTCTTGTGGAATTGGCAAAGGGATATTTGGAAGCCCATAGAGGGCTATGGTGAAAAAGGAAATATCTTCCGTTCAAAACTGGAAAGAAGTTTTCTGAGAAACCTCTCTGTGTTCTGTTAATTCATCTCACAGGGTTACATCTTTCCCTTGAAGAAGACTTTCGCTAAGGCTGTTCTTGTGGAATTGGCAAAGGGATATTTGGAAGCCCATAGAGGGCTATGGTGAAAAAGGAAATATCTTCCGTTCAAAACTGGAAAGAAGCTTTCTGAGAAACTGCTCTGTGTTCTGTTAATTCATCTCACAGAGTTACATCTTTCCCTTCAAGAAGCCTTTCGCTAAGGCTGTTCTTGTGGAATTGGCAAAGGGATATTTGGAAGCCCATAGAGGGCTATGGTGAAAAAGGAAATATCTTCCGTTCAAAACTGGAAAGAAGCTCTCTGAGAAACTGCTCTGTGTTCTGTTAATTCATCTCACAGACTTACATCTTTCCCTTCAAGAAGCCTTTCGCTAAGGCTGTTCTTGTGGAATTGGCAAAGGGATATTTGGAAGCCCATAGAGGGCTATGGTGAAAAAGGAAATATCTTCCGTTCAAAACTGGAAAGAAGCTTTCTGAGAAACCGCGCTGTGTTCTGTTAATTCATCTCACAGAGTTACATCTTTCCCTTCAAGAAGCCTTTCGCTAAGGCTGTTCTTGTGGAATTGGCAAAGGGATATTTGGAAGCCCATAGAGGGCTATGGTGAAAAAGGAAATATCTTCCGTTCAAAACTGGAAAGAAGCTTTCTGAGAAACTGCTCTGTGTTCTGTTAATTCATCTCACAGAGTTACATCTTTCCCTTCAAGAAGCCTTTCGCTAAGGCTGTTCTTGTGGAATTGGCAAAGGGATATTTGGAAGCCCTTAGAGGGCTATGGTGAAAAAGGAAATATCTTCCGTTCAAAACTGGAAAGAAGCTTTCTGAGAATCCGCTCTGTGTTCTTTTAATTCATCTCACAGAGTTACATCTTTCCCTTCAAGAAGCCTTTCGCTAAGGCTGTTCTTGTGGAATTGGCAAAGGGATATTTGCAAGCCCATAGAGGGCTATGGTGAAAAAGGAAATATCTTCCGTTCAATACTGGAAAGAAGCTTTCTGAGAAACTGCTCTGTGTTCTGTTAATTCGTCTCACAGAGTTACATCTTTCCCTTCAAGAAGCCTTTCGCTAAGGCTGTTCTTGTGGAATTGGCAAAGGGATATTTGGAAGCCCATAGAGGGCTATGGTGAAAAAGGAAATATCTTCCGTTCAAAATTGGAAAGAAGATTTCAGAGAAACGGCTCTGTGTTCTGTTAATTCATCTTACAGAGTTACATCTTTTCCTTCAAGAAGCCTTTCGCTAAGGCTGTTCTTGTGGAATTGGCAAAGGGATATTTGGAAGCCCGTATAGGGCTATGGTGAAAAAGGAATATCTTCCGTTCAAAACTGGAAAGAAGCTTTCTGAGAATCCGCTCTGTGTTCTGTTAATTCATCTCACAGAGTTACATCTTTCCCTTGAAGAAGCCTTTCGCTAAGGCTGTTCTTGTGGAATTGGCAAAGGGATATTTGGAAGCCCATAGAGGGCTATGGTGAAAAAGGAAATATCTTCCGTTCAAAATTGGAAAGAAGATTTCAGAGAAACGGCTCTGTGTTCTGTTAATTCATCTTACAGAGTTACATCTTTCCCTTCAAGAAGCCTTTCGCTAAGGCTGTTCTTGTGGAATTGGCAAAGGGATATTTGGAAGCCCATAGAGGACTATGGTGAAAAAGGAAATATCTTCCGTTCAAAACTGGAAAGAAGTTTTCTGAGAAACCGCTCTGTGTTCTGTTAATTCATCTCACAGGGTTACATCTTTCCCTTGAAGAAGACTTTCGCTAAGGCTGTTCTTGTGGAATTGGCAAAGGGATATTTGGAAGCCCATAGAGGGCTATGGTGAAAAAGGAAATATCTTCCGTTCAAAACTGGAAAGAAGCTTTCTGAGAATCCGCTCTGTGTTCTGCTAATTCATCCCACAGAGTTACATCTTTCCCTTCAAGAAGCCTTTCGCTAAGGCTGTTCTTGTGGAATTGGCAAAGGGATATTTGGAAGCCCATAGAGGGCTATGGTGAAAAAGGAAATATCTTCCGTTCAAAACTGGAAAGAAGCTTTCTGAGAAACTGCTCTGTGTTCTGTTAATTCATCTCACAGAGTTATATCTTTCCCTTCAAGAAGCCTTTCGCTAAGGCTGTTCTTGTGGCATTGGCAAAGGGATATTTGGAAGCCCATAGAGGGCTATGGTGAAAAAGGAAATATCTTCCGTTCAAAACTGGAAAGAAGCTTTCTGAGAAACTGCTCTGTGTTCTGTTAATTCATCTCACAGAGTTACATCTTTCCCTTGAAGAAGCCTTTCGCTAAGACTGTTCTTGTGGAATTGGCAAAGGGATATTTGGAAGCCCATAGAGGGCTATGGTGAAAAAGGAAATATCTTCCGTTCAAAACTGGAAAGAAGCTTTCTGAGAAACCGCTCTGTGTTCTGTTAATTCATCTCACAGAGTTACATCTTTCCCTTTAAGAAGCCTTTCGCTAAGGCTGTTCTTGTGGAATTGGCAAAGGGATATTTGGAAGCCCATAGAGGGCTATGGTCAAAAAGGAAATATATTCCGTTCAAAACTGGAAAGTAGCTTTCTGAGAAACTGCTCTGTGTTCTGTTAATTCATCTCACAGAGTTATATCTTTCCCTTGAAGAAGCCTTTCGCTAAGGCTGTTCTTGTGGAATTGGCAAAGGGATATTTGGAAGCCCATAGAGGGCTATGGTGAAAAACGAAATATCTTCCGTTCAAAACTGGAAGGAATCTTTCTGAGAAACCGCTCTGTGTTCTGTTAATTCATCTCACAGAGTTACATCTTTCCCTTTAAGAAGCCTTTCGCTAAGGCTGTTCTTGTGGAATTGGCAAAGGGATATTTGGAAGCCCATAGAGTGCTATGGTCAAAAAGGAAATATCTTCCGTTCAAAACTGGAAAGTAGCTTTCTTAGAAACTGCTCTGTGTTCTGTTAATTCATCTCACAGAGTTACATCTTTCCCTTCAAGAAGCCTTTCGCTAAGGCTGTTCTTGTGGAATTGACAAAGGGATATTTGGAAGCCCATAGAGGGCTATGGTGAAAAAGGAAATATCTTCTGTTCAAAACTGGAAAGAAGCTTTCTGAGAAACCGCTCTGTGTTCTGTTAATTCGTCTCACAGAGTTACATCTTTCCCTTCAAGAAGAATTTCGCTAAGGCTGTTCTTGTGGAATTGGCAAAGGGATATTTGGAAGCCCATAGAGGGCTATGGTGAAAAAGGAAATATCTTCCGTTCAAAACTGGAAAGAAACTTTCTGAGAAATCGCTCTGTGTTCTGTTAATTCATCTCACAGAGTTACATCTTTCCCTTGAAGAAGCCTTTTGCTAAGGCTGTTCTTGTGGAATTGGCAAAGGGATATTTGGAAGCCCATAGAGGGCTATGGTGAAAAAGGAAATATCTTCCGTTCAAAACTGGAAAGAAGCTTTCTGAGAAACTGCTCTGTGTTCTGTTAATTCATCTCACAGAGTTACATCTTTCCCTTCAAGAAGACTTTCGCTAAAGCTGTTCTTGTGGAATTGGCAAAGGGATATTTGGAAGCCCATAGACGGCTATGGTGAAAAAGGAAATATCTTCCGTTCATAACTGGAAAGAAGCTTTCTGAGAAACCGCTCTGTGTTCTGTTAATTCATCTCACAGAGTTACATCTTTCCCTTCAAGAAGCCTTTCGCTAAGGCTGTTCTTGTGGAATTGGCAAAGGGATATTTGGAAGCCCTTAGAGGGCTATGGTGAAAAAGGAAATATCTTCCGTTCAAAACTGGAAAGAAGCTTTCTGAGAAACTGCTCTGTGTTCTGTTAATTCATCTCACAGAGTTACATCTTTCCCTTCAAGAAGCCTTTCCCTACGGCTGTTCTTGTGGAATGGGAAAAGGGATATTTGGAAGCCCATAGAGGGCTATGGTGAAAAAGGAAATATCTTCCGTTCAAAACTGGAAAGAAGCTTTCTGAGAAACTGCTCTGTGTTCTGGTAATTCATCTCACAGAGTTACATCTTTCCCTTGAAGAAGCCTTTCGCTAAGGCTGTTCTTGTGGAATTGGCAAAGGGATATTTGGAAGCCCATAGAGGGCTATGGTGAAAAAGGAAATATCTTCCGTTCAAAACTGGAAAGAAGCTTTCAGAGAAACTGCTCTGTGTTCTGTTAATTCATCTCACAGAGTTACATCTTTCCCTTGAAGAAGCCTTTCCCTAAGGCTGTTCTTGTGGAATTGGCAAAGGGATATTTGGAAGCCCATAGAGGGCTATGGTGAAAAAGGAAATATCTTCCGTTCAAAACTGGAAAGAAGCTTTCTGAGAAACCGCTCTGTGTTCTGTTAATTCATCTCACAGAGTTACATCTTTCCCTTCAAGAAGACTTTCGCTAAGCCTGTTCTTGTGGAATTGGCAAAGGGATATTTGGAAGCGCTTAGAAGGCTACGGTCAAAAAGGAATTATCTTCCCTTCAAAACTGGAAAGAAGCTTTCTGAGAAACTGCTCTGTGTTCTGTTAATTCACCTCACAGAGTTACATCTTTCCCTTCAAGAAGCCTTTCGCTAAGGCTGTTCTTGTGGAATTGTCAAAGGGATATTTGGAAGCCCATAGAGGGCTATGGTGAAAAAGGAAATATCTTCCGTTCAAAACTGGAAAGAAGCTTTCTGAGAAACCGCTGTGTGTTCTGTTAATTCATCTCACAGAGTTACATCTTTCCCTTCAAGAAGCCTTTCGCTAAGGCTGTTCTTGTGGAATTGGCAAAGGGATATTTGGAAGCCCATAGAGGGCTATGGTGAAAAAGGAAATATCTTCCGTTCAAAACTGGAAAGAAGCTTTCAGAGAAACTGCTCTGTGTTCTGTTAATTCATCTCACAGAGTTACACCTTTCCCTTGAAGAAGCCTTTCGCTAAGGCTGTTCTTGTGGAATTGGCAAAGGGATATTTGGAAGCCCATAGAGGGCTATGGTGAAAAAGGAAATATCTTCCGTTCAAAACTGGAAAGAAGCTTTCTGAGAAACCGCTCTGTGTTCTGTTAATTCATCTCACAGAGTTACATCTTTCCCTTCAAGAAGACTTTCGCTAAGGCTGTTCTTGTGGAATTGGCAAAGGGATATTTGGAAGCCCATAGAAGGCTATGGTCAAAAAGGAATTATCTTCCCTTCAAAACTGGAAAGAAGCTTTCTGAGAAACTGCTCTGTGTTCTGTTAATTCACCTCACAGAGTTACATCTTTCCCTTCAAGAAGCCTTTCGCTAAGGCTGTTCTTCTGGAATTGTCAAAGGGATATTTGGAAGTCCATAGAGGGCTATGGTGAAAAAGGAAATATCTTCCGTTCAAAACTGGAAAGAAGCTTTCTGAGAAACCGCTGTGTGTTCTGTTAATTCATCTCACAGAGTTACATCTTTCCCTTCAAGAAGCCTTTCGCTAAGGCTGTTCTTGTGGAATTGGCAAAGGGATATTTGGAAGCCCATAGAGGGCTATGGTGAAAAAGGAAATATCTTCCGTTCAAAACTGGAAAGAAGCTTTCTGAGAATCCGCTCTGTGTTCTGTTAATTCATCTCACAGAGTTACATCTTTCCCTTCAAGAAGCGTTTCGCTAAGGCTGTTCTTGTGGAATTGGCAAAGGGATATTTGGAAGCCCATAGAGGGCTATGGTGAAAAAGGAAATATCTTCCGTTCAAAACTGGAAAGAAGCTTTCTGAGAAACTGCTCTGTGTTCTGTTAATTCGTCTCACAGAGTTACATCTTTCTCTTGAAGAAGCCTTTCGCTAAGGCTGTTCTTGTGGAATTGGCAAAGGGATATTTGGAAGCCCATAGAGGGCTATGGTGAAAAAGGAAATATCTTCCGTTCAAAACTGGAAAGAAGCTTTCTGAGAAACTGCTTTGTGTTCTGTTAATTCGTCTCACAGAGTTCCATCTTTCCCTTCAAGAAGCCTTTCGCTAAGGCTGTTCTTGTGGAATTGGCAAAGGGATATTTGGAAGCCCATAGAGGGCTATGGTGAAAAAGTAAATATCTTCCGTTCAAAACTGGAAAGAAGCTTTCTGAGAAACCGCGCTGTGTTCTGTTAATTCATCTCACAGAGTTACATCTTTCCCTTAAAGAAGTCTTTCGCTAAGGCTGTTCTTGTGGAATTGGCAAAGGGATATTTGGAAGCCCATAGAGGGCTATGGTGAAAAAGGAAATATCTTCCGTTCAAAACTGGAAAGAAGTTTTCTGAGAAACCTCTCTGTGTTCTGTTAATTCATCTCACAGGGTTACATCTTTCCCTTGAAGAAGACTTTCGCTAAGGCTGTTCTTGTGGAATTGGCAAAGGGATATTTGGAAGCCCATAGAGGGCTATGGTGAAAAAGGAAATATCTTCCGTTCAAAACTGGAAAGAAGCTTTCTGAGAAACTGCTCTGTGTTCTGTTAATTCATCTCACAGAGTTACATCTTTCCCTTCAAGAAGCCTTTCGCTAAGGCTGTTCTTGTGGAATTGGCAAAGGGATATTTGGAAGCCCATAGAGGGCTATGGTGAAAAAGGAAATATCTTCCGTTCAAAACTGGAAAGAAGCTCTCTGAGAAACTGCTCTGTGTTCTGTTAATTCATCTCACAGAGTTACATCTTTCCCTTCAAGAAGCCTTTCGCTAAGGCTGTTCTTGTGGAATTGGCAAAGGGATATTTGGAAGCCCATAGAGGGCTATGGTGAAAAAGGAAATATCTTCCGTTCAAAACTGGAAAGAAGCTTTCTGAGAAACTGCTCTGTGTTCTGTTAATTCATCTCACAGAGTTACATCTTTCCCTTCAAGAAGCCTTTCGCTAAGGCTGTTCTTGTGGAATTGGCAAAGGGATATTTGGAAGCCCGTAGAGGGCTATGGTGAAAAAGGAAATATCTTCGGTTGAAAACTGGAAAGAAGCTTTCTGAGAAACTGCTCTGTGTTCTGTTAATTCATCTCACAGAGTTACATCTTTCCCTTGAAGAAGCCTTTCGCTAAGGCTGTTCTTGTGGAATTGGCAAAGGGATATTTGGAAGCCCATAGAGGGCTATGGTGAAAAAGGAAATATCTTCCGTTCAAAACTGGAAAGAAGCTTTCTGAGAAACTGCTTTGTGTTTTGTTAATTCGTCTCACAGAGTTCCATCTTTCCCTTCAAGAAGCCTTTCGCTAAGGCTGTTCTTGTGGAATTGGCAAAGGGATATTTGGAAGCCCATAGAGGGCTATGGTGAAAAAGTAAATATCTTCCGTTCAAAACTGGAAAGAATCTTTCTGAGAAACCGCGCTGTGTTCTGTTAATTCATCTCACAGAGTTACATCTTTCCATTAAAGAAGCCTTTCGCCTAGGCTGTTCTTGTGGAATTGGCAAAGGGATATTTGGAAGACCTAAGAGGGCTATGGTGAAAAAGGAAATATCTTCCGTTCAAAACTGGAAAGAAGCTTTCTGAGAAACTGCTCTGTGTTCTGTTAATTCATCTCACAGAGTTACATCTTTCCCTTCAAGAAGCCTTTCGCTAAGGCTGTTCTTGTGGCATTGGCAAAGGGATATTTGGAAGCCCATAGAGGGCTATGGTGAAAAAGGAAATATCTTCCGTTCAAAACTGGAAAGAAGCTTTCTGAGAAACTGCTCTGTGTTCTGTTAATTCATCTCACAGAGTTACATCTTTCCCTTCAAGAAGCCTTTCGCTAAGACTGTTCTTGTGGAATTGGCAAAGGGATATTTGGAAGCCCATAGAGGGCTATGGTGAAAAAGGAAATATCTTCCGTTCAAAACTGGAAAGAAGCTTTCTGAGAAACCGCTCTGTGTTCTGTTAATTCATCTCACAGAGTTACATCTTTCCCTTTAAGAATCCTTTCGCTAAGGCTGTTCTTGTGGAATTGGCAAAGGGATATTTGGAAGCCCATAGAGGGCTATGGTCAAAAAGGAAATATATTCCGTTCAAAACTGGAAAGTAGCTTTCTGAGAAACTGCTCTGTGTTCTGTTAATTCATCTCACAGAGTTATATCTTTCCCTTGAAGAAGCCTTTCACTAAGGCTGTTCTTGTGGAATTGCCAAAGGGATATTTGGAAGCCCATAGAGGTCTATGGTGAAAAACGAAATATCTTCCGTTCAAAACTGGAAAAAAGCTTTCTGAGAAACCGCTCTGTGTTCTGTTAATTCGTCTCACAGAGTTACATCTTTCCCTTCAAGAAGCCTTTCGATAAGGCTGTTCTTGTGGAATTGGCAAAGGGATATTTGGAAGCCCATAGAGGGCTATGGTGAAAAAGGAAATATCTTCCGTTCAAAACTGGAAAGAAGCTTTCTGAGAAACTGCTCTGTGTTCTGTTAATTCATCTCACAGAGTTACATCTTTCCCTTCAAGAAGCCTTTCGCTAAGGCTGTTCTTGTGGAATTGGCAAAGGGATATTTGGAAGCCCTTAGAGGGCTATGGTGAAAAAGGAAATATCTTCCGTTCAAAACTGGAAAGAAGCTTTCTGAGAATCCGCTCTGTGTTCTTTTAATTCATCTCACAGAGTTACATCTTTCCCTTCAAGAAGCCTTTCGCTAAGGCTGTTCTTGTGGAATTGGCAAAGGGATATTTGCAAGCCCATAGAGGGCTATGGTGAAAAAGGAAATATCTTCCGTTCAATACTGGAAAGAAGCTTTCTGAGAAACTGCTCTGTGTTCTGTTAATTCGTCTCACAGAGTTACATCTTTCCCTTCAAGAAGCCTTTCGCTAAGGCTGTTCTTGTGGAATTGGCAAAGGGATATTTGGAAGCCCATAGAGGGCTATGGTGAAAAAGGAAATATCTTCCGTTCAAAATTGGAAAGAAGATTTCAGAGAAACGGCTCTGTGTTCTGTTAATTCATCTTACAGAGTTACATCTTTTCCTTCAAGAAGCCTTTCGCTAAGGCTGTTCTTGTGGAATTGGCAAAGGGATACTTGGAAGCCCGTAGAGGGCTATGGTGAAAAAGGAATATCTTCCGTTCAAAACTGGAAAGAAGCTTTCTGAGAATCCGCTCTGTGTTCTGTTAATTCATCTCACAGAGTTACATCTTTCCCTTGAAGAAGCCTTTCGCTAAGGCTGTTCTTGTGGAATTGGCAAAGGGATATTTGGAAGCCCATAGAGGGCTATGGTGAAAAAGGAAATATCTTCCGTTCAAAATTGGAAAGAAGATTTCAGAGAAACGGCTCTGTGTTCTGTTAATTCATCTTACAGAGTTACATCTTTCCCTTCAAGAAGCCTTTCGCTAAGGCTGTTCTTGTGGAATTGGCAAAGGGATATTTGGAAGCCCATAGAGGACTATGGTGAAAAAGGAAATATCTTCCGTTCAAAACTGGAAAGAAGTTTTCTGAGAAACCGCTCTGTGTTCTGTTAATTCATCTCACAGGGTTACATCTTTCCCTTGAAGAAGACTTTCGCTAAGGCTGTTCTTGTGGAATTGGCAAAGGGATATTTGGAAGCCCATAGAGGGCTATGGTGAAAAAGGAAATATCTTCCGTTCAAAACTGGAAAGAAGCTTTCTGAGAAACTGCTTTGTGTTCTGTTAATTCGTCTCACAGAGTTCCATCTTTCCCTTCAAGAAGCCTTTCGCTAAGGCTGTTCTTGTGGAATTGGCAAAGGGATATTTGGAAGCCCATAGAGGGCTATGGTGAAAAAGTAAATATCTTCCGTTCAAAACTGGAAAGAAGCTTTCTGAGAAACCGCGCTGTGTTCTGTTAATTCATCTCACAGAGTTACATCTTTCCCTTAAAGAAGTCTTTCGCTAAGGCTGTTCTTGTGGAATTGGCAAAGGGATATTTGGAAGCCCATAGAGGGCTATGGTGAAAAAGGAAATATCTTCCGTTCAAAACTGGAAAGAAGTTTTCTGAGAAACCTCTCTGTGTTCTGTTAATTCATCTCACAGGGTTACATCTTTCCCTTGAAGAAGACTTTCGCTAAGGCTGTTCTTGTGGAATTGGCAAAGGGATATTTGGAAGCCCATAGAGGGCTATGGTGAAAAAGGAAATATCTTCCGTTCAAAACTGGAAAGAAGCTTTCTGAGAAACTGCTCTGTGTTCTGTTAATTCATCTCACAGAGTTACATCTTTCCCTTCAAGAAGCCTTTCGCTAAGGCTGTTCTTGTGGAATTGGCAAAGGGATATTTGGAAGCCCATAGAGGGCTATGGTGAAAAAGGAAATATCTTCCGTTCAAAACTGGAAAGAAGCTCTCTGAGAAACTGCTCTGTGTTCTGTTAATTCATCTCACAGAGTTACATCTTTCCCTTCAAGAAACCTTTCGCTAAGGCTGTTCTTGTGGAATTGGCAAAGGGATATTTGGAAGCCCATAGAGGGCTATGGTGAAAAAGGAAATATCTTCCGTTCAAAACTGGAAAGAAGCTTTCTGAGAAACTGCTCTGTGTTCTGTTAATTCATCTCACAGAGTTACATCTTTCCCTTCAAGAAGCCTTTCGCTAAGGCTGTTCTTGTGGAATTGGCAAAGGGATATTTGGAAGCCCGTAGAGGGCTATGGTGAAAAAGGAAATATCTTCGGTTGAAAACTGGAAAGAAGCTTTCTGAGAAACTGCTCTGTGTTCTGTTAATTCATCTCACAGAGTTACATCTTTCCCTTGAAGAAGCCTTTCGCTAAGGCTGTTCTTGTGGAATTGGCAAAGGGATATTTGGAAGCCCATAGAGGGCTATGGTGAAAAAGGAAATATCTTCCGTTCAAAACTGGAAAGAAGCTTTCTGAGAAACTGCTTTGTGTTCTGTTAATTCGTCTCACAGAGTTCCATCTTTCCCTTCAAGAAGCCTTTCGCTAAGGCTGTTCTTGTGGAATTGGCAAAGGGATATTTGGAAGCCCATAGAGGGCTATGGTGAAAAAGGAAATATCTTCCGTTCAAAACTGGAAAGAAGCTTTCTGAGAAACCGCGCTGTGTTCTGTTAATTCATCTCACAGAGTTACATCTTTCCCTTCAAGAAGCCTTTCGCTAAGGCTGTTCTTGTGGAATTGGCAAAGGGATATTTGGAAGCCCATAGAGGGCTATGGTGAAAAAGGAAATATCTTCCGTTCAAAACTGGAAAGAAGCTTTCTGAGAAACTGCTCTGTGTTCTGTTAATTCATCTCACAGAGTTACATCTTTCCCTTCAAGAAGCCTTTCGCTAAGGCTGTTCTTGTGGAATTGGCAAAGGGATATTTGGAAGCCGTTAGAGGGCTATGGTGAAAAAGGAAATATCTTCCGTTCAAAACTGGAAAGAAGCTTTCTGAGAATCCGCTCTGTGTTCTTTTAATTCATCTCACAGAGTTACATCTTTCCCTTCAAGAAGCCTTTCGCTAAGGCTGTTCTTGTGGAATTGGCAAAGGGATATTTGCAAGCCCATAGAGGGCTATGGTGAAAAAGGAAATATCTTCCGTTCAATACTGGAAAGAAGCTTTCTGAGAAACTGCTCTGTGTTCTGTTAATTCGTCTCACAGAGTTACATCTTTCCCTTCAAGAAGCCTTTCGCTAAGGCTGTTCTTGTGGAATTGGCAAAGGGATATTTGGAAGCCCATAGAGGGCTATGGTGAAAAAGGAAATATCTTCCGTTCAAAATTGGAAAGAAGATTTCAGAGAAACGGCTCTGTGTTCTGTTAATTCATCTTACAGAGTTACATCTTTTCCTTCAAGAAGCCTTTCGCTAAGGCTGTTCTTGTGGAATTGGCAAAGGGATATTTGGAAGCCCGTAGAGGGCTATGGTGAAAAAGGAATATCTTCCGTTCAAAACTGGAAAGAAGCTTTCTGAGAATCCGCTCTGTGTTCTGTTAATTCATCTCACAGAGTTACATCTTTCCCTTGAAGAAGCCTTTCGCTAAGGCTGTTCTTGTGGAATTGGCAAAGGGATATTTGGAAGCCCATAGAGGGCTATGGTGAAAAAGGAAATATCTTCCGTTCAAAATTGGAAAGAAGATTTCAGAGAAACGGCTCTGTGTTCTGTTAATTCATCTTACAGAGTTACATCTTTCCCTTCAAGAAGCCTTTCGCTAAGGCTGTTCTTGTGGAATTGGCAAAGGGATATTTGGAAGCCCATAGAGGACTATGGTGAAAAAGGAAATATCTTCCGTTCAAAACTGGAAAGAAGTTTTCTGAGAAACCGCTCTGTGTTCTGTTAATTCATCTCACAGGGTTACATCTTTCCCTTGAAGAAGACTTTCGCTAAGGCTGTTCTTGTGGAATTGGCAAAGGGATATTTGGAAGCCCATAGAGGGCTATGGTGAAAAAGGAAATATCTTCCGTTCAAAACTGGAAAGAAGCTTTCTGAGAATCCGCTCTGTGTTCTGCTAATTCATCCCACAGAGTTACATCTTTCCCTTCAAGAAGCCTTTCGCTAAGGCTGTTCTTGTGGAATTGGCAAAGGGATATTTGGAAGCCCATAGAGGGCTATGGTGAAAAAGGAAATATCTTCCGTTCAAAACTGGAAAGAAGCTTTCTGAGAAACTGCTCTGTGTTCTGTTAATTCATCTCACAGAGTTATATCTTTCCCTTCAAGAAGCCTTTCGCTAAGGCTGTTCTTGTGGCATTGGCAAAGGGATATTTGGAAGCCCATAGAGGGCTATGGTGAAAAAGGAAATATCTTCCGTTCAAAACTGGAAAGAAGCTTTCTGAGAAACTGCTCTGTGTTCTGTTAATTCATCTCACAGAGTTACATCTTTCCCTTCAAGAAGCCTTTCGCTAAGACTGTTCTTGTGGAATTGGCAAAGGGATATTTGGAAGCCCATAGAGGGCTATGGTGAAAAAGGAAATATCTTCCGTTCAAAACTGGAAAGAAGCTTTCTGAGAAACCGCTCTGTGTTCTGTTAATTCATCTCACAGAGTTACATCTTTCCCTTTAAGAAGCCTTTCGCTAAGGCTGTTCTTGTGGAATTGGCAAAGGGATATTTGGAAGCCCATAGAGGGCTATGGTCAAAAAGGAAATATATTCCGTTCAAAACTGGAAAGTAGCTTTCTGAGAAACTGCTCTGTGTTCTGTTAATTCATCTCACAGAGTTATATCTTTCCCTTGAAGAAGCCTTTCGCTAAGGCTGTTCTTGTGGAATTGGCAAAGGGATATTTGGAAGCCCATAGAGGGCTATGGTGAAAAACGAAATATCTTCCGTTCAAAACTGGAAAAAAGCTTTCTGAGAAACCGCTCTATGTTCTGTTAATTCGTCTCACAGAGTTACATCTTTCCCTTCAAGAAGCCTTTCGATAAGGCTGTTCTTGTGGAATTGGCAAAGGGATATTTGGAAGCCCATATAGGGCTATGGTGAAAAAGGAAATATCTTCCGTTCAAAACTGGAAAGAAGCTTTCTGAGAAACTGCTCTGTGTTCTGTTAATTCATCTCACAGAGTTACATCTTTCCCTTCAAGAAGCCTTTCGCTAAGGCTGTTCTTTTGGAATTGGCAAAGGGATATTTGGAAGCCCTTAGAGGGCTATGGTGAAAAAGGAAATATCTTCCGTTCAAAACTGGAAAGAAGCTTTCTGAGAATCCGCTCTGTGTTCTGTTAATTCATCTCACAGAGTTACATCTTTCCCTTCAAGAAGCCTTTCGCTAAGGCTGTTCTTGTGGAATTGGCAAAGGGATATTTGCAAGCCCATAGAGGGCTATGGTGAAAAAGGAAATATCTTCCGTTCAAAACTGGAAAGAAGCTTTCTGAGAAACTGCTCTGTGTTCTGTTAATTCGTCTCACAGAGTTACATCTTTCCCTTGAAGAAGCCTTTCGCTAAGGCTGTTCTTGTGGAATTGGCAAAGGGATATTTGGAAGCCCATAGAGGGCTATGGTGAAAAAGGAAATACCTTCCGTTCAAAATTGGAAAGAAGATTTCAGAGAAACGGCTCTGTGTTCTGTTAATTCATCTTACAGAGTTACATCTTTCCCTTCAAGAAGCCTTTCGCTAAGGCTGTTCTTGTGGAATTGGCAAAGGGATATTTGGAAGCTCATAGAGTGCTATGGTGAAAAAGGAAATATCTTCCGTTCAAAACTGGAAAGAAGTTTTGTGAGAAACCGCTCTGTGTTCTGTTAATTCATCTCACAGGGATACATCTTTCCCTTGAAGAATACTTTCGCTAAGGCTGTTCTTGTGGAATTGGCAAAGGGATATTTGGAAGCCCATAGAGGGCTATGGTGAAAAAGGAAATATCTTCCGTTCAAAACTGGAAAGAAGCTTTCTGAGAAACTACTCTGTGTTCTGTTAATTCGTCTCACAGAGTTACATAATTCCCTTCAAGAAGCCTTTCGCTAAGGCTGTTCTTGTGGAATTGGCAAAGGGATATTTCGAAGCCCATAGAGGGCTATGGTGAAAAAGGAAATATCTTCCGTTCAAAATTGGAAAGAAGATTTCAGAGAAACGGCTGTGTTCTGTTAATTCATCTCACAGAGTTACATCTTTCCCTTCAAGAAGCCTTTCGCTAAAGCTGTTCTTGTGGAATTGGCAAAGGGATATTTGGAAGCCCATAGAGGGCTATGGTGAAAAAGGAAATATCTTCCCTTCAAAATTGGAAAGAAGATTTCAGAGAAACGGCTCTGTGTTCTGTTAATTCATCTCACAGAGTTACATCTTTCCCTTCAAGAAGCCTTTCGCTAAGGCTGTTCTTGTGGAATTGGCAAAGGGATATTTGGAAGCCCATAGAGGGCTATGGTGAAAAAGGAATATCTTCCGTTCAAAACTGGAAAGAAGCTTTCTGAGAATCCGCTCTGTGTTCTGTTAATTCATCTCACAGAGTTACAACTTTCCCTTGAAGAAACCTTTCGCTAAGGCTGTTCTTGTGGAATTGGCAAAGGGATATTTGGAAGCCCATAGAGGGCTATGGTGAAAAAGGAAATATCTTCCGTTCAAAACTGGAAAGAAGCTTTCTGAGAAACTGCTCTGTGTTCTGTTAATTCGTCTCACAGAGTTACATCTTTCCCTTGAAGAAGCCTTTCGCTAAGGCTGTTCTTGTGGAATTGGCAAAGGGATATTTGGAAGCCCATAGAGGGCTATGGTGAAAAAGGAAATATCTTCCGTTCAAAATTGGAAAGAAGATTTCAGAGAAACGGCTCTGTGTTCTGTTAATTCATCTTACAGAGTTACATCTTTCCCTTCAAGAAGCCTTTCGCTAAGGCTGTTCTTGTGGAATTGGCAAAGGGATATTTGGAAGCCCATAGAGGGCTATGGTGAAAAAGGAAATATCTTCCGTTCAAAACTGGAAAGAAGCTTTCTGAGAAACTGCTCTGTGTTCTGTTAATTCGACTCACAGAGTTACATCTTTCCCTTGAAGAAGCCTTTCGCTAAGGCTGTTCTTGTGGAATTGGCAAAGGGATATTTGGAAGCCCATAGAGGGCTATGGTGAAAAAGGAAATATCTTCCGTTCAAAATTGGAAAGAAGATTTCAGAGAAACGGTTCTGTGTTCTGTTAATTCATCTCACAGAGTTACATCTTTCCCTTCAAGAAGCCTTTCGCTAAGGCTGTTCTTGTGGAATTGGCAAAGGGATATTTGGAAGCCCATAGAGGGCTATGGTGAAAAAGGAAATATCTTCCGTTCAAAACTGGAAAGAAGTTTTCTGAGAAACCGCTCTGTGTTCTGTTAATTCATCTCACAGGGTTACATCTTTCCCTTGAAGAAGACTTTCGCTAAGGCTGTTCTTGTGGAATTGGCAAAGGGATATTTGGAAGCCCATAGAGGGCTATGGTGAAAAAGGAAATATCTTCCGTTCAAAACTGGAAAGAAGCTTTCTGAGAAACTGCTCTGTGTTCTGTTAATTCATCTCACAGAGTTACATCTTTCCCTTCAAGAAGCCTTTCGCTAAGGCTGTTCTTGTGGAATTGGCAAAGGGATATTTGGAAGCCCTTAGAGGGCTATGGTGAAAAAGGAAATATCTTCCGTTCAAAACTGGAAAGAAGCTTTCTGAGAAACTGCTCTGTGTTCTGTTAATTCATCTCACAGAGTTACATCTTTCCCTTCAAGAAGCCTTTCCCTACGGCTGTTCTTGTGGAATGGGAAAAGGGATATTTGGAAGCCCATAGAGGGCTATGGTGAAAAAGGAAATATCTTCCGTTCAAAACTGGAAGGAAGCTTTCAGAGAAACTGCTCTGTGTTCTGTTAATTCATCTCACAGAGTTACATCTTTCCCTTGAAGAAGCCTTTCGCTAAGGCTGTTCTTGTGGAATTGGCAAAGGGATATTTGGAAGCCCATAGAGGGCTAGGGTGAAAAAGGAAATGTCTTCCGTTCAAAACTGGAAAGAAGCTTTCTGAGAAACCGCTCTGTGTTCTGTTAATTCATCTCACAGAGTTACATCTTTCCCTTCAAGAAGACTTTCGCTAAGGCTGTTCTTGTGGAATTGGCAAAGTGATATTTGGAAGCCCATAGAGGGCTATGGTCAGAAAGGAATTATCTTCCCTTCAAAACTGGAAAGAAGCTTTCTGAGAAACTGCTCTGTGTTCTGTTAATTCACCTCACAGAGTTACATCTTTCCCTTCAAGAAACCTTTCGCTAAGGCTGTTCTTGTGGAATTGTCAAAGGGATATTTGGAAGCCCATAGAGGGCTATGGTGAAAAAGGAAATATCTTCGGTTCAAAACTGGAAAGAAGCTTTCTGAGAAACCGCTCTGTGTTCTGTTAATTCATCTCACAGAGTTACATCTTTCCCTTCAAGAAGCCTTTCGCTAAGGCTGTTCTTGTGGAATTGGCAAAGGGATATTTGGAAGCCCATAGAGGGCTATGGTGAAAAAGGAAATATCTTCCGCTCAAAACTGGAAAGAAGCTTTCTGAGAATCCGCTCTGTGTTCTGTTAATTCATCTCACAGAGTTACATCTTTCCCTTCAAGAAGCCTTTCGCTAAGGCTGTTCTTGTGGAATTGGCAAAGGGATATTTGGAAGCCCATAGAGGGCTATGGTGAAAAAGGAAATATCTTCCGTTCAAAACTGGAAAGAAGATTTCAGAGAAACCGCTCTGTGTTCTGTTAATTCATCTTACAGAGTTACATCTTTCCCTTCAAGAAGCCTTTCGCTAAGGCTGTTCTTGTGGAATTGGCAAAGGGATATTTGGAAGCCCATAGAGGGCTATGGTGAAAAAGGAAATATCTTCCGTTCAAAACTGGGAAGAAGTTTTCTGAGAAACCGCTCTGTGTTCTGTTAATTCATCTCACAGGGTTAAATCTTTCCCTTGAAGAAGACTTTCGCTAAGGCTGCTCTTGTGGAATTGACAAAGGGATATTTGGAAGCCCATAGAGGGCTATGGTGAAAAAGGAAATATCTTCCGTTCAAAACTGGAAAGAAGCTTTCTGAGAAACTGCTCTGTGTTCTGTTAATTCATCTCACAGAGTTACATCTTTCCCTTCAAGAAGCCTTTCAAAAGGCTGTTCTTGAGGAATTGGCAAAGGGATATTTGGATGCCCATAGAGGGCTATGGTCAAAAAGGAAATATCTTCCGTTCAAAACTGAAAAGAAGCTATCTGAGAAACTGCTCTGTGTTCTGTTAATTCGTCTCACAGAGTTACATCTTTCCCTTGAAGAAGCCTTTCGCTAAGGCTGTTCTTGTGGAATTGGCAAAGGGATATTTGGATGCCCATAGAGGGCTATGGTGAAAAAGGAAATATCTTCCGTTCAAAACTGGAAAGAAGATTTCAGAGAAACGGCTCTGTGTTCTGTTAATTCATCTTACAGAGTTACATCTTTCCCTTCAAGAAGCCTTTCGCTAAGGCTGTTCTTGTGGTATTGGCAAAGGGATATTTGGAAGCCCATAGAGGGCTATGGTGAAAAAGGAAATGTCTTCCGTTCAAAACTGGAAAGAAGTTTTCTGAGAAACCGCTCTGTGTTCTGTTAATTCATCTCTCAGGGTTACATCTTTCCCTTGAAGAAGACTTTCGCTAAGGCTGTTCTTGTGGAATTGGCAAAGGGATATTTAGAAGCCCATAGAGGGCTATGGTGAAAAAGGAAATATCTTCCGTTCAAAACTGGAAAGAAGCTTTCTGAGAAACTGCTCTGTGTTCTGTTAATTCATCTCACAGAGTTACATCTTTCCCTTGAAGAAGCCTTTCGCTAAGGCTGTTCTTGTGGAATTGGCAAAGGGATATTTGGAAGCCCATAGAGGGCTACGGTGAAAAAGGAAATATCTTCCGTTCAAAACTGGAAAGAAGCTTTCTGAGAAACTGCTCTGTGTTCTGTTAATTCATCTCACAGAGTTACATCTTTCCCTTCAAGAAGCCTTTCGCTAAGGCTGTTCTTGTGGAATTGGCAAAGGGATATTTGGAAGCCCATAGAGGGCTATGGTTGAAAAGGAAATATCTTCCGTTCAAAACTGGAAAGAAGCTTTCTGAGAAACCCCTCTGTGTTCTGTTAATTCGTCTCACAGAGTTACATCTTTCCCTTCAAGAAGCCTTTCGCTAAGGCTGTTCTTGTGGAATTGGCAAAGGGATATTTGGAAGCCCATAGAGGGCTATGGTGAAAAAGGAAATATCTTCCGTTCAAAACTGGAAAGAAGCTTTCTGAGAAATCGCTCTGTGTTCTGTTAATTCATCTCACAGAATTACATCTTTCCCTTGAAGAAGCCTTTTGCTAAGGCTGTTCTTGTGGTATTGGCAAAGGGATATTTGGAAGCCCATAGAGGGCTATGGTGAAAAAGGAAATATCTTCCGTTCAAAACTGGAAAGAAGCTTTCTGAGAAACTGCTCTGTGTTCTGTTAATTCACCTCACAGAGTTACATCTTTCCCTTCAAGAAGCCTTTCGCTAAGGCTGTTCTTGTGGAATTGGCAAAGGGATATATGGAAGCCCATAGAGGGCTAAGGTGAAAAAGGAAATATCTTCCGTTCAAAACTGGAAAGAAGCTTTCTGAGAAACTGCTCTGTGTTCTGTTAATTCATCTCACAGAGTTACATCTTTCCCTTCAAGAAGCCTTTCGCTAAGGCTGTTCTTGTGGAATTGGCAAAGGGATATTTGAAACCCACAGAGGGCTATGGTCAAAAAGGAAATATCTTCCGTTCAAAACTGAAAAGAAGCTTTCTGAGAAACTGCTCTGTGTTCTGTTAATTCGTCTCACAGAGTTACATCTTTCCCTTCAAGAAGCCTTTCGCTAAGGCTGTTCTTGTGGAATTGGCAAAGGGATATTTGGAAGCCCATAGAGGGCTATGGTGAAAAAGGAAATATCTTCCGTTCAAAACTGGAAAGAAGCTTTCTGAGAAACTGCTCTGTGTTCTGTTAATTCGTCTCACAGAGTTACATCTTTCCCTTCAAGAAGCCTTTCCCTAAGGCTGTTCTTCTGGAATTGGCAAAGGGATATTTGGAAGCCCATAGACGGCTATGGTGAAAAAGGAAATATTTTCCGTTCAAAACTGGAAAGAAGCTTTCTGAGAAACCGCTCTGTGTTCGGTTAATTCATCTCACAGAGTTACATCTTTCCCTTCAAGAAGCCTTTCGCTAAGGCTGTTCTTGTGGAATTGGCAAAGGGATATTCGGAAGCCCATAGAGGGCTATGGTGAAAAAGGAAATGCCTTCCGTTCAAAACTGGAAAGAAGCTTTCTGAGAAACTGCTCTGTGTTCTCTTCATTCATCTCACAGAGTTACATCTTTCCCTTCAAGAAGCCTTTCGCTAAGGCTGTTCTTGTGGAATTGGCAAAGGGATATTTGGAAGCCCATAGAGGGCTATGGTGAAAAAGGAACTATCTTCCGTTCAAAACTGGAAAGAAGCTTTCTGAGAAACCGCTCTGTGTTCTGTTAATTCATCTCACAGAGT
This sequence comes from Chlorocebus sabaeus, assembly GCF_047675955.1. Taxonomy (NCBI): domain Eukaryota; kingdom Metazoa; phylum Chordata; class Mammalia; order Primates; family Cercopithecidae; genus Chlorocebus; species Chlorocebus sabaeus. The sequence continues at coordinate 1,813,730 of NW_027327559.1, forward strand.
TACATCTTTCCCTTCAAGAAGCCTTTCGCTAAGGCTGTTCTTGTGGAATTGGCAAAGGGATATTTGGAAGCCCTTAGAGGGCTATGGTGAAAAAGGAAATATCTTCCGTTCAAAACTGGAAAGAAGCTTTCTGAGAAACTGCTCTGTGTTCTGTTAATTCATCTCACAGAGTTACATCTTTCCCTTCAAGAAGCCTTTCCCTACGGCTGTTCTTGTGGAATGGGAAAAGGGATATTTGGAAGCCCATAGAGGGCTATGGTGAAAAAGGAAATATCTTCCGTTCAAAACTGGAAAGAAGCTTTCAGAGAAACTGCTCTGTGTTCTGTTAATTCATCTCACAGAGTTACATCTTTCCCTTGAAGAAGCCTTTCGCTAAGGCTGTTCTTGTGGAATTGGCAAAGGGATATTTGGAAGCCCATAGAGGGCTAGGGTGAAAAAGGAAATATCTTCCGTTCAAAACTGGAAAGAAGCTTTCTGAGAAACCGCTCTGTGTTCTGTTAATTCATCTCACAGAGTTACATCTTTCCCTTCAAGAAGACTTTCGCTAAGGCTGTTCTTGTGGAATTGGCAAAGGGATATTTGGAAGCCCATAGAGGGCTATGGTCAGAAAGGAATTATCTTCCCTTCAAAACTGGAAAGAAGCTTTCTGAGAAACTGCTCTGTGTTCTGTTAATTCACCTCACAGAGTTACATCTTTCCCTTCAAGAAACCTTTCGCTAAGGCTGTTCTTGTGGAATTGTCAAAGGGATATTTGGAAGCCCATAGAGGGCTATGGTGAAAAAGGAAATATCTTCGGTTCAAAACTGGAAAGAAGCTTTCTGAGAAACCGCTCTGTGTTCTGTTAATTCATCTCACAGAGTTACATCTTTCTCTTCAAGAAGCCTTTCGCTAAGGCTGTTCTTGTGGAATTGGCAAAGGGATATTTGGAAGCCCATAGAGGGCTATGGTGAAAAAGGAAATATCTTCCGTTCAAAACTGGAAAGAAGCTTTCTGAGAATCCGCTCTGTGTTCTGTTAATTCATCTCACAGAGGTACATCTTTCCCTTCAAGAAGCCTTTCGCTAAGGCTGTTCTTGTGGAATTGGCAAAGGGATATTTGGAAGCCCATAGAGGGCTATGGTGAAAAAGGAAATATCTTCCGTTCAAAACTGGAAAGAAGATTTCAGAGAAACCGCTCTGTGTTCTGTTAATTCATCTTACAGAGTTACATCTTTCCCTTCAAGAAGCCTTTCGCTAAGGCTGTTCTTGTGGAATTGGCAAAGGGATATTTGGAAGCCCATAGAGGGCTATGGTGAAAAAGGAAATATCTTCCGTTCAAAACTGGGAAGAAGTTTTCTGAGAAACCGCTCTGTGTTCTGTTAATTCATCTCACAGGGTTACATCTTTCCCTTGAAGAAGACTTTCGCTAAGGCTGCTCTTGTGGAATTGACAAAGGGATATTTGGAAGCCCATAGAGGGCTATGGTGAAAAAGGAAATATCTTCCGTTCAAAACTGGAAAGAAGCTTTCTGAGAAACTGCTCTGTGTTCTGTTAATTCATCTCACAGAGTTACATCTTTCCCTTCAAGAAGCCTTTCAAAAGGCTGTTCTTGAGGAATTGGCAAAGGGATATTTGGATGCCCATAGAGGGCTATGGTCAAAAAGGAAATATCTTCCGTTCAAAACTGAAAAGAAGCTATCTGAGAAACTGCTCTGTGTTCTGTTAATTCGTCTCACAGAGTTACATCTTTCCCTTGAAGAAGCCTTTCGCTAAGGCTGTTCTTGTGGAATTGGCAAAGGGATATTTGGATGCCCATAGAGGGCTATGGTGAAAAAGGAAATATCTTCCGTTCAAAACTGGAAAGAAGATTTCAGAGAAACGGCTCTGTGTTCTGTTAATTCATCTTACAGAGTTACATCTTTCCCTTCAAGAAGCCTTTCGCTAAGGCTGTTCTTGTGGAATTGGCAAAGGGATATTTGGAAGCCCATAGAGGGCTATGGTGAAAAAGGAAATATCTTCCGTTCAAAACTGGAAAGAAGTTTTCTGAGAAACCGCTCTGTGTTCTGTTAATTCATCTCTCAGGGTTACATCTTTCCCTTGAAGAAGACTTTCGCTAAGGCTGTTCTTGTGGAATTGGCAAAGGGATATTTGGAAGCCCATAGAGGGCTATGGTGAAAAAGGAAATATCTTCCGTTCAAAACTGGAAAGAAGCTCTCTGAGAAACTGCTCTGTGTTCTGTTAATTCATCTCACAGAGTTACATCTTTCCCTTGAAGAAGCCTTTCGCTAAGGCTGTTCCTGTGGAATTGGCAAAGGGATATTTGGAAGCCCATAGAGGGCTACGGTGAAAAAGGAAATATCTTCCGTTCAAAACTGGAAAGAAGCTTTCTGAGAAACTGCTCTGTGTTCTGTTAATTCATCTCACAGAGGTACATCTTTCCCTTCAAGAAGCCTTTCGCTAAGGCTGTTCTTGTGGAATTGGCAAAGGGATATTTGGAAGCCCATAGAGGGCTATGGTGAAAAAGGAAATATCTTCCGTTCAAAACTGGAAAGAAGCTTTCTGAGAAACCCCTCTGTGTTCTGTTAATTCGTCTCACAGAGTTACATCTTTCCCTTCAAGAAGCCTTTCGCTAAGGCTGTTCTTGTGTAATTGGCAAAGGGATATTTGGAAGCCCATAGAGGGCTATGGTGAAAAAGGAAATATCTTCCGTTCAAAACTGGAAAGAAGCTTTCTGAGAAATCGCTCTGTGTTCTGTTAATTCATCTCACAGAATTACATCTTTCCCTTGAAGAAGCCTTTTGCTAAGGCTGTTCTTGTGGTATTGGCAAAGGGATATTTGGAAGCCCATAGAGGGCTATGGTGAAAAAGGAAATATCTTCCGTTCAAAACTGGAAAGAAGCTTTCTGAGAAACTGCTCTGTGTTCTGTTAATTCACCTCACAGAGTTACATCTTTCCCTTCAAGAAGCCTTTCGCTAAGGCTGTTCTTGTGGAATTGGCAAAGGGATATATGGAAGCCCATAGAGGGCTAAGGTGAAAAAGGAAATATCTTCCGTTCAAAACTGGAAAGAAGCTTTCTGAGAAACTGCTCTGTGTTCTGTTAATTCATCTCACAGAGTTACATCTTTCCCTTCAAGAAGCCTTTCGCTAAGGCTGTTCTTGTGGAATTGGCAAAGGGATATTTGAAACCCACAGAGGGCTATGGTCAAAAAGGAAATATCTTCCGTTCAAAACTGAAAAGAAGCTTTCTGAGAAACTGCTCTGTGTTCTGTTAATTCGTCTCACAGAGTTACATCTTTCCCTTCAAGAAGCCTTTCGCTAAGGCTGTTCTTGTGGAATTGGCAAAGGGATATTTGGAAGCCCATAGAGGGCTATGGTGAAAAAGGAAATATCTTCCGTTCAAAACTGGAAAGAAGCTTTCTGAGAAACTGCTCTGTGTTCTGTTAATTCGTCTCACAGAGTTACATCTTTCCCTTCAAGAAGCCTTTCGCTAAGGCTGTTCTTGTGGAATTGGCAAAGGGATATTTGGAAGCCCATAGAGGGCTATGGTGAAAAAGGAAATATCTTCCGTTCAAAACTGGAAAGAAGTTTTCTGAGAAACCGCTCTGTGTTCTGTTAATTCATCTCTCAGGGTTACATCTTTCCCTTGAAGAAGACTTTCGCTAAGGCTGTTCTTGTGGAATTGGCAAAGGGATATTTGGAAGCCCATAGAGGGCTATGGTGAAAAAGGAAATATCTTCCGTTCAAAACTGGAAAGAAGCTTTCTGAGAAACTGCTCTGTGTTCTGTTAATTCATCTCACAGAGTTACATCTTTCCCTTCAAGAAGCCTTTCGCTAAGGCTGTTCTTGTGGAATTGGCAAAGGGATATTTGGAAGCCCATAGAGGGCTACGGTGAAAAAGGAAATATCTTCCGTTCAAAACTGGAAAGAAGCTTTCTGAGAAACTGCTCTGTGTTCTGTTAATTCATCTCACAGAGTTACATCTTTCCCTTCAAGAAGCCTTTCGCTAAGGCTGTTCTTGTGGAATTGGCAAAGGGATATTTGGAAGCCCATAGAGGGCTATGGTGAAAATGGAAATATCTTCCGTTCAAAACTGGAAAGAAGCTTTCTGAGAAACCCCTCTGTGTTCTGTTAATTCGTCTCACAGAGTTACATCTTTCCCTTCAAGAAGCCTTTCGCTAAGGCTGTTCTTGTGTAATTGGCAAAGGGATATTTGGAAGCCCATAGAGGGCTATGGTGAAAAAGGAAATATCTTCCGTTCAAAACTGGAAAGAAGCTTTCTGAGAAATCGCTCTGTGTTCTGTTAATTCATCTCACAGAATTACATCTTTCCCTTGAAGAAGCCTTTTGCTAAGGCTGTTCTTGTGGTATTGGCAAAGGGATATTTGGAAGCCCATAGAGGGCTATGGTGAAAAAGGAAATATCTTCCGTTCAAAACTGGAAAGAAGCTTTCTGAGAAACTGCTCTGTGTTCTGTTAATTCACCTCACAGAGTTACATCTTTCCCTTCAAGAAGCCTTTCGCTAAGGCTGTTCTTGTGGAATTGGCAAAGGGATATATGGAAGCCCATAGAGGGCTAAGGTGAAAAAGGAAATATCTTCCGTTCAAAACTGGAAAGAAGCTTTCTGAGAAACTGCTCTGTGTTCTGTTAATTCATCTCACAGAGTTACATCTTTCCCTTCAAGAAGCCTTTCGCTAAGGCTGTTCTTGTGGAATTGGCAAAGGGATATTTGAAACCCACAGAGAGCTATGGTCAAAAAGGAAATATCTTCCGTTCAAAACTGAAAAGAAGCTTTCTGAGAAACTGCTCTCTGTTCTGTTAATTCGTCTCACAGAGTTACATCTTTCCCTTCAAGAAGCCTTTCGCTAAGGCTGTTCTTGTGGAATTGGCAAAGGGATATTTGGAAGCCCATAGAGGGCTATGGTGAAAAAGGAAATATCTTCCGTTCAAAACTGGAAAGAAGCTTTCTGAGAAACTGCTCTGTGTTCTGTTAATTCGTCTCACAGAGTTACATCTTTCCCTTCAAGAAGCCTTTCCCTAAGGCTGTTCTTCTGGAATTGGCAAAGGGATATTTGGAAGCCCATAGACGGCTATGGTGAAAAAGGAAATATTTTCCGTTCAAAACTGGAAAGAAGCTTTCTGAGAAACCGCTCTGTGTTCGGTTAATTCATCTCACAGAGTTACATCTTTCCCTTTAAGAAGCCTTTCGCTAAGGCTGTTCTTGTGGAATTGGCAAAGGGATATTTGGAAGCCCATAGAGGGCTATGGTCAAAAAGGAAATATCTTCCGTTCAAAACTGGAAAGTAGCTTTCTGAGAAACTGCTCTGTGTTCTGTTAATTCATCTCACAGAGTTACATCTTTCCCTTCAAGAAGCCTTTCGCTAAGGCTGTTCTTGTGGAATTGGCAAAGGGATATTTGGAAGCCCATAGAGGGCTATGGTGAAAAAGGAAATATCTTCCGTTCAAAACTGGAAAGAAGCTTTCTGAGAAACCGGTCTGTGTTCTGTTAATTCGTCTCACAGAGTTACATCTTTCCCTTCAAGAAGCCTTTCGCTTAGGCTGTTCTTGTGGAATTGGCAAAGGGATATTTGGAAGCCCATAGAGGGCTATGGTGAAAAAGGAAATATCTTCCGTTCAAAACTGGAAAGAAGCTTTCTGAGAAACCGCTCTGTGTTCTGTTAATTCATCTCACAGAGTTACATCTTTCCCTTCAAGAAGCCTTTCGCTAAGGCTGTTCTTGTGGAATTGGCAAAGGGATATTTGGAAGCCCATAGAGGGCTATGGTGAAAAAGGAAATATCTTCCGTTCAAAACTGGAAAGAAGCTTTCTGAGAAACTGCTCTGTGTTCTGTTAATTCATCTCACAGGGTTACATCTTTCCCTTCAAGAAGCCTTTCGCTAAGGCTGTTCTTGTGGAATTGGCAAAGGGATATTTGGAAGCCCATAGAGGGCTATGGTGAAAAAGGAAATATCTTCCGTTCAAAACTGGAAGGAATCTTTCTGAGAAACCGCTCTGTGTTCTGTTAATTCATCTCACAGAGTTACATCTTTCCCTTTAAGAAGCCTTTCGCTAAGGCTGTTCTTGTGGAATTGGCAAAGGGATATTTGGAAGACCATAGAGTGCTATGGTAAAAAAGGAAATATCTTCCGTTCAAAACTGGAAAGTAGCTTTCTTACAAACTGCTCTGTGTTCTGTTAATTCATCTCACAGAGTTACATCTTTCCCTTCAAGAAGCCTTTCGCTAAGGCTGTTCTTGTGGAATTGGCAAAGGGATATTTGGAAGCCCATAGAGGGCTATGGTGAAAAAGGAAATATCTTCCGTTCAAAACTGGAAAGAAGCTTTCTGAAAAACCGCTCTGTGTTCTGTTAATTCGTCTCACAGAGTTACATCTTTCCCTTGAAGAAGCCTTTTGCTAAGTCTGTTCTTGTGGAATTGGCAAAGGGATATTTGGAAGCCCATAGAGGGCTATGGTGAAAAAGGAAATATCTTCCGTTCAAAACTGGAAAGAAGCTTTCTGAGAAACTGCTCTGTGTTCTGTTAATTCATCTCACAGAGTTACATCTTTCCATTCAAGAAGCCTTTCGATATGGCTGTTCTTTTGGAATTGGCAAAGGGATATTTGGAAGCCCATAGAGGGCTATGGTGAAAAAGGAAATATCTTCCCTTCAAAACTGGAAAGAAGCTTTCTGAGAAACTGCTCTGTATTCTGTTAATTCATCTCACGGAGTTACATCTTTCCCTTCAAGAAGCCTTTCCCTAATGCTGTTCTTGTGGAATGGGCAAAGGGATATTTGGAAGCCCATAGAGGGCTATGGTGAAAAAGGAAATATCTTCCGTTCAAGACTGGAAAGAAGCTTTCTGAGAAACTGCTCTGTGTTCTGTTAATTCATCTCACAGAGTTACATCTTTCCCTTCAAGAAGCCTTTCGATAAGTCTGTTCTTGTGGAATTGGCAAAGTGATATTTGGAAGCCCATAGAGGGCTATGGTGAAAAAGGAAATATCTTTCGTTCAAAACTGGAAAGAAGCTTTCTGAGAAACCGCTCTGTGTTCTGTTAATTCATCTCACAGAGTTACATCTTTCCCTTTAAGAAGCCTTTCGCTAAGGCTGTTCTTGTGGAATTGGCAAAGGGATATTTGGAAGCCCATAGAGGGCTATGGTGAAAAAGGAAATATCTTCCGTTCAAAACTGGAAAGTAGCTTTCTGAGAAACTGCTCTGTGTTCTGTTAATTCATCTCACAGAGTTACATCTTTCCCTTCAAGAAGCCTTTCGCTAAGGCTGTTCTTGTGGAATTGGCAAAGGGATATTTGGAAGCCCATAGAGGGCTATGGTGAAAAAGGAAATATCTTCCGTTCAAGACTGGAAAGAAGCTTTCTGAGAAACCGGTCTGTGTTCTGTTAATTCGTCTCACAGAGTTACATCTTTCCCTTCAAGAAGCCTTTCGCTAAGGCTGTTCTTGTGGAATTGGCAAAGGGATATTTGGAAGCCCATAGAGGGCTATGGTGAAAAAGGAAATATCTTCCGTTCAAAACTGGAAAGAAGCTTTCTGAGAAACCGCTCTGTGTTCTGTTAATTCATCTCACAGAGTTACATCTTTCCCTTCAAGAAGCCTTTCGCTAAGGCTGTTCTTGTGGAATTGGCAAAGGGATATTTGGAAGCCCATAGAGGGCTATGGTGAAAAAGGAAATATCTTCCGTTCAAAACTGGAAAGAAGCTTTCTGAGAAACTGCTCTGTGTTCTGTTAATTCATCTCACAGGGTTACATCTTTCCCTTCAAGAAGCCTTTCGCTAAGGCTGTTCTTGTGTAATTGGCAAAGGGATATTTGGAAGCCCATAGAGGGCTATGGTGAAAAAGGAAATATCTTCCGTTCAAAACTGGAAGGAATCTTTCTGAGAAACCGCTCTGTGTTCTGTTAATTCATCTCACAGAGTTACATCTTTCCCTTTAAGAAGCCTTTCGCTAAGGCTGTTCTTGTGGATTTGGCAAAGGGATATTTGGAAGACCATAGAGTGCTATGGTAAAAAAGGAAATATCTTCCGTTGAAAACTGGAAAGTATCTTTCTTAGAAACTGCTCTGTGTTCTGTTAATTCATCTCACAGAGTTACATCTTTCCCTTCAAGAAGCCTTTCGCTAAGGCTGTTCTTGTGGAATTGGCAAAGGGATATTTGGAAGCCCATAGAGGGCTATGCTGAAAAAGGAAATATCTTCCGTTCAAAACTGGAAAGAAGCTTTCTGAAAAACCGCTCTGTGTTCTGTTAATTCGTCTCACAGAGTTACATCTTTCCCTTCAAGAAGCCTTTCGCTAAGGCTGTTCTTGTGGAACTGGCAAAGGGATATTTGGAAGCCAATAGAGGGCTATGGTGAAAAAGGAAATATCTTCCGTTCAAAACTGGAAAGAAACTTTCTGAGAAATCGCTCTGTGTTCTGTTAATTCATCTCACAGAATTACATCTTTCCCTTGAAGAAGCCTTTTGCTAAGTCTGTTCTTGTGGAATTGGCAAAGGGATATTTGGAAGCCCATAGAGGGCTATGGTGAAAAAGGAAATATCTTCCGTTCAAAACTGGAAAGAAGCTTTCTGAGAAACTGCTCTGTGTTCTGTTAATTCATCTCACAGAGTTACATCTTTCCCTTCAAGAAGCCTTTCGATAAGGCTGTTCTTTTGGAATTGGCAAAGGGATATATGGAAGCCCATAGAGGGCTAAGGTGAAAAAGGAAATATCTTCCGTTCAAAACTGGAAAGAAGCTTTCTGAGAAACTGCTCTGTGTTCTGTTAATTCATCTCACAGAGTTACATCTTTCGCTTTAAGAAGCCTTTCGCTAAGGCTGTTCTTGTGGAATTGGCAAAGGGATATTTGGAAGCCCATAGAGGGCTATGGTCAAAAAGGAAATATCTTCCGTTCAAAACTGGAAAGTAGCTTTCTGAGAAACTGCTCTGTGTTCTGTTAATTCATCTCACAGAGTTACATCTTTCCCTTCAAGAAGCCTTTCGCTAAGGCTGTTCTTGTGGAATTGGCAAAGGGATATTTGGAAGCCCATAGAGGGCTATGGTGAAAAAGGAAATATCTTCCGTTCAAAACTGGAAAGAAGCTTTCTGAGAAACCGCTCTGTGTTCTGTTAATTCGTCTCACAGAGTTACATCTTTCCCTTCAAGAAGCCTTTCGCTAAGGCTGTTCTTGTGGAATTGGCAAAGGGATATTTGGAAGCCCATAGAGGGCTATGGTGAAAAAGGAAATATCTTCCGTTCAAAACTGGAAAGAAGCTTTCTGAGAAACCGCTCTGTGTTCTGTTAATTCATCTCACAGAGTTACATCTTTCCCTTCAAGAAGCCTTTCGCTAAGGCTGTTCTTGTGGAATTGGCAAAGGGATATTTGGAAGCCCATAGAGGGCTATGGTGAAAAAGGAAATATCTTCCGTTCAAAACTGGAAAGAAGCTTTCTGAGAAACTGCTCTGTGTTCTGTTAATTCATCTCACAGGGTTACATCTTTCCCTTCAAGAAGCCTTTCGCTAAGGCTGTTCTTGTGGAATTGGCAAAGGGATATTTGGAAGCCCATAGAGGGCTATGGTGAAAAAGGAAATATCTTCCGTTCAAAACTGGAAAGAATCTTTCTGAGTAACCGCTCTGTGTTCTGTTAATTCATCTCACAGAGTTACATCTTTCCCTTTAAGAAGCCTTTCGCTAAGGCTGTTCTTGTGGAATTGGCAAAGGGATATTTGGAAGCCCATAGAGTGCTATGGTCAAAAAGGAAATATCTTCCGTTCAAAACTGGAAAGTAGCTTTCTTAGAAACTGCTCTGTGTTCTGTTAATTCATCTCCCAGAGTTACATCTTTCCCTTCAAGAAGCCTTTCGCTAAGGCTGTTCTTGTGGAATTGGCAAAGGGATAGTTGGAAGCCCATAGAGGGCTATGGTGAAAAAGGAAATATCTTCCGTTCAAAACTGGAAAGAAGCTTTCTGAGAAACTGCTCTGTGTTCTGTTAATTCATCTCACAGAGTTACATCTTTCCCTTCAAGAAGCCTTTCGATAAGGCTGTTCTTTTGGAATTGGCAAAGGGATATATGGAAGCCCATAGAGGGCTATGGTGAAAAAGGAAATATCTTCCGTTCAAAACTGGAAAGAAGCTTTCTGAGAAACTGCTCTGTGTTCTGTTAATTCATCTCACAGAGTTACATCTTTCCCTTCAAGAAGCCTTTCGCTAAGGCTGTTCTTGTGGAATTGGCAAAGGGATATTTGGAAGCCCATAGAGGGCTATGGTCAAAAAGGAAATATCTTCCGTTCAAAACTGAAAAGAAGCTTTCTGAGAAACTGCTCTGTGTTCTGTTATTTCGTCTCACAGAGTTACATCTTTCCCTTCAAGAAGCCTTTCGCTAAGGCTGTTCTTGTGGAATTGGCAAAGGGATATTTGGAAGCCCATAGTGGACTATGGTGAAAAAGGAAATATCTTCCGTTCAAAACTGGAAAGAAGCTTTCTGAGAAACTGCTCTGTGTTCTGTTAATTCGTCTCACAGAGTTACATCTTTCCCTTCAAGAAGCCTTTCGCTAAGGCTGTTCTTGTGGAATTGGCAAAGGGATATTTGGAAGCCCATAGAGGGCTATGGTGAAAAAGGAAATATCTTCCGTTCAAAACTGGAAAGAAGCTTTCTGAGAAACCGCTCTGTGTTCTGTTAATTCATCTCACAGAGTTACATCTTTCCCTTCAAGAAGCCTTTCGCTAAGGCTGTTCTTGTGGAATTGGCAAAGGGATATTTGGAAGCCCATAAAGGGATATGGTGAAAAAGGAAATGCCTTCCGTTCAAAACTGGAAAGAAGCTTTCTGAGAAACTGCTCTGTGTTCTGTTAATTCATCTCACAGAGTTACATCTTTCCCTTCAAGAAGCCTTTCGATAAGGCTGTTCTTGTGGAATTGGCAAAGGGATATTTGGAAGCCCTTAGAAGGCTATGGTGAAAAAGGAAATATCTTCCGTTCAAAACTGGAAAGAAGCTTTCTGAGAAACTGCTCTGTGTTCTGTTAATTCATCTCACAGAGTTACATCTTTCCCTTCAAGAAGCCTTTCGATAAGGCTCTTCTTTTGGAATTGGCAAAGGGATATTTGGAAGCCCATAGAGAGCTATGGTGAAAAAGGAAATATCTTCCCTTCAAAACTGGAAAGAAGCTTTCTGAGAAACTGCGCTGTGTTCTGTTAATTCATCTCACAGAGTTACATCTTTCCCTTCAAGAAGCCTTTCCTAAGGCTGTTCTTGTGGAATTGGCAAAGGGATATTTGGAAGCCCATAGAGGGCTATGGTCAAAAAGGAAATATCTTCCGTTCAAAACTGGAAAGAAGCTTTCTGAGAAACTGCTCTGTGTTCTGTTAATTCATCTCACAGAGTTACATCTTTCCCTTCAAGAAGCCTTTCCCTAAGGCTGTTCTTGTGGAATGGGAAAAGGGATATTTGGAAGCCCATAGAGGGCTATGGTGAAAAAGGAAATATCTTCCGTTCAAAACTGGAAAGAAGCTTTCAGAGAAACTGCTCTGTGTTCTGATAATTCATCTCACATAGTTACATCTTTCCCTTGAAGAAGCCTTTCGCTAAGGCTGTTCTTGTGGAATTGGCAAAGGGATATTTGGAAGCCCATAGAGGGCTATGGTGAAAAAGGAAATATCTTCCGTTCAAAACTGGAAAGAAGCTTTCTGAGAAACCGCTCTCTGTTCTGTTAATTCATCTCACAGAGTTACATCTTTCCCTTCAAGAAGTCTTTCGCTAAGGCTGTTCTTGTGGAATTGGCAAAGGGATATTTGGAAGCCCATAGAGGGCTATGGTCAGAAAGGAATTATCTTCCCTTCAAAACTGGAAAGAAGCTTTCTGAGAAACTGCTCTGTGTTCTGTTAATTCACCTCACAGAGTTACATCTTTCCCTTCAAGAAGCCTTTCGCTAAGGCTGTTCTTGTGGAATTGTCAAAGGGATATTTGGAAGCCCATAGAGGGCTATGTTGAAAAAGGAAATATCTTCCGTTCAAAACTGGAAAGAAGCTTTCTGAGAAACCGCTGTGTGTTCTGTTAATTCATCTCACAGAGTTACATCTTTCCCTTCAAGAAGCCTTTCGCTAAGGCTGTTCTTGTGGAATTGGCAAAGGGATATTTGGAAGCCCATAGAGGGCTATGGTCAAAAAGGAAATATCTTCCGTTCAAAACTGGAAAGAAGATTTCAGAGAAACGGCTCTGTGTTCTGTTAATTCATCTTACAGAGTTACATCTTTCCCTTCAAGAAGCCTTTCGCTAAGGCTGTTCTTGTGGAATTGGCAAAGGGATATTTGGAAGCCCATAGAGTTCTATGGTGAAAAAGGAAATATCTTCCGTTCAAAACTGGAAAGAAGTTTTCTGAGAAACCGCTCTGTGTTTTGTTAATTCATCTCACAGGGTTACATCTTTCCCTTGAAGAAGACTTTCGCTAAGGCTGTTCTTGTGGAATTGGCAAAGGGATATCTGGAAGCCCATAGAGGGCTATGGTGAAAAAGGAAATATCTTCCGTTCAAAACTGGAAAGAAGCTTTCTGAGAAACTGCTCTGTGTTCTGTTAATTCATCTCACAGAGTTACATCTTTCCCTTCAAGAAGCCTTTCGCTAAGGCTGTTCTTGTGGAATTGGCAAAGGGATATTTGGAAGCCCATAGAGGGCTATGGTGAAAAAGGAAATATCTTCCGTTCAAAACTGGAAAGAAGCTTTCTGAGAAACTGCTCTGTGTTCTGTTAATTCATCTCACAGAGTTACATCTTTCCCTTCAAGAAGCCTTTCGCTAAGGCTGTTCTTGTGGAGTTGGCAAAGGGATATTTGGAAGCCCATAGAGGGCTATGGTGAAAAAGGAAATATCTTCCGTTCAAAACTGGAAAGAAGCTTTCTGAGAAACTGCTCTGTGTTCTGTTAATTCATCTCACAGAGTTACATCTTTCCCTTCAAGAAGCCTTTCGCTAAGGCTGTTCTTGTGGAATTGGCAAAGGGATATTTGGAAGCCCATAGAGGGCTATGGTGAAAAAGAAAATATCTTCCGTTCAAAACTGGAAAGAAGCTTTCTGAGAAACTGCTCTGTGTTCTGTTAATTCATCTCACAGAGTTACATCTTTCCCTTCAAGAAGCCTTTCGCTAAGGCTGTTCTTGTGGAATTGGCAAAGGGATATTTGGAAGCCCGTAGAGGGCTATGGTGAAAAAGGAAATATCTTCCGTTCAAAACTGGAAAGAAGCTTTCTGAGAAACTGCTCTGTGTTCTGTTAATTCGTCTCACAGAGTTACATCTTTCCCTTCAAGAAGCCTTTCGCTAAGGCTGTTCTTGTGGAATTGGCAAAGGGATATTTGGAAGCCCTTAGAGGGCTATGGTGAAAAAGGAAATATCTTCCGTTCAAAACTGGAAAGAAGCTTTCTGAGAATCCGCTCTGTGTTCTGTTAATTCATCTCACAGAGTTACATCTTTCCCTTCAAGAAGCCTTTCGCTACGGCTGTTCTTGTGGAATTGGCAAAGGGATATTTGGAAGCCCTTAGATGGCTATGGTGAAAAAGGAAATATCTTCCGTTCAAAACTGGAAACAATCTTTCTGAGAAACCGCTCTGTGTTCTGTTAATTCATCTCACAGAGTTACATCTTTCCCTTTAAGAAGCCTTTCGCTAAGGCTGTTCTTGTCGAATTGGCAAAGGGATATTTGGAAGCCCATAGAGTGCTATGGTCAAAAAGGAATTATCTTCCGTTCAAAACTGGAAAGTAGCTTTCTTAGAAACTGCACTGTGTTCTGTTAATTCGTCTCACAGAGTTACATCTTTCCCTTCAAGAAGCCTTTCGCTAAGGCTGTTCTTGTGGAATTGGCAAAGTGATATTTGGAAGCCCATAGAGGGCTATGGTGAAAAAGGAAATATCTTCCGTTCAAAACTGGAAAGAAGCTTTCTGAGAAACTACTCTGTGTTCTGTTAATTCGTCTCACAGAGTTACATCTTTCCCTTCAAGAAGCCTTTCGCTAAGGCTGTTCTTGTGGAATTGGCAAAGGGATATTTGGAAGCCCATAGACGGCTATGGTGAAAAAGGAAATATCTTCCGTTCAAAACTGGAAACAAGCTTTCTGAGAAACCGCTCTGTGTTCTGTTAATTCATCTCACAGAGTTACATCTTTCCCTTTTAGAAGCCTTTCGCTAAAGCTGTTCTTGTGGAATTGGTAAAGGGATATTTGGAAGCCCATAGAGGGGTGTGGTGAAAAAGGAAATGCCTTCCGTTCAAAACTGGAAAGAAGCTTTCTGAGAAACTGCTCTGTGTTCTCTTAATTCATCTCACAGAGTTACATCTTTCCCTTTAAGAAGCCTTTCGCTAAGGCTGTTCTTGTGGAATTGGCAAAGGGATATTTGGAAGCCCATAGAGGGCTATGGTGAAAAAGGAAATATCTTCCGTTCAAAACTGGAAAGAAGCTTTCTGAGAAACCGCTCTGTGTTCTGTTAATTCATCTCACAGAGTTACATCTTTCCCTTCAAGAAGCCTTTCGCTAAGGCTGTTCTTGTGGAATTGGCAAAGGGATATTTGGAAGCCCATAGAGGGCTATGGTCAGAAAGGAATTATCTTCCCTTCAAAACTGGAAAGAAGCTTTCTGAGAAACTGCTCGGTGTTCTGTTAATTCATCTCACAGAGTTACATCTTTCCCTTCAAGAAGCCTTTCGCTAATGCTGTTCTTGTGGAATTGGCAAAGGGATATTTGGAAGCCCATAGAGGGCTATGGTGAAAAAGGAAATATCTTCCGTTCAAAACTGGAAAAAAGCTTTCTGAGAAACTGCTCTGTGTTCTGTTAATTCATCTCACAGGGTTACATCTTTCCCTTCAAGAAGCCTTTCGCTAAGGCTGTTCTTGTGGAATTGGCAAAGGGATATTTGGAAGCCCATAGAGGGCTATGGTGAAAAAGGAAATATCTTCCGTTCAAAACTGGAAGGAATCTTTCTGAGAAACCGCTCTGTGTTCTGTTAATTCATCTCACAGAGTTACATCTTTCCCTTTAAGAAGCCTTTCGCTAAGGCTGTTCTTGTGGAATTGGCAAAGGGATATTTGGAAGACCATAGAGTGCTATGGTAAAAAAGGAAATATCTTCCGTTCAAAACTGGAAATAGCTTTCTTAGAAACTGCTCTGTGTTCTGTTAATTCATCTCACAGAGTTACATCTTTCCCTTCAAGAAGCCTTTCGCTAAGGCTGTTCTTGTGGAATTGGCAAAGGGATATTTGGAAGCCCATAGAGGGCTATGGTGAAAAAGGAAATATCTTCCGTTCAAAACTGGAAAGAAGCTTTCTGAAAAACCGCTCTGTGTTCTGTTAATTCGTCTCACAGAGTTACATCTTTCCCTTCAAGAAGCCTTTCGCTAAGGCTGTTCTTGTGGAATTGGCAAAGGGATATTTGGAAGCCCATAGAGGGCTATGGTGAAAAAGGAAATATCTTCCGTTCAAAACTGGAAAGAAGCTTTCTGAGAAACCGCTCTGTGTTCTGTTAATTCATCTCACAGAGTTACATCTTTCCCTTCAAGAAGCCTTTCGCTAAGGCTGTTCTTGTGGAATGGGAAAAGGGATATTTGGAAGCCCATAGAGGGCTATGGTGAAAAAGGAAATATCTTCCGTTCAAAACTGGAAAGAAGCTTTCAGAGAAACTGCTCTGTGTTCTGATAATTCATCTCACATAGTTACATCTTTCCCTTGAAGAAGCCTTTCGCTAAGGCTGTTCTTGTGGAATTGGCAAAGGGATATTTGGAAGCCCATAGAGGGCTATGGTGAAAAAGGAAATATCTTCCGTTCAAAACTGGAAAGAAGCTTTCTGAGAAACCGCTCTGTGTTCTGTTAATTCGTCTCACAGAGTTACATCTTTCCCTTCAAGAAGCCTTTCGATAAGGCTGTTCTTGTGGAATTGGCAAAGGGATATTTGGAATCCCATAGAGGGCTATGGTCAAAAAGGAAATATCTTCCGTTCAAAACTTGAAAGAAGATTTCAGAGAAACGGCTCTGTGTTCTGTTGATTCATCTTACAGAGTTACATCTTTCCCTTCAAGAAGCCTTTCGCTAAGGCTGTTCTTGTGGAATTGGCAAAGGGATATTTGGAAGCCCATAGAGGGCTATGGTGAAAAAGGAAATATCTTCCGTTCAAAACTGGAAAGAAGTTTTCTGAGAAACCGCTCTGTGTTTTGTTAATTCATCTCACAGGGTTACATCTTTCCCTTGAAGAAGACTTTCGCTAAGGCTGTTCTTGTGGAATTGGCAAAGGGATATCTGGAAGCCCATAGAGGGCTATGGTGAAAAAGGAAATATCTTCCGTTCAAAACTGGAAAGAAGCTTTCTGAGAAACTGCTCTGTGTTCTGTTAATTCATCTCACAGAGTTACATCTTTCCCTTCAAGAAGCCTTTCGCTAAGGCTGTTCTTGTGGAATTGGCAAAGGGATATTTGGAAGCCCATAGAGGGCTATGGTGAAAAAGGAAATATCTTCCGTTCAAAACTGGAAAGAAGCTTTCTGAGAAACTGCTCTGTGTTCTGTTAATTCATCTCACAGAGTTACATCTTTCCCTTCAAGAAGCCTTTCGCTAAGGCTGTTCTTGTGCAGTTGGCAAAGGGATATTTGGAAGCCCATAGAGGGCTATGGTGAAAAAGGAAATATCTTCCGTTCAAAACTGGAAAGAAGCTTTCTGAGAAACCGCTGTGTGTTCTGTTAATTCATCTCACAGAGTTACATCTTTCCCTTCAAGAAGCCTTTCGCTAAGGCTGTTCTTGTGGAATTGGGAAAGGGATATTTGGAAGCCCATAGAGGGCTATGGTGAAAAAGGATATATCTTCCGTTCAAAACTGGAAAGAAGCTTTCTGAGAATCCGCTCTGTGTTCTGTTAATTCATCTCACAGAGTTACATCTTTCCCTTCAAGAAGCCTTTCGCTAAGGCTGTTCTTGTGGAATTGGCAAAGGGATATTTGGAAGCCCATAGAGGGCTATGGTGAAAAAGGAAATATCTTCCGTTCAAAACTGGAAAGAAGATTTCAGAGAAACGGCTCTGTGTTCTGTTAATTCATCTTACAGAGTTACATCTTTCCCTTCAAGAAGCCTTTCGCTAAGGCTGTTCTTGTGGAATTGGCAAAGGGATATTTGGAAGCCCATAGAGGGCTATGGTGAAAAAGGAAATATCTTCCGTTCAAAACTGGAAAGAAGTTTTCTGAGAAACCGCTCTGTGTTCTGTTAATTCATCTCACAGGGTTACATCTTTCCTTGAAGAAGAATTTCGCTAAGGCTGTTCTTGTGGAATTGACAAAGGGATATTTGGAAGCCCATAGAGGGCTATGGTGAAAAAGGAAATATCTTCCGTTCAAAACTGGAAAGAAGCTTTCTGAGAAACTGCTCTGTGTTCTCTTAATTCATCTCACAGAGTTACATCTTTCCCGTCAAGAAGCCTTTCGCTAAGGCTGTTCTTGTGGAATTGGCAAAGGGATATTTGGAAGCCCATAGAGGGCTATGGTGAAAAAGGAAATATCTTCCGTTCAAAACTGGAAAGAAGCTTTCTGAGAAACTGCTCTGTGTTCTGTTAATTCATCTCACAGAGCGACATCTTTCCCTTCAAGAAGCCTTTCGCTAAGGCTGTTCTTGTGGAATTGGCAAAGGGATATTTGGAAGCCCATAGAGGGCTATGGTGAAAAAGGAAATATCTTATGTTCAAAACTGGAAAGAAGCTTTCTGAGAAACTGCTCTGTGTTCTGTTAATTCATCTCACAGAGTTACATCTTTCCCTCCAAGAAGCCTTTCGCTAAGGCTGTTCTTGTGGAATTGGCAAAGGGATATTTGGAAGCCCATAGAGGGCTATGGTGAAAAAGTAAATATCTTCCGTTCAAAACTGGAAAGAAGCTTTCTGAGAAACTGCTCTGTGTTCTGTTAATTCATCTCACAGAGTTACATCTTTCCCTTCAAGAAGCCTTTCGCTAAGGCTGTTCTTGTGGAATTGGCAAAGGGATATTTGGAAGCCCGTAGAGGGCTATGGTGAAAAAGGAAATATCTTCCGTTCAAAACTGGAAAGAATCTTTCTGAGTAACCGCTCTGTGTTCTGTTAATTCATCTCACAGAGTTACATCTTTCCCTTTAAGAAGCCTTTCGCTAAGGCTGTTCTTGTGGAATTGGCAAAGGGATATTTGGAAGCCCATAGTGTGCTATGGTCAAAAAGGAAATATCTTCCGTTCAAAACTGGAAAGTAGCTTTCTTAGAAACTGCTCTGTGTTCTGTTAATTCATCTCCCAGAGTTACATCTTTCCCTTCAAGAAGCCTTTCGCTAAGGCTGTTCTTGTGGAATTGGCAAAGGGATATTTGGAAGCCCATAGAGGGCTATGGTGAAAAAGGAAATATCTTCCGTTCAAAACTGGAAAGAAGCTTTCTGAGAAACCGCTCTGTGTTCTGTTAATTCGTCTCACAGAGTTACATCTTTCCCTTCAAGAAGCCTTTCGCTAAGGCTGTTCTTGTGTAATTGGCAAAGGGATATTTGGAAGCCCATAGAGGGCTATGGTGAAAAAGGAAATATCTTCCGTTCAAAACTGGAAGGAAGCTTTCTGAGAAATCGCTCTGTGTTCTGTTAATTCATCTCACCGAATTACATCTTTCCGTTGAAGAAGCCTTTTGCTAAGGCTGTTCTTGTGGAATTGGCAAAGGGATATTTGGAAGCCCATAGAGGGCTATGGTGAAAAAGGAAATATCTTCCGTTCAAAACTGGAAAGAAGCTTTCTGAGAAACTGCTCTGTGTTCTGTTAATTCATCTCACAGAGTTACATCTTTCCCTTCAAGAAGCCTTTCGATAAGGCTGTTCTTTTGGAATTGGCAAAGGGATATATGGAAGCCCATAGAGGGCTATGGTGAAAAAGGAAATATCTTCCGTTCAAAACTGGAAAGAAGCTTTCTGAGAAACTGCTCTGTGTTCTGTTAATTCATCTCACAGAGTTACATCTTTCCCTTCAAGAAGCCTTTCGCTAAGGCTGTTCTTGTGGAATTGGCAAAGGGATATTTGGAAGCCCATAGAGGGCTATGGTCAAAAAGGAAATATCTTCCGTTCAAAACTGAAAAGAAGCTTTCTGAGAAACTGCTCTGTGTTCTGTTAATTCGTCTCACAGAGTTACATCTTTCCCTTCAAGAAGCCTTTCGCTAAGGCTGTTCTTGTGGAATTGGCAAAGGGATATTTGGAAGCCCATAGAGGGCTATGGTGAAAAAGGAAATATCTTCCGTTCAAAACTGGAAAAAAGCTTTCTGAGAAACCGCTCTGTGTTCTGTTAATTCATCTCACAGAGTTACATCTTTCCCTTCAAGAAGCCTTTCGCTAAGGCTGTTCTTGTGGAATTGGCAAAGGGATATTTGGAAGCCCATAAAGGGATATGGTGAAAAAGGAAATGCCTTCCGTTCAAAACTGGAAAGAAGCTTTCTGAGAAACTGCTCTGTGTTCCCTTAATTCATCTCACAGAGTTACATCTTTCCCTTCAAGAAGCCTTTCGCTAAGGCTGTTCTTGTGGAATTGGCAAAGTGATATTTGGAAGCCCTTAGAGGGCTATGGTGAAAAAGGAAATATCTTCCGTTCAAAACCGGAAAGAAGCTTTCTGAGAAACTGCTCTGTGTTCTGTTAATTCATCTCACAGAGTAACATCTTTCCCTTCAAGAAGCCTTTCGATAAGGCTCTTCTTTTGGAATTGGCAAAGGGATATTTGGAAACCCATAGAGAGCTATGGTGAAAAAGGAAATATCTTCCGTTCAAAACTGGAAAGAAGCTTTCTGAGAAACTGCGCTGTGTTCTGTTAATTCATCTCACAGAGTTACATCTTTCCCTTCAAGAAGCCTTTCGCTAAGGCTGTTCTTGTGGAATTGGCAAAGGGATATTTGGAAGCCCATAGAGGGCTATGGTCAAAAAGGAAATATCTTCCGTTCAAAACTGGAAAGAAGATTTCAGAGAAACGGCTCTGTGTTCTGTTAATTCACCTTACAGAGTTACATCTTTCCCTTCAAGAAGCCTTTCGCTAAGGCTGTTCTTGTGGAATTGGCAAAGGGATATTTGGAAGCCCATAGAGGGCTATGGTGGAAAAGGAAATATCTTCCGTTCAAAACTGGAAAGAAGTTTTCTGAGAAACCGCTCTGTGTTCTGTTAATTCATCTCACAGGGTTACATCTTTCCCTTCAAGAAGCCTTTCGCTAAGGCTGTTCTTGTGGAATTGGCAAAGGGATATTTGGAAGCCCATAGAGGGCTATGGTGGAAAAGGAAATATCTTCCGTTCAAAACTGGAAAGAAGTTTTCTGAGAAACCGCTCTGTGTTTTGTTAATTCATCTCACAGGGTTACATCTTTCCCTTGAAGAAGACTTTCGCTAAGGCTGTTCTTGTGGAATTGGCAAAGGGATATCTGGAAGCCCATAGAGGGCTATGGTGAAAAAGGAAATATCTTCCGTTCAAAACTGGAAAGAAGCTTTCTGAGAAACTGCTCTGTGTTCTGTTAATTCATCTCACAGAGTTACATCTTTCCCTTGAAGAAGCCTTTCGCTAAGTCTGTTCTTGTGGAATTGGCAAAGGGATATTTGGAAGCCCATAGAGGGCTATGGTGAAAAAGGAAATATCTTCCGTTCAAAACTGGAAAGAAGCTTTCTGAGAAACTGCTCTGTGTTCTGTTAATTCATCTCACAGAGTTACATCTTTCCCTTCAAGAAGCCTTTCGCTAAGGCTGTTCTTGTGGAGTTGGCAAAGGGATATTTGGAAGCCCATAGAGGGCTATGGTGAAAAAGGAAATATCTTCCGTTCAAAACTGGAAAGAAGCTTTCTGAGAAACTGCTCTGTGTTCTGTTAATTCATCTCACAGAGTTACATCTTTCCCTTCAAGAAGCCTTTCGCTAAGGCTGGTCTTGTGGAATTGGCAAAGGGATATTTGGAAGCCCATAGAGGGCTATGGTGAAAAAGTAAATATCTTCCGTTCAAAACTGGAAAGAAGCTTTCTGAGAAACTGCTCTGTGTTCTGTTAATTCATCTCACAGAGTTACATCTTTCCCTTCAAGAAGCCTTTCGATAAGGCTGTTCTTGTGGAATTGGCAAAGGGATATTTGGAAGCCCATAGAGGGCTATGGTGAAAAAGGAAATATCTTCCGTTCAAAACTGGAAAGAAGCTTTCTGAGAAACTGCTCTGTGTTCTGTTAATTCATCTCACAGAGTTACATCTTTCCCTTCAAGAAGCCTTTCGCTAAGGCTGTTCTTGTGGAATTGGCAAAGGGATATTTGGAAGCCCTTAGAGGGCTATGGTGAAAAAGGAAATATCTTCCGTTCAAAACTGGAAAGAAGCTTTCTGAGAATCCGCTCTGTGTTCTGTTAATTCATCTCACAGAGTTACATCTTTCCCTTCAAGAAGCCTTTCGCTAAGGCTGTTCTTGTGGAATTGGCAAAGGGATATTTGGAAGCCCTTAGATGGCTATGGTGAAAAAGGAAGTATCTTCCGTTCAAAACTGGAAACAATCTTTCTGAGAAACCGCTCTGTGTTCTGTTAATTCGTCTCACAGAGTTACATCTTGCCCTTCAAGAAGCCTTTCGCTAAGGCTGTTCTTGTGGAATTGGCAAAGTGATATTTGGAAGCCCATAGAGGGCTATGGTGAAAAAGGAAATATCTTCCGTTCAAAACTGGAAAGAAGCTTTCTGAGAAACTGCTCTGTGTTCTGTTAATTCGACTCACAGAGTTACATCTTTCCCTTCAAGAAGCCTTTCGCTAAGGCTGTTCTTGTGGAATTGGCAAAGGGATATTTGGAAGCCCATAGACGGCTATGGTGAAAAAGGAAATATCTTCCGTTCAAAACTGGAAACAAGCTTTCTGAGAAACCGCTCTGTGTTCTGTTAATTCATCTCACAGAGTTACATCTTTCCCTTCAAGAAGCCTTTCGCTAAGGCTGTTCTTGTGGAATTGGTAAAGGGATATTTGGAAGCCCATAGAGGGCTATGGTGAAAAAGGAAATGCCTTCCGTTCAAAACTGGAAAGAAGCTTTCTGAGAAACTGCTCTGTGTTTTCTTAATTCATCTCACAGAGTTACATCTTTCCCTTCAAGAAGCCTTTCGCTAAGGCTGTTCTTGTGGAATTGGCAAAGGGATATTTGGAAGCCCTTAGAGGGCTATGGTGAAAAAGGAAATATCTTCCGTTCAAAACTGGAAAGAAGCTTTCTGAGAAACTGCTCTGTGTTCTGTTAATTCATCTCACAGAGTTACATCTTTCCCTTCAAGAAGCCTTTCGCTAAGGCTGTTCTTTTGGAATTGGCAAAGGGATATTTGGAAGCCCATAGAGGGCTATGGTGAAAAAGGAAATATCTTCCCTTCAAAACTGGAAAGAAGGTTTCTGAGAAACTGCTCTGTGTTCTGTTAATTCATCTCACAGTGTTACATCTTTCCCTTCAAGAAGCCTTTCGCTAAGGCTGTTCTTGTGGAATTGGCAAAGGGATATTTGGAAGCCCATAGAAGGCTATGGTCAAAAAGGAAATATCTTCCGTTCAAAACTGAAAAGAAGCTTTCTGAGAAACTGCTCTGTGTTCTGTTAATTCATCTCACAGAGTTACATCTTTCCCTTCAAGAAGCCTTTCGCTAAGGCTGTTCTTGTGGAATGGGCAAAGGGATATTTGGAAGCCCATAGAGGGCTATGGTGAAAAAGGAAATATCTTCCGTTCAAAACTGGAAAGAAGCTTTCAGAGAAACTGCTCTGTGTTCTGTTAATTCATCTCACAGAGTTACATCTTTCCCTTGAAGAAGCCTTTCGCTAAGGCTGTTCTTATGGAATTGCCAAAGGGATATTTGGAAGCCCATAGAGGGCTATGGTGAAAAAGGAAATATCTTCCGTTCAAAACTGGAAAGAAGCTTTCTGAGAAACCGCTCTGTGTTCTGTTAATTCATCTCACAGAGTTACATCTTTCCCTTCAAGAAGCATTTCGCTAAGGCTGTTCTTGTGGAATTGGCAAAGGGATATTTGGAAGCCCATAGAGGGCTATGGTGAAAAAGGAAATATCTTCCGTTCAAAACTGGAAAGAAGCTTTCTGAGAAACTGCTCTGTGTTCTGTTAATTCATCTCACAGGGTTACATCTTTCCCTTCAAGAAGCCTTTCGCTAAGGCTGTTCTTGTGGAATTGGCAAAGGGATATTTGGAAGCCCATAGAGGGCTATGGTGAAAAAGGAAATATCTTCCCTTCAAAACTGGAAAGAATCTTTCTGAGAAACCGCTCTGTGTTCTTTTAATTCATCTCACAGAGTTACATCTTTCCCTTTAAGAAGCCTTTCGCTAAGGCTGTTCTTGTGGAACTGGCAAAGGGATATTTGGAAGCCCATAGAGTGCTATGGTCAAAAAGGAAATATCTTCCGTTCAAAACTGGAAAGTAGCTTTCTTAGAAAATGCTCTGTGTTCTGTTAATTCATCTCCCAGAGTTACATCTTTCCCTTCAAGAAGCCGTTCGCTAAGGCTGTTCTTGTGGAATTGGCAAAGGGATATTTGGAAGCCCATAGAGGGCTATGGTGAAAAAGGAAATATCTTCCGTTCAAAACTGGAAAGAAGCTTTCTGAGAAACCGCTCTGTGTTCTGTTAATTCGTCTCACAGAGTTACATCTTTCCCTTCAAGAAGCCTTTCGCTAAGGCTGTTCTTGTGTAATTGGCAAAGGGATATTTGGAAGCCCATAGAGGGCTATGGTGAAAAAGGAAATACCTTCCGTTCCAAACTGGAAAGAAGCTTTCTGAGAAATCGCTCTGTTTTCTGTTAATTCATCTCACAGAATTACATCTTTCCCTTGAAGAAGCCTTTTGCTAAGGCTGTTCTTGTGGAATTGGCAAAGGGATATTTGGAAGCCCATAGAGGGCTATGGTGAAAAAGGAAATATCTTCCGTTCAAAACTGGAAAGAAGCTTTCTGAGAAACTGCTCTGTGTTCTGTTAATTCATCTCACATAGTTACATCTTTCCCTTCAAGAAGCGTTTCGATAAGGCTGTTCTTTTGGAATTGGCAAAGGGATATATGGAAGCTCATAGAGGGCTATGGTGAAAAAGGGAATATCTTCCGTTCAAAACTGGAAAGAAGCTTTCTGAGAAACTGCTCTGTGTTCTGTTAATTCATCTCACAGAGTTACATCTTTCCCTTCAAGAAGCCTTTCGCTAAGGCTGTTCTTGTGGAATTGGCAAAGGGATATTTGGAAGCCCATAGAGGGCTATGGTCAAAAAGGAATTATCTTCCGTTCAAAACTGAAAAGAAGCTTTCTGAGAAACTGCTCTGTGTTCTGTTAATTCGTCTCACAGAGTTACATCTTTCCCTTCAAGAAGCCTTTCGCTAAGACTGTTCTTGTGGAATTGGCAAAGGGATATTTGGAAGCCCATAGAGGGCTATGGTGAAAAAGGAAATATCTTCCGTTCAAAACTGGAAAGAAGCTTTCTGAGAAACTGCTCTGTGTTCTGTTAATTCGTCTCACAGAGTTACATCTTTCCCTTCAAGAAGCCTTTCGCTAAGGCTCTTCTTGTGGAATTGGCAAAGGGATATTTGGAAGCCCATAGACGGCTATGGTGAAAAAGGAAATATCTTCCGTTCATAACTGGAAAGAAGCTTTCTGAGAAACCGCTCTGTGTTCTGTTAATTCATCTCACAGAGTTACATCTTTCCCTTGAAGAAGCCTTACGCTAAGGCTGTTCTTGTGGAATTGGCAAAGGGATATTTGGAAGCCCGTAGAGGGCTATGGTGAAAAAGGAAATGCCTTCCGTTCAAAACTGGAAAGAATCTTTCTGAGAAACTGCTCTGTGTTCTCTTAATTCATCTCACAGAATTACATCTTTCCCTTCAAGAAGCCTTTCGCTAAGGCTGTTCTTGTGGAATTGGCAAAGGGATATTTGGAAGCCCTTAGAGGGCTATGGTGAAAAAGGAAATATCTTCCGTTCAAAACTGGAAAGAAGCTTTCTGAGAAACTGCTCTGTGTTCTGTTAATTCATCTCACAGAGTTACATCTTTCCCTTCAAGAAGCCTTTCGATAAGGCTGTTCTTTTGGAATTGGCAAAGGGATATTTGGAAGCCCATAAAGGGCTATGGTGAAAAAGGAAATATCTTCCCTTCAAAACTGGAAAGAAGCTTTCTGAGAAACTGCTCTGTGTTCTGTTAATTCATCTCACAGAGTTACATCTTTCCCTTCATGAAGCCTTTCGCTAAGGCTGTTCTTGTGGAATTGGCAAAGGGATATTTGGAAGCCCATAGAGGGCTATGGTCAAAAAGGAAATATCTTCCGTTCAAAACTGAAAAGAAGCTTTCTGAGAAACTGCTCTGTGTTCTGTTAATTCATCTCACAGAGTTACATCTTTCCCTTCAAGAAGCCTTTCCCTAAGGCTGTTCTTGTGGAATGGGAAAAGGGATATTTGGAAGCCCATAGAGGGCTATGGTGAAAAAGGAAATATCTTCCGTTCAAAACTGGAAAGAAGCTTTCAGAGAAACTGCTCTGTGTTCTGTTAATTCATCTCACAGAGTTACATCTTTCCCTTGAAGAAGCCTTTCGCTAAGGCTGTTCTTGTGGAATTGGCAAAGGGATATTTGGAAACCCATAGAGGGCTATGGTGAAAAAGGAAATATCTTCCGTTCAAAACTGGAAAGAAGCTTTGTGAGAAACTGCTCTGTGTTCTGTTAATTCATCTCACAGAGTTACATCTTTCCCTTCAAGAAGACTTTCGCTAAGGCTGTTCTTGTGGAATTGGCAAAGGGATATTTGGAAGCCCATAGAGGGCTATGGTCAGAAAGGAATTATCTTCCCTTCAAAACTGGAAAGAAGCTTTCTGAGAAACTGCTCTGTGTTCTGTTAATTCACCTCACAGAGTTACATCTTTCCCTTCAAGAAGCCTTTCGCTAAGGCTGTTCTTGTGGAATTGGCCATGGGATATTTGGAAGCCCATAGAGGGCTATGGTGAAAAAGGAAATATCTTCCGTTCAAAACTGGAAAGAAGATTTCAGAGAAACGGCTCTGTGTTCTGTTAATTCATCTTACAGAGTTACATCTTTCCCTTCAAGAAGCCTTTCGCTAAGGCTGTTCTTGTGGAATTGGCAAAGGGATATTTGGAAGCCCATAGAGGGCTATGGTGAAAAAGGAAGTATCTTCCGTTCAGAACTGGAAAGAAGTTTTCTGAGAAACCGCTCTGTGTTCTGTTAATTCATCTAACAGGGTTACATCTTTCCCTTGAAGAAGACTTTCGCTAAGGCTGTTCTTGTGGAATTGACAAAGGGATATTTGGAAGCCCATAGAGGGCTATGGTGAAAAAGGAAATATCTTCCGTTCAAAACTGGAAAGAAGCTTTCTGAGAAACTGCTCTGTGTTCTGTTAATTCGTCTCACAGAGTTACATCTTTCCCTTCAAGAAGCCTTTCGCTAAGGCTGTTCTTGTGGAATTGGCAAAGGGATATTTGGAAGCCCATAGAGGGCTATGGTGAAAAAGGAAATATCTTCCGTTCAAAACTGGAAAGAAGCTTTCTGAGAAACTGCTCTGTGTTCTGTTAATTAATCTCACAGAGCTACATCTTTCCCTTCAAGAAGCCTTTCGCTAAGGCTGTTCTTGTGGAATTGGCAAAGGGATATTTGGAAGCCCATAGAGGGCTATGGTGAAAAAGGAAATATCTTATGTTCAAAACTGGAAAGAAGCTTTCTGAGAAACTGCTCTGTGTTCTGTTAATTCATCTCACAGAGTTACATCTTTCCCTTCAAGAAGCCTTTCGCTAAGGCTGTTCTTGTGGAATTGGCAAAGGGATATTTGGAAGCCCATAGAGGGCTATGGTGAAAAAGTAAATATCTTCCGTTCAAAACTGGAAAGAAGCTTTCTGAGAAACTGCTCTGTGTTCTGTTAATTCATCTCACAGAGTTACATCTTTCCCTTCAAGAAGCCTTTCGCTAAGGCTGTTCTTGTGGAATTGGCAAAGGGATATTTGGAAGCCCGTAGAGGGCTATGGTGAAAAAGGAAATATCTTCCGTTCAAAACTGGAAAGAAGCTTTCTGAGAAACTGCTCTGTGTTCTGTTAATTCATCTCACAGAGTTACATCTTTCCCTTCAAGAAGCCTTTCGCTAAGGCTGTTCTTGTGGAATTGGCAAAGGGATATTTGGAAGCCCATAGAGGGCTATGGTGAAAAAGGAAATATCTTCCGTTCAAAACTGGAAAGAAGCTTTCTGAGAAACTGCTCTGTGTTCTGTTAATTCATCTCACAGGGTTACATCTTTCCCTTCAAGAAGCCTTTCGCTAAGGCTGTTCTTGTGGAATTGGCAAAGGGATATTTGGAAGCCCATAGAGGGCTATGGTGAAAAAGGAAATATCTTCCGTTCAAAACTGGAAAGAAGCTTTCTGAGAAATCGCTCTGTGTTCTGTTAATTCATCTCACAGAATTACATCTTTCCCTTGAAGAAGCCTTTTGCTAAGGCTGTTCTTGTGGAATTGGCAAAGGGATATTTGGAAGCCCATAGAGGGCTATGGTGAAAAAGGAAATATCTTCCGTTCAAAACTGGAAAGAAGCTTTCTGAGAAACTGCTCTGTGTTCTGTTAATTCATCTCACAGAGTTACATCTTTCCCTTCAAGAAGCCTTTCGCTAAGGCTGTTCTTGTGGAGTTGGCAAAGGGATATTTGGAAGCCCATAGAGGGCTATGGTGAAAAAGGAAATATCTTCCGTTCAAAACTGGAAAGAAGCTTTCTGAGAAACTGCTCTGTGTTCTGTTAATTCATCTCACAGAGTTACATCTTTCCCTTCAAGAAGCCTTTCGCTAAGGCTGGTCTTGTGGAATTGGCAAAGGGATATTTGGAAGCCCATAGAGGGCTATGGTGAAAAAGTAAATATCTTCCGTTCAAAACTGGAAAGAAGCTTTCTGAGAAACTGCTCTGTGTTCTGTTAATTCATCTCACAGAGTTACATCTTTCCCTTCAAGAAGCCTTTCGATAAGGCTGTTCTTGTGGAATTGGCAAAGGGATATTTGGAAGCCCATAGAGGGCTATGGTGAAAAAGGAAATATCTTCCGTTCAAAACTGGAAAGAAGCTTTCTGAGAAACTGCTCTGTGTTCTGTTAATTCATCTCACAGAGTTACATCTTTCCCTTCAAGAAGCCTTTCGCTAAGGCTGTTCTTGTGGAATTGGCAAAGGGATATTTGGAAGCCCTTAGAGGGCTATGGTGAAAAAGGAAATATCTTCCGTTCAAAACTGGAAAGAAGCTTTCTGAGAATCCGCTCTGTGTTCTGTTAATTCATCTCACAGAGTTACATCTTTCCCTTCAAGAAGCCTTTCGCTAAGGCTGTTCTTGTGGAATTGGCAAAGGGATATTTGGAAGCCCTTAGATGGCTATGGTGAAAAAGGAAGTATCTTCCGTTCAAAACTGGAAACAATCTTTCTGAGAAACCGCTCTGTGTTCTGTTAATTCGTCTCACAGAGTTACATCTTGCCCTTCAAGAAGCCTTTCGCTAAGGCTGTTCTTGTGGAATTGGCAAAGTGATATTTGGAAGCCCATAGAGGGCTATGGTGAAAAAGGAAATATCTTCCGTTCAAAACTGGAAAGAAGCTTTCTGAGAAACTGCTCTGTGTTCTGTTAATTCGACTCACAGAGTTACATCTTTCCCTTCAAGAAGCCTTTCGCTAAGGCTGTTCTTGTGGAATTGGCAAAGGGATATTTGGAAGCCCATAGACGGCTATGGTGAAAAAGGAAATATCTTCCGTTCAAAACTGGAAACAAGCTTTCTGAGAAACCGCTCTGTGTTCTGTTAATTCATCTCACAGAGTTACATCTTTCCCTTCAAGAAGCCTTTCGCTAAGGCTGTTCTTGTGGAATTGGTAAAGGGATATTTGGAAGCCCATAGAGGGCTATGGTGAAAAAGGAAATGCCTTCCGTTCAAAACTGGAAAGAAGCTTTCTGAGAAACTGCTCTGTGTTTTCTTAATTCATCTCACAGAGTTACATCTTTCCCTTCAAGAAGCCTTTCGCTAAGGCTGTTCTTGTGGAATTGGCAAAGGGATATTTGGAAGCCCTTAGAGGGCTATGGTGAAAAAGGAAATATCTTCCGTTCAAAACTGGAAAGAAGCTTTCTGAGAAACTGCTCTGTGTTCTGTTAATTCATCTCACAGAGTTACATCTTTCCCTTCAAGAAGCCTTTCGCTAAGGCTGTTCTTTTGGAATTGGCAAAGGGATATTTGGAAGCCCATAGAGGGCTATGGTGAAAAAGGAAATATCTTCCCTTCAAAACTGGAAAGAAGGTTTCTGAGAAACTGCTCTGTGTTCTGTTAATTCATCTCACAGTGTTACATCTTTCCCTTCAAGAAGCCTTTCGCTAAGGCTGTTCTTGTGGAATTGGCAAAGGGATATTTGGAAGCCCATAGAGGGCTATGGTCAAAAAGGAAATATCTTCCGTTCAAAACTGAAAAGAAGCTTTCTGAGAAACTGCTCTGTGTTCTGTTAATTCATCTCACAGAGTTACATCTTTCCCTTCAAGAAGCCTTTCGCTAAGGCTGTTCTTGTGGAATGGGCAAAGGGATATTTGGAAGCCCATAGAGGGCTATGGTGAAAAAGGAAATATCTTCCGTTCAAAACTGGAAAGAAGCTTTCAGAGAAACTGCTCTGTGTTCTGTTAATTCATCTCACAGAGTTACATCTTTCCCTTGAAGAAGCCTTTCGCTAAGGCTGTTCTTATGGAATTGCCAAAGGGATATTTGGAAGCCCATAGAGGGCTATGGTGAAAAAGGAAATATCTTCCGTTCAAAACTGGAAAGAAGCTTTCTGAGAAACCGCTCTGTGTTCTGTTAATTCATCTCACAGAGTTACATCTTTCCCTTCAAGAAGCATTTCGCTAAGGCTGTTCTTGTGGAATTGGCAAAGGGATATTTGGAAGCCCATAGAGGGCTATGGTGAAAAAGGAAATATCTTCCGTTCAAAACTGGAAAGAAGCTTTCTGAGAAACTGCTCTGTGTTCTGTTAATTCATCTCACAGGGTTACATCTTTCCCTTCAAGAAGCCTTTCGCTAAGGCTGTTCTTGTGGAATTGGCAAAGGGATATTTGGAAGCCCATAGAGGGCTATGGTGAAAAAGGAAATATCTTCCCTTCAAAACTGGAAAGAATCTTTCTGAGAAACCGCTCTGTGTTCTTTTAATTCATCTCACAGAGTTACATCTTTCCCTTTAAGAAGCCTTTCGCTAAGGCTGTTCTTGTGGAACTGGCAAAGGGATATTTGGAAGCCCATAGAGTGCTATGGTCAAAAAGGAAATATCTTCCGTTCAAAACTGGAAAGTAGCTTTCTTAGAAAATGCTCTGTGTTCTGTTAATTCATCTCCCAGAGTTACATCTTTCCCTTCAAGAAGCCTTTCGCTAAGGCTGTTCTTGTGGAATTGGCAAAGGGATATTTGGAAGCCCATAGAGGGCTATGGTGAAAAAGGAAATATCTTCCGTTCAAAACTGGAAAGAAGCTTTCTGAGAAACCGCTCTGTGTTCTGTTAATTCGTCTCACAGAGTTACATCTTTCCCTTCAAGAAGCCTTTCGCTAAGGCTGTTCTTGTGTAATTGGCAAAGGGATATTTGGAAGCCCATAGAGGGCTATGGTGAAAAAGGAAATACCTTCCGTTCCAAACTGGAAAGAAGCTTTCTGAGAAATCGCTCTGTTTTCTGTTAATTCATCTCACAGAATTACATCTTTCCCTTGAAGAAGCCTTTTGCTAAGGCTGTTCTTGTGGAATTGGCAAAGGGATATTTGGAAGCCCATAGAGGGCTATGGTGAAAAAGGAAATATCTTCCGTTCAAAACTGGAAAGAAGCTTTCTGAGAAACTGCTCTGTGTTCTGTTAATTCATCTCACATAGTTACATCTTTCCCTTCAAGAAGCGTTTCGATAAGGCTGTTCTTTTGGAATTGGCAAAGGGATATATGGAAGCTCATAGAGGGCTATGGTGAAAAAGGGAATATCTTCCGTTCAAAACTGGAAAGAAGCTTTCTGAGAAACTGCTCTGTGTTCTGTTAATTCATCTCACAGAGTTACATCTTTCCCTTCAAGAAGCCTTTCGCTAAGGCTGTTCTTGTGGAATTGGCAAAGGGATATTTGGAAGCCCATAGAGGGCTATGGTCAAAAAGGAATTATCTTCCGTTCAAAACTGAAAAGAAGCTTTCTGAGAAACTGCTCTGTGTTCTGTTAATTCGTCTCACAGAGTTACATCTTTCCCTTCAAGAAGCCTTTCGCTAAGACTGTTCTTGTGGAATTGGCAAAGGGATATTTGGAAGCCCATAGAGGGCTATGGTGAAAAAGGAAATATCTTCCGTTCAAAACTGGAAAGAAGCTTTCTGAGAAACTGCTCTGTGTTCTGTTAATTCGTCTCACAGAGTTACATCTTTCCCTTCAAGAAGCCTTTCGCTAAGGCTCTTCTTGTGGAATTGGCAAAGGGATATTTGGAAGCCCATAGACGGCTATGGTGAAAAAGGAAATATCTTCCGTTCATAACTGGAAAGAAGCTTTCTGAGAAACCGCTCTGTGTTCTGTTAATTCATCTCACAGAGTTACATCTTTCCCTTGAAGAAGCCTTACGCTAAGGCTGTTCTTGTGGAATTGGCAAAGGGATATTTGGAAGCCCGTAGAGGGCTATGGTGAAAAAGGAAATGCCTTCCGTTCAAAACTGGAAAGAATCTTTCTGAGAAACTGCTCTGTGTTCTCTTAATTCATCTCACAGAATTACATTTTTCCCTTCAAGAAGCCTTTCGCTAAGGCTGTTCTTGTGGAATTGGCAAAGGGATATTTGGAAGCCCTTAGAGGGCTATGGTGAAAAAGGAAATATCTTCCGTTCAAAACTGGAAAGAAGCTTTCTGAGAAACTGCTCTGTGTTCTGTTAATTCATCTCACAGAGTTACATCTTTCCCTTCAAGAAGCCTTTCGATAAGGCTGTTCTTTTGGAATTGGCAAAGGGATATTTGGAAGCCCATAAAGGGCTATGGTGAAAAAGGAAATATCTTCCCTTCAAAACTGGAAAGAAGCTTTCTGAGAAACTGCTCTGTGTTCTGTTAATTCATCTCACAGAGTTACATCTTTCCCTTCATGAAGCCTTTCGCTAAGGCTGTTCTTGTGGAATTGGCAAAGGGATATTTGGAAGCCCATAGAGGGCTATGGTCAAAAAGGAAATATCTTCCGTTCAAAACTGAAAAGAAGCTTTCTGAGAAACTGCTCTGTGTTCTGTTAATTCATCTCACAGAGTTACATCTTTCCCTTCAAGAAGCCTTTCCCTAAGGCTGTTCTTGTGGAATGGGAAAAGGGATATTTGGAAGCCCATAGAGGGCTATGGTGAAAAAGGAAATATCTTCCGTTCAAAACTGGAAAGAAGCTTTCAGAGAAACTGCTCTGTGTTCTGTTAATTCATCTCACAGAGTTACATCTTTCCCTTGAAGAAGCCTTTCGCTAAGGCTGTTCTTGTGGAATTGGCAAAGGGATATTTGGAAACCCATAGAGGGCTATGGTGAAAAAGGAAATATCTTCCGTTCAAAACTGGAAAGAAGCTTTGTGAGAAACTGCTCTGTGTTCTGTTAATTCATCTCACAGAGTTACATCTTTCCCTTCAAGAAGACTTTCGCTAAGGCTGTTCTTGTGGAATTGGCAAAGGGATATTTGGAAGCCCATAGAGGGCTATGGTCAGAAAGGAATTATCTTCCCTTCAAAACTGGAAAGAAGCTTTCTGAGAAACTGCTCTGTGTTCTGTTAATTCACCTCACAGAGTTACATCTTTCCCTTCAAGAAGCCTTTCGCTAAGGCTGTTCTTGTGGAATTGGCCATGGGATATTTGGAAGCCCATAGAGGGCTATGGTGAAAAAGGAAATATCTTCCGTTCAAAACTGGAAAGAAGATTTCAGAGAAACGGCTCTGTGTTCTGTTAATTCATCTTACAGAGTTACATCTTTCCCTTCAAGAAGCCTTTCGCTAAGGCTGTTCTTGTGGAATTGGCAAAGGGATATTTGGAAGCCCATAGAGGGCTATGGTGAAAAAGGAAGTATCTTCCGTTCAGAACTGGAAAGAAGTTTTCTGAGAAACCGCTCTGTGTTCTGTTAATTCATCTAACAGGGTTACATCTTTCCCTTGAAGAAGACTTTCGCTAAGGCTGTTCTTGTGGAATTGACAAAGGGATATTTGGAAGCCCATAGAGGGCTATGGTGAAAAAGGAAATATCTTCCGTTCAAAACTGGAAAGAAGCTTTCTGAGAAACTGCTCTGTGTTCTGTTAATTCGTCTCACAGAGTTACATCTTTCCCTTCAAGAAGCCTTTCGCTAAGGCTGTTCTTGTGGAATTGGCAAAGGGATATTTGGAAGCCCATAGAGGGCTATGGTGAAAAAGGAAATATCTTCCGTTCAAAACTGGAAAGAAGCTTTCTGAGAAACTGCTCTGTGTTCTGTTAATTAATCTCACAGAGCTACATCTTTCCCTTCAAGAAGCCTTTCGCTAAGGCTGTTCTTGTGGAATTGGCAAAGGGATATTTGGAAGCCCATAGAGGGCTATGGTGAAAAAGGAAATATCTTATGTTCAAAACTGGAAAGAAGCTTTCTGAGAAACTGCTCTGTGTTCTGTTAATTCATCTCACAGAGTTACATCTTTCCCTTCAAGAAGCCTTTCGCTAAGGCTGTTCTTGTGGAATTGGCAAAGGGATATTTGGAAGCCCATAGAGGGCTATGGTGAAAAAGTAAATATCTTCCGTTCAAAACTGGAAAGAAGCTTTCTGAGAAACTGCTCTGTGTTCTGTTAATTCATCTCACAGAGTTACATCTTTCCCTTCAAGAAGCCTTTCGCTAAGGCTGTTCTTGTGGAATTGGCAAAGGGATATTTGGAAGCCCGTAGAGGGCTATGGTGAAAAAGGAAATATCTTCCGTTCAAAACTGGAAAGAAGCTTTCTGAGAAACTGCTCTGTGTTCTGTTAATTCATCTCACAGAGTTACATCTTTCCCTTCAAGAAGCCTTTCGCTAAGGCTGTTCTTGTGGAATTGGCAAAGGGATATTTGGAAGCCCATAGAGGGCTATGGTGAAAAAGGAAATATCTTCCGTTCAAAACTGGAAAGAAGCTTTCTGAGAAACTGCTCTGTGTTCTGTTAATTCATCTCACAGGGTTACATCTTTCCCTTCAAGAAGCCTTTCGCTAAGGCTGTTCTTGTGGAATTGGCAAAGGGATATTTGGAAGCCCATAGAGGGCTATGGTGAAAAAGGAAATATCTTCCGTTCAAAACTGGAAAGAAGCTTTCTGAGAAATCGCTCTGTGTTCTGTTAATTCATCTCACAGAATTACATCTTTCCCTTGAAGAAGCCTTTTGCTAAGGCTGTTCTTGTGGAATTGGCAAAGGGATATTTGGAAGCCCATAGAGGGCTATGGTGAAAAAGGAAATATCTTCCGTTCAAAACTGGAAAGAAGCTTTCTGAGAAACTGCTCTGTGTTCTGTTAATTCATCTCACAGAGTTACATCTTTCCCTTCAAGAAGCCTTTCGCTAAGGCTGTTCTTGTGGAATGGGCAAAGGGATATTTGGAAGCCCATAGAGGGCTATGGTGAAAAAGGAAATATCTTCCGTTCAAAACTGGAAAGAAGCTTTCAGAGAAACTGCTCTGTGTTCTGTTAATTCATCTCACAGAGTTACATCTTTCCCTTGAAGAAGCCTTTCGCTAAGGCTGTTCTTATGGAATTGCCAAAGGGATATTTGGAAGCCCATAGAGGGCTATGGTGAAAAAGGAAATATCTTCCGTTCAAAACTGGAAAGAAGCTTTCTGAGAAACCGCTCTGTGTTCTGTTAATTCATCTCACAGAGTTACATCTTTCCCTTCAAGAAGCATTTCGCTAAGGCTGTTCTTGTGGAATTGGCAAAGGGATATTTGGAAGCCCATAGAGGGCTATGGTGAAAAAGGAAATATCTTCCGTTCAAAACTGGAAAGAAGCTTTCTGAGAAACTGCTCTGTGTTCTGTTAATTCATCTCACAGGGTTACATCTTTCCCTTCAAGAAGCCTTTCGCTAAGGCTGTTCTTGTGGAATTGGCAAAGGGATATTTGGAAGCCCATAGAGGGCTATGGTGAAAAAGGAAATATCTTCCCTTCAAAACTGGAAAGAATCTTTCTGAGAAACCGCTCTGTGTTCTTTTAATTCATCTCACAGAGTTACATCTTTCCCTTTAAGAAGCCTTTCGCTAAGGCTGTTCTTGTGGAACTGGCAAAGGGATATTTGGAAGCCCATAGAGTGCTATGGTCAAAAAGGAAATATCTTCCGTTCA
The DNA here is from genome assembly GCF_047675955.1 of Chlorocebus sabaeus. Classification (NCBI taxonomy): domain Eukaryota; kingdom Metazoa; phylum Chordata; class Mammalia; order Primates; family Cercopithecidae; genus Chlorocebus; species Chlorocebus sabaeus. Next base: position 1,848,924 of record NW_027327559.1, read on the forward strand.
AAACTGGAAAGTAGCTTTCTTAGAAAATGCTCTGTGTTCTGTTAATTCATCTCCCAGAGTTACATCTTTCCCTTCAAGAAGCCTTTCGCTAAGGCTGTTCTTGTGGAATTGGCAAAGGGATATTTGGAAGCCCATAGAGGGCTATGGTGAAAAAGGAAATATCTTCCGTTCAAAACTGGAAAGAAGCTTTCTGAGAAACCGCTCTGTGTTCTGTTAATTCGTCTCACAGAGTTACATCTTTCCCTTCAAGAAGCCTTTCGCTAAGGCTGTTCTTGTGTAATTGGCAAAGGGATATTTGGAAGCCCATAGAGGGCTATGGTGAAAAAGGAAATACCTTCCGTTCCAAACTGGAAAGAAGCTTTCTGAGAAATCGCTCTGTTTTCTGTTAATTCATCTCACAGAATTACATCTTTCCCTTGAAGAAGCCTTTTGCTAAGGCTGTTCTTGTGGAATTGGCAAAGGGATATTTGGAAGCCCATAGAGGGCTATGGTGAAAAAGGAAATATCTTCCGTTCAAAACTGGAAAGAAGCTTTCTGAGAAACTGCTCTGTGTTCTGTTAATTCATCTCACATAGTTACATCTTTCCCTTCAAGAAGCGTTTCGATAAGGCTGTTCTTTTGGAATTGGCAAAGGGATATATGGAAGCTCATAGAGGGCTATGGTGAAAAAGGGAATATCTTCCGTTCAAAACTGGAAAGAAGCTTTCTGAGAAACTGCTCTGTGTTCTGTTAATTCATCTCACAGAGTTACATCTTTCCCTTCAAGAAGCCTTTCGCTAAGGCTGTTCTTGTGGAATTGGCAAAGGGATATTTGGAAGCCCATAGAGGGCTATGGTCAAAAAGGAATTATCTTCCGTTCAAAACTGAAAAGAAGCTTTCTGAGAAACTGCTCTGTGTTCTGTTAATTCGTCTCACAGAGTTACATCTTTCCCTTCAAGAAGCCTTTCGCTAAGACTGTTCTTGTGGAATTGGCAAAGGGATATTTGGAAGCCCATAGAGGGCTATGGTGAAAAAGGAAATATCTTCCGTTCAAAACTGGAAAGAAGCTTTCTGAGAAACTGCTCTGTGTTCTGTTAATTCGTCTCACAGAGTTACATCTTTCCCTTCAAGAAGCCTTTCGCTAAGGCTCTTCTTGTGGAATTGGCAAAGGGATATTTGGAAGCCCATAGACGGCTATGGTGAAAAAGGAAATATCTTCCGTTCATAACTGGAAAGAAGCTTTCTGAGAAACCGCTCTGTGTTCTGTTAATTCATCTCACAGAGTTACATCTTTCCCTTGAAGAAGCCTTACGCTAAGGCTGTTCTTGTGGAATTGGCAAAGGGATATTTGGAAGCCCGTAGAGGGCTATGGTGAAAAAGGAAATGCCTTCCGTTCAAAACTGGAAAGAATCTTTCTGAGAAACTGCTCTGTGTTCTCTTAATTCATCTCACAGAATTACATCTTTCCCTTCAAGAAGCCTTTCGCTAAGGCTGTTCTTGTGGAATTGGCAAAGGGATATTTGGAAGCCCTTAGAGGGCTATGGTGAAAAAGGAAATATCTTCCGTTCAAAACTGGAAAGAAGCTTTCTGAGAAACTGCTCTGTGTTCTGTTAATTCATCTCACAGAGTTACATCTTTCCCTTCAAGAAGCCTTTCGATAAGGCTGTTCTTTTGGAATTGGCAAAGGGATATTTGGAAGCCCATAAAGGGCTATGGTGAAAAAGGAAATATCTTCCCTTCAAAACTGGAAAGAAGCTTTCTGAGAAACTGCTCTGTGTTCTGTTAATTCATCTCACAGAGTTACATCTTTCCCTTCATGAAGCCTTTCGCTAAGGCTGTTCTTGTGGAATTGGCAAAGGGATATTTGGAAGCCCATAGAGGGCTATGGTCAAAAAGGAAATATCTTCCGTTCAAAACTGAAAAGAAGCTTTCTGAGAAACTGCTCTGTGTTCTGTTAATTCATCTCACAGAGTTACATCTTTCCCTTCAAGAAGCCTTTCCCTAAGGCTGTTCTTGTGGAATGGGAAAAGGGATATTTGGAAGCCCATAGAGGGCTATGGTGAAAAAGGAAATATCTTCCGTTCAAAACTGGAAAGAAGCTTTCAGAGAAACTGCTCTGTGTTCTGTTAATTCATCTCACAGAGTTACATCTTTCCCTTGAAGAAGCCTTTCGCTAAGGCTGTTCTTGTGGAATTGGCAAAGGGATATTTGGAAACCCATAGAGGGCTATGGTGAAAAAGGAAATATCTTCCGTTCAAAACTGGAAAGAAGCTTTGTGAGAAACTGCTCTGTGTTCTGTTAATTCATCTCACAGAGTTACATCTTTCCCTTCAAGAAGACTTTCGCTAAGGCTGTTCTTGTGGAATTGGCAAAGGGATATTTGGAAGCCCATAGAGGGCTATGGTCAGAAAGGAATTATCTTCCCTTCAAAACTGGAAAGAAGCTTTCTGAGAAACTGCTCTGTGTTCTGTTAATTCACCTCACAGAGTTACATCTTTCCCTTCAAGAAGCCTTTCGCTAAGGCTGTTCTTGTGGAATTGGCCATGGGATATTTGGAAGCCCATAGAGGGCTATGGTGAAAAAGGAAATATCTTCCGTTCAAAACTGGAAAGAAGATTTCAGAGAAACGGCTCTGTGTTCTGTTAATTCATCTTACAGAGTTACATCTTTCCCTTCAAGAAGCCTTTCGCTAAGGCTGTTCTTGTGGAATTGGCAAAGGGATATTTGGAAGCCCATAGAGGGCTATGGTGAAAAAGGAAGTATCTTCCGTTCAGAACTGGAAAGAAGTTTTCTGAGAAACCGCTCTGTGTTCTGTTAATTCATCTAACAGGGTTACATCTTTCCCTTGAAGAAGACTTTCGCTAAGGCTGTTCTTGTGGAATTGACAAAGGGATATTTGGAAGCCCATAGAGGGCTATGGTGAAAAAGGAAATATCTTCCGTTCAAAACTGGAAAGAAGCTTTCTGAGAAACTGCTCTGTGTTCTGTTAATTCGTCTCACAGAGTTACATCTTTCCCTTCAAGAAGCCTTTCGCTAAGGCTGTTCTTGTGGAATTGGCAAAGGGATATTTGGAAGCCCATAGAGGGCTATGGTGAAAAAGGAAATATCTTCCGTTCAAAACTGGAAAGAAGCTTTCTGAGAAACTGCTCTGTGTTCTGTTAATTAATCTCACAGAGCTACATCTTTCCCTTCAAGAAGCCTTTCGCTAAGGCTGTTCTTGTGGAATTGGCAAAGGGATATTTGGAAGCCCATAGAGGGCTATGGTGAAAAAGGAAATATCTTATGTTCAAAACTGGAAAGAAGCTTTCTGAGAAACTGCTCTGTGTTCTGTTAATTCATCTCACAGAGTTACATCTTTCCCTTCAAGAAGCCTTTCGCTAAGGCTGTTCTTGTGGAATTGGCAAAGGGATATTTGGAAGCCCATAGAGGGCTATGGTGAAAAAGTAAATATCTTCCGTTCAAAACTGGAAAGAAGCTTTCTGAGAAACTGCTCTGTGTTCTGTTAATTCATCTCACAGAGTTACATCTTTCCCTTCAAGAAGCCTTTCGCTAAGGCTGTTCTTGTGGAATTGGCAAAGGGATATTTGGAAGCCCGTAGAGGGCTATGGTGAAAAAGGAAATATCTTCCGTTCAAAACTGGAAAGAAGCTTTCTGAAAAACTGCTCTGTGTTCTGTTAATTCATCTCACAGAGTTACATCTTTCCCTTCAAGAAGCCTTTCGCTAAGGCTGTTCTTGTGGAATTGGCAAAGGGATATTTGGAAGCCCATAGAGGGCTATGGTGAAAAAGGAAATATCTTCCGTTCAAAACTGGAAAGAAGCTTTCTGAGAAACTGCTCTGTGTTCTGTTAATTCATCTCACAGGGTTACATCTTTCCCTTCAAGAAGCCTTTCGCTAAGGCTGTTCTTGTGGAATTGGCAAAGGGATATTTGGAAGCCCATAGAGGGCTATGGTGAAAAAGGAAATATCTTCCGTTCAAAACTGGAAAGAAGCTTTCTGAGAAATCGCTCTGTGTTCTGTTAATTCATCTCACAGAATTACATCTTTCCCTTGAAGAAGCCTTTTGCTAAGGCTGTTCTTGTGGAATTGGCAAAGGGATATTTGGAAGCCCATAGAGGGCTATGGTGAAAAAGGAAATATCTTCCGTTCAAAACTGGAAAGAAGCTTTCTGAGAAACTGCTCTGTGTTCTGTTAATTCATCTCACAGAGTTACATCTTTCCCTTCAAGAAGCCTTTCGATAAGGCTGTTCTTTTTGAATTGGCAAAGGGATATATGGAAGCCCATAGAGGGCTATGGTGAAAAAGGAAATATCTTCCGTTCAAAACTGGAAAGAAGCTTTCTGAGAAACTGCTCTGTGTTCTGTTAATTCATCTCACAGAGTTACATCTTTCCCTTCAAGAAGCCTTTCGATAAGGCTGTTCTTGTGGAATTGGCAAAGGGATATTTGGAAGCCCATAGTGGGCTATGGTCAAAAAGGAAATATCTTCCGTTCAAAACTGAAAAGAAGCTTTCTGAGAAACTGCTCTGTGTTCTGTTAATTCGTCTCACAGAGTTACATCTTTCCCTTCAAGAAGCCTTTCGCTAAGGCTGTTCTTGTGGAATTGGCAAAGGGATATTTGCAAGCCCATAGAGGGCTATGGTGAAAAAGGAAATATCTTCCGTTCAAAACTGGAAAGAAGCTTTCTGAGAAACTGCTCTGTGTTCTGTTAATTCGTCTCACAGAGTTACATCTTTCCCTTCAAGAAGCCTTTCGCTAAGGCTGTTCTTGTGGAATTGGCAAAGGGATATTTGGAAGCCCATAGAGGGCTATGGTGAAAAAGGAAATATCTTCCGTTCAAAACTGGAAAGAAGCTTTCTGAGAAACCGCTCTGTGTTCTGTTAATTCATCTCACAGAGTTACATCTTTCCCTTCAAGAAGCCTTTCGCTAAGGTTGTTCTTGTGGAATTGGCAAAGGGATATTTGGAAGCCCATAAAGGGATATGGTGAAAAAGGAAATGCCTTCCGTTCAAAACTGGAAAGAAGCTTTCTGAGAAACTGCTCTGTGTTCTCTTAATTCATCTCACAGAGTTACATCTTTCCCTTCAAGAAGCCTTTCGCTAAGGCTGTTCTTGTGGAATTGGCAAAGGGATATTTGGAAGCCATTAGAGGGCTATGGTGAAAAAGGAAATATCTTCCGTTCAAAACTGGAAAGAAGCTTTCTGAGAAACTGCTCTGTGTTCTGTTAATTCATCTCACAGAGTTACATGTTTCCCTTCAAGAAGCCTTTCGATAAGGCTCTTTTTTGGAATTGGCAAAGGGATATTTGGAAGCCCATAGAGAGCTATGGTGAAAAAGGAAATATCTTCCCTTCAAAACTGGAAAGAAGCTTTCTGAGAAACTGCGCTGTGTTCTGTTAATTCATCTCACAGAGTTACATCTTTCCCTTCAAGAAGCCTTTCGCTAAGGCTGTTCTTGTGGAATTGGCAAAGGGATATTTGGAAGCCCATAGAGGGCTATGGTCAAAAAGGAAATATCTTCCGTTCAAAACTGGAAAGAAGCTTTCTGAGAAACTGCTCTGTGTTCTGTTAATTCATCTCACAGAGTTACATCTTTCCCTTCAAGAAGCCTTTCCCTAAGGCTGTTCTTGTGGAATGGGAAAAGGGATATTTGGAAGCCCATAGAGGGCTATGGTGAAAAAGGAAATATCTTCCGTTCAAAACTGGAAAGAAGCTTTCAGAGAAACTGCTCTGTGTTCTGATAATTCATCTCACAGAGTTACATCTTTCCCTTGAAGAAGCCTTTCGCTAAGGCTGTTCTTGTGGAATTGGCAAAGGGATATTTGGAAGCCCATAGAGGGCTATGGTGAAAAAGGAAATATCTTCCGTTCAAAACTGGAAAGAAGCTTTCTGAGAAACCGCTCTGTGTTCTGTTAATTCATCTCACAGAGTTACATCTTTCCCTTCAAGAAGACTTTCACTAAGACTGTTCTTGTGGAATTGGCAAAGGGATATTTGGAAGCCCATAGAGGGCTATGGTCAGAAAGGAATTATCTTCCCTTCAAAACTGGAAAGAAGCTTTCTGAGAAACTGCTCTGTGTTCTGTTAATTCACCTCACAGAGTTACATCTTTCCCTTCAAGAAGCCTTTCGCTAAGGCTGTTCTTGTGGAATTGTCAAAGGGATATTTGGAAGCCCATAGAGGGCTATGGTGAAAAAGGAAATATCTTCCGTTCAAAACTGGAAAGAAGCTTTCTGAGAAACCGCTGTGTGTTCTGTTAATTCATCTCACAGAGTTACATCTTTCCCTTCAAGAAGCCTTTCGCTAAGGCTGTTCTTGTGGAATTGGCAAAGGGATATTTGGAAGCCCATAGAGGGCTATGGTGAAAAAGGAAATATCTTCCGTTCAAAACTGGAAAGAAGCTTTCTGAGAAACTTCTCTGTGTTCTGTTAATTCATCTCACAGAGTTACATCTTTCCCTTCAAGAAGCCTTTCGCTAAGGCTGTTCTTGTGGAGTTGGCAAAGGGATATTTGGAAGCCCATAGAGGGCTATGGTGAAAAAGGAAATATCTTCCGTTCAAAACTGGAAAGAAGCTTTCTGAGAAACTGCTCTGTGTTCTGTTAATTCGTCTCACAGAGTTACATCTTTCCCTTCAAGAAGCCTTTCGCTAAGGCTGTTCTTGTGGAATTGGCAAAGGGATATTTGGTAGCCCATAGAGGGCTATGGTGAAAAAGTAAATATCTTCCGTTCAAAACTGGAAAGAAGCTTTCTGAGAAACTGCTCTGTGTTCTGTTAATTCATCTCACAGAGTTACATCTTTCCCTTCAAGAAGCCTTTCGCTAAGGCTGTTCTTGTGGAATTGGCAAAGGGATATTTGGAAGCCCGTAGAGGGCTATGGTGAAAAAGGAAATATCTTCCGTTCAAAACTGGAAAGAAGCTTTCTGAGAAACTGCTCTGTGTTCTGTTAATTCATCTCACAGAGTTACATCTTTCCCTTCAAGAAGCCTTTCGCTAAGGCTGTTCTTGTGGAATTGGCAAAGGGATATTTGGAAGCCCTTAGGGGGCTATGGTGAAAAAGGAAATATCTTCCGTTCAAAACTGGAAAGAAGCTTTCTGAGAATCCGCTCTGTGTTCTGTTAATTCATCTCACAGAGTTACATCTTTCCCTTCAAGAAGCCTTTCGCTAAGGCTGTTCTTGTGGAATTGGCAAAGGGATATTTGGAAGCCCTTAGATGGCTATGGTGAAAAAGGAAATATCTTCCGTTCAAAACTGGAAACAATCTTTCTGAGAAACCGCTCTGTGTTCTGTTAATTCATCTCACAGAGTTACATCTTTCCCTTTAAGAAGCCTTTCGCTAAGGCTGTTCTTGTCGAATTGGCAAAGGGATATTTGGAAGCCCATAGAGTGCTATGGTCAAAAAGGAATTATCTTCCGTTCAAAACTGGAAAGTAGCTTTCTTAGAAACTGCTCTGTGTTCTGTTAATTCGTCTCACAGAGTTACATCTTTCCCCTCAAGAAGCCTTTCGCTAAGGCTGTTCTTGTGGAATTGGCAAAGTGATATTTGGAAGCCCATAGAGGGCTATGGTGAAAAAGGAAATATCTTCCGTTCAAAACTGGAAAGAAGCTTTCTGAGAAACTGCTCTGTGTTCTGTTAATTCGTCTCACAGAGTTACATCTTTCCCTTCAAGAAGCCTTTCGCTAAGGCTGTTCTTGTGGAATTGGCAAAGGGATATCTGGAAGCCCATAGACGGCTATGGTGAAAAAGGAAATATCTTCCGTTCAAAACTGGAAACAAGTTTTCTGAGAAACCGCTCTGTGTTCTGTTAATTCATCTCACAGAGTTACATCTTTCCCTTCAAGAAGCCTTTCGCTAAGGCTGTTCTTGTGGAATTGGTAAAGGGATATTTGGAAGCCCATAGAGGGCTATGGTGAAAAAGGAAATGCCTTCCGTTCAAAACTGGAAAGAAGCTTTCTGAGTAACTGCTCTGTGTTCTGTTAATTCATCTCACAGAGTTACATCTTTCCCTTGAAGAAGCCTTTCGCTAAGGCTGTTCTTGTGGAATTGGCAAAGGGATATTTGGAAGCCCATAGAGGGCTATGGTCAAAAAGGAAATATCTTCCGTTCAAAACTGGAAAGTAGCTTTCTGAGAAACTGCTCTGTGTTCTGTTAATTCATCTCACAGAGTTACATCTTTCCCTTCAAGAAGCCTTTCGCTAAGGCTGTTCTTGTGGAATTGGCAAAGGGATATTTGGAAGCCCATAGAGGGCTATGGTGAAAAAGGAAATATCTTCCGTTCAAAACTGGAAAGAAGCTTTCTGAGAAACCGCTCTGTGTTCTGTTAATTCGTCTCACAGAGTTACATCTTTCCCTTCAAGAAGCCTTTCGCTAAGGCTGTTCTTGTGGAATTGGCAAAGGGATATTTGGAAGCCCATAGAGGGCTATGGTGAAAAAGGAAATATCTTCCGTTCAAAACTGGAAAGAAGCTTTCTGAGAAACCGCTCTGTGTTCTGTTAATTCATCTCACAGAGTTACATCTTTCCCTTCAAGAAGCCTTTCGCTAAGGCTGTTCTTGTGGAATTGGCAAAGGGATATTTGGAAGCCCATAGAGGGCTATGGTGAAAAAGGAAATATCTTCCGTTCAAAACTGGAAAGAAGCTTTCTGAGAAACCGCTCTGTGTTCTGTTAATTCATCTCACAGAGTTACATCTTTCCCTTCAAGAAGCCTTTCGCTAAGGCTGTTCTTGTGGAATTGGCAAAGGGATATTTGGAAGCCCATAGAGGGCTATGGTGAAAAAGTAAATATCTTCCGTTCAAAACTGGAAAGAAGCTTTCTGAGAAACTGCTCTGTGTTCTGTTAATTCATCTCACAGGGTTACATCTTTCCCTTCAAGAAGCCTTTCGCTAAGGCTGTTCTTGTGGAATTGGCAAAGGGATATTTGGAAGCCCATAGAGGGCTATGGTGAAAAAGGAAATATCTTCCCTTCAAAACTAGAAAGAATCTTTCTGAGAAACCGCTCTGTGTTCTGTTAATTCATCTCACAGAGTTACATCTTTCCCTTTAAGAAGCCTTTCGCTAAGGCTGTTCTTGTGGAATTGGCAAAGGGATATTTGGAAGCCCATAGAGTGCTATGGTCAAAAAGGAAATATCTTCCGTTCAAAACTGGAAAGTAGCTTTCTTAGAAACTGCTCTGTGTTCTGTTAATTCATCTCCCAGAGTTACATCTTTCCCTTCAAGAAGCCTTTCGCTAAGGCTGTTCTTGTGGAATTGGCAAAGGGATATTTGGCAGCCCTTAGAGGGCTATGGTGAAAAAGGAAATATCTTCCGTTCAAAACTGGAAAGAAGCTTTCTGAGAAACCGCTCTGTGTTCTGTTAATTCGTCTCACAGAGTTACATCTTTCCCTTCAAGAAGCCTTTCGCTAAGGCTGTTCTTGTGTAATTGGCAAAGGGATATTTGGAAGCCCATAGAGGGCTATGGTGAAAAAGGAAATATCTTCCGTTCAAAACTGGAAAGAAGCTTTCTGAGAAATCGCTCTGTGTTCTGTTAATTCATCTCACAGAATTACATCTTTCCCTTGAAGAAGCCTTTTGCTAAGGCTGTTCTTGTGGAATTGGCAAAGGGATATTTGGAAGCCCATAGAGGGCTATGGTGAAAAAGGAAATATCTTCCGTTCAAAACTGGAAAGAAGCTTTCTGAGAAACTGCTCTGTGTTCTGTTAATTCATCTCACAGAGTTACATCTTTCCCTTCAAGAAGCCTTTCGATAAGGCTGTTCTTTTGGAATTGGCAAAGGGATATATGGAAGCCCATAGAGGGCTATGGTGAAAAAGGAAATATCTTCCGTTCAAAACTGGACAGAAGCTTTCTGAGAAACTGCTCTGTGTTCTGTTAATTCATCTCACAGAGTTACATCTTTCCCTTCAAGAAGCCTTTCGCTAAGGCTGTTCTTGTCGAATTGGCAAAGGGATATTTGGAAGCCCCTAGAGGGCTATGGTGAAAAAGGAAATATCTTCCGTTCAAAACTGGAAAGAAGCTTTCTGAGAAACTGCTCTGTGTTCTGTTAATTCGTCTCACAGAGTTACATCTTTCTCTTCAAGAAGCCTTTCGCTAAGGCTCTTCTTGTGGAACTGGCAAAGGGATATTTGGAAGCCCATAGACGGCTATGGTGAAAAAGGAAATATCTTCCGTTCATAACTGGAAAGAAGCTTTCTGAGAAACCGCTCTGTGTTCTGTTAATTCATCTCACAGAGTTACATCTTTCCCTTCAAGAAGCCTTTCGCTAAGGCTGTTCTTGTGGAATTGGCAAAGGGATATTTGGAAGCCCATAGAGGGCTATGGTGAAAAAGGAAATGCCTTCCGTTCAAAACTGGAAAGAAGCTTTCTGAGAAACTGCTCTGTGTTCTCTTAATTCATCTCACAGAATGACATCTTTCCCTTCAAGAAGCCTTTCGCTAAGGCTGTTCTTGTGGAATTGGCAAAGGGATATTTGGAAGCCCTTAGAGGGCTATGGTGAAAAAGGAAATATCTTCCGTTCAAAACTGGAAACAATCTTTCTGAGAAACCGCTCTGTGTTCTGTTAATTCATCTCACAGAGTTACATCTTTCCCTTTAAGAAGCCTTTCGCTAAGGCTGTTCTTGTCGAATTGGCAAAGGGATATTTGGAAGCCCATAGAGTGCTATGGTCAAAAAGGAATTATCTTCCGTTCAAAACTGGAAAGTAGCTTTCTTAGAAACTGCTCTGTGTTCTGTTAATTCGTCTCACAGAGTTACATCTTTCCCCTCAAGAAGCCTTTCGCTAAGGCTGTTCTTGTGGAATTGGCAAAGTGATATTTGGAAGCCCATAGAGGGCTATGGTGAAAAAGGAAATATCTTCCGTTCAAAACTGGAAAGAAGCTTTCTGAGAAACTGCTCTGTGTTCTGTTAATTCGTCTCACAGAGTTACATCTTTCCCTTCAAGAAGCCTTTCGCTAAGGCTGTTCTTGTGGAATTGGCAAAGGGATATTTGGAAGCCCATAGACGGCTATGGTGAAAAAGGAAATATCTTCCGTTCAAAACTGGAAACAAGATTTCTGAGAAACCGCTCTGTGTTCTGTTAATTCATCTCACAGAGTTACATCTTTCCCTTCAAGAAGCCTTTCGCTAAGGCTGTTCTTGTGGAATTGGTAAAGGGATATTTGGAAGCCCATAGAGGGCTATGGTGAAAAAGGAAATGCCTTCCGTTCAAAACTGGAAAGAAGCTTTCTGAGAAACTGCTCTGTGTTCTCTTAATTCATCTCACAGAGTTACATCTTTCCCTTCAAGAAGCCTTTCGCTAAGGCTGTTCTTTTGGAATTGGCAAAGGGATATTTGGAAGCCCATAGAGGGCTATGGTCAAAAAGGAAATATCTTCCGTTCAAAACTGAAAAGAAGCTTTCTGAGAAACTGCTCTGTGTTCTGTTAATTCATCTCACAGAGTTACATCTTTCCCTTCAAGAAGCCTTTCGCTAAGGCTGTTCTTGTGGAATGGGCAAAGGGATATTTGGAAGCCCATAGAGGGCTATGGTGAAAAAGGAAATATCTTCCGTTCAAAACTGGAAAGAAGCTTTCAGAGAAACTGCTCTGTGTTCTGTTAATTCATCTCACAGAGTTACATCTTTCCCTTGAAGAAGCCTTTCGCTAAGGCTGTTCTTGTGGAATTGGCAAAGGGATATTTGGAAGCCCATAGAGGGCTATGGTCAAAAAGGAAATATCTTCCGTTCAAAACTGGAAAGTAGCTTTCTGAGAAACTGCTCTGTGTTCTGTTAATTCATCTCACAGAGTTACATCTTTCCCTTCAAGAAGCCTTTCGCTAAGGCTGTTCTTGTGGAATTGGCAAAGGGATATTTGGAAGCCCATAGAGGGCTATGGTGAAAAAGGAAATATCTTCCGTTCAAAACTGGAAAGAAGCTTTCTGAGAAACCGCTCTGTGTTCTGTTAATTCGTCTCACAGAGTTACATCTTTCCCTTCAAGAAGCCTTTCGCTAAGGCTGTTCTTGTGGAATTGGCAAAGGGATATTTGGAAGCCCATAGAGGGCTATGGTGAAAAAGGAAATATCTTCCGTTCAAAACTGGAAAGAAGCTTTCTGAGAAACCGCTCTGTGTTCTGTTAATTCATCTCACAGAGTTACATCTTTCCCTTCAAGAAGCCTTTCGCTAAGGCTGTTCTTGTGGAATTGGCAAAGGGATATTTGGAAGCCCATAGAGGGCTATGGTGAAAAAGGAAATATCTTCCGTTCAAAACTGGAAAGAAGCTTTCTGAGAAACCGCTCTGTGTTCTGTTAATTCATCTCACAGAGTTACATCTTTCCCTTCAAGAAGCCTTTCGCTAAGGCTGTTCTTGTGGAATTGGCAAAGGGATATTTGGAAGCCCATAGAGGGCTATGGTGAAAAAGGAAATATCTTCCGTTCAAAACTGGAAAGAAGCTTTCTGAGAAACTGCTCTGTGTTCTGTTAATTCATCTCACAGGGTTACATCTTTCCCTTCAAGAAGCCTTTCGCTAAGGCTGTTCTTGTGGAATTGGCAAAGGGATATTTGGAAGCCCATAGAGGGCTATGGTGAAAAAGGAAATATCTTCCCTTCAAAACTAGAAAGAATCTTTCTGAGAAACCGCTCTGTGTTCTGTTAATTCATCTCACAGAGTTACATCTTTCCCTTTAAGAAGCCTTTCGCTAAGGCTGTTCTTGTGGAATTGGCAAAGGGATATTTGGAAGCCCATAGAGTGCTATGGTCAAAAAGGAAATATCTTCCGTTCAAAACTGGAAAGTAGCTTTCTTAGAAACTGCTCTGTGTTCTGTTAATTCATCTCCCAGAGTTACATCTTTCCCTTCAAGAAGCCTTTCGCTAAGGCTGTTCTTGTGGAATTGGCAAAGGGATATTTGGCAGCCCTTAGAGGGCTATGGTGAAAAAGGAAATATCTTCCGTTCAAAACTGGAAAGAAGCTTTCTGAGAAACCGCTCTGTGTTCTGTTAATTCGTCTCACAGAGTTACATCTTTCCCTTCAAGAAGCCTTTCGCTAAGGCTGTTCTTGTGTAATTGGCAAAGGGATATTTGGAAGCCCATAGAGGGCTATGGTGAAAAAGGAAATATCTTCCGTTCAACACTGGAAAGAAGCTTTCTGAGAAATCGCTCTGTGTTCTGTTAATTCATCTCACAGAATTACATCTTTCCCTTGAAGAAGCCTTTTGCTAAGGCTGTTCTTGTGGAATTGGCAAAGGGATATTTGGAAGCCCATAGAGGGCTATGGTGAAAAAGGAAATATCTTCCGTTCAAAACTGGAAAGAAGCTTTCTGAGAAACTGCTCTGTGTTCTGTTAATTCATCTCACAGAGTTACATATTTCCCTTCAAGAAGCCTTTCGATAAGGCTGTTCTTTTGGAATTGGCAAAGGGATATATGGAAGCCCATAGAGGGCTATGGTGAAAAAGGAAATATCTTCCGTTCAAAACTGGACAGAAGCTTTCTGAGAAACTGCTCTGTGTTCTGTTAATTCATCTCACAGAGTTACATCTTTCCCTTCAAGAAGCCTTTCGCTAAGGCTGTTCTTGTCGAATTGGCAAAGGGATATTTGGAAGCCCCTAGAGGGCTATGGTGAAAAAGGAAATATCTTCCGTTCAAAACTGGAAAGAAGCTTTCTGAGAAACTGCTCTGTGTTCTGTTAATTCGTCTCACAGAGTTACATCTTTCTCTTCAAGAAGCCTTTCGCTAAGGCTCTTCTTGTGGAACTGGCAAAGGGATATTTGGAAGCCCATAGACGGCTATGGTGAAAAAGGAAATATCTTCCGTTCATAACTGGAAAGAAGCTTTCTGAGAAACCGCTCTGTGTTCTGTTAATTCATCTCACAGAGTTACATCTTTCCCTTCAAGAAGCCTTTCGCTAAGGCTGTTCTTGTGGAATTGGCAAAGGGATATTTGGAAGCCCATAGAGGGCTATGGTGAAAAAGGAAATGCCTTCCGTTCAAAACTGGAAAGAAGCTTTCTGAGAAACTGCTCTGTGTTCTCTTAATTCATCTCACAGAATTACATCTTTCCCTTCAAGAAGCCTTTCGCTAAGGCTGTTCTTGTGGAATTGGCAAAGGGATATTTGGAAGCCCTTAGAGGGCTATGGTGAAAAAGGAAATATCTTCCGTTCAAAACTGGAAAGAAGCTTTCTGAGAAACTGCTCTGTGTTCTCTTAATTCATCTCACAGAGTTACATCTTTCCCTTCAAGAAGCCTTTCGATAAGGCTGTTCTTTTGGAATTGGCAAAGGGATATTTGGAAGCCCATAGAGGGCTATGGTGAAAAAGGAAATATCTTCCCTTCAAAACTGGAAAGAAGCTTTCTGAGAAACTGCTCTGTGTTCTGTTAATTCATCTCACAGAGTTACATCTTTCCCTTCATGAAGCCTTTCGCTAAGGCTGTTCTTGTGGAATTGGCAAAGGGATATTTGGAAGCCCATGGAGGGCTATGGTCAAAAAGGAAATATCTTCCGTTCAAAACTGAAAAGAAGCTTTCTGAGAAACTGCTCTGTGTTCTGTTAATTCATCTCACAGAGTTACATCTTTCCCTTCAAGAAGCCTTTCCCTAAGGCTGTTCTTGTGGAATGGGAAAAGGGATATTTGGAAGCCCATAGAGGGCTATGGTGAAAAAGGAAATATCTTCCGTTCAAAACTGGAAAGAAGCTTTCAGAGAAACTGCTCTGTGTTCTGTTAATTCATCTCACAGAGTTACATCTTTCCCTTGAAGAAGCCTTTCGCTAAGGCTGTTCTTGTGGAATTGGCAAAGGGATATTTGGAAGCCCATAGAGGGCTATGGTCAGAAAGGAATTATCTTCCCTTCAAAACTGGAAAGAAGCTTTCTGAGAAACTGCTCTGTGTTCTGTTAATTCACCTCACAGAGTTACATCTTTCCCTTCAAGAAGCCTTTCGCTAAGGCTGTTCTTGTGGAATTGTCAAAGGGATATTTGGAAGCCCATAGAGGGCTACGGTGAAAAAGGAAATATCTTCCGTTCAAAACTGGAAAGAAGCTTTCTGAGAAACCGCTGTGTGTTCTGTTAATTCATCTCACAGAGTTACATCTTTCACTTCAAGAAGCCTTTCGCTAAGGCTGTTCTTGTGGAATTGGCAAAGGGATATTTGGAAGCCCATAGAGGGCTATGGTGAAAAAGGAAATATCTTCCGTTCAAAACTGGAAAGAAGCTTTCTGAGAATCCGCTCTGTGTTCTGTTAATTCATCTCACAGAGTTACATCTTTCCCTTCAAGAAGCCTTTCGCTAAGGCTGTTCTTGTGGAATTGGCAAAGGGATATTTGGAAGCCCATAGAGGGCTATGGTGAAAAAGGAAATATCTTCCGTTCAAAACTGGAAAGAAGATTTCAGAGAAACGGCTCTGTGTTCTGTTAATTCATCTTACAGAGTTACATCTTTCCCTTCAAGAAGCCTTTCGCTAAGGCTGTTCTTGTAGAATTGGCAAAGGGATATTTGGAAGCCCATAGAGGGCTATGGTGAAAAAGGAAATATCTTCCGTTCAAAACTGGAAAGAAGTTTTCTGAGAAACCGCTCGGTGTTTTGTTAATTCATCTCACAGGGTTACATCTTTCCCTTGAAGAAGACTTTCGCTAAGGCTGTTCTTGTGGAATTGGCAAAGGGATATCTGGAAGCCCATAGAGGGCTATGGTGAAAAAGGAAATATCTTCCGTTCAAAACTGGAAAGAAGCTTTCTGAGAAACTGCTCTGTGTTCTGTTAATTCATCTCACAGAGTTACATCTTTCCCTTCAAGAAGCCTTTCGCTAAGGCTGTTCTTGTGGAATTGGCAAAGGGATATTTGGAAGCCCATAGAGGGCTATGGTGAAAAAGGAAATATCTTCCGTTCAAAACTGGAAAGAAGCTTTCTGAGAAACTGCTCTGTGTTCTGTTAATTCATCTCACAGAGTTACATCTTTCCCTTCAAGAAGCCTTTCGCTAAGGCTGTTCTTGTGGAGTTGGCAAAGGGATATTTGGAAGCCCATAGAGGGCTATGGTGAAAAAGGAAATATCTTCCGTTCAAAACTGGAAAGAAGCTTTCTGAGAAACTGCTCTGTGTTCTGTTAATTCATCTCACAGAGTTACATCTTTCCCTTCAAGAAGCCTTTCGCTAAGGCTGTTCTTGTGGAATTGGCAAAGGGATATTTGGTAGCCCATAGAGGGCTATGGTGAAAAAGTAAATATCTTCCGTTTAAAACTGGAAAGAAGCTTTCTGAGAAACTGCTCTGTGTTCTGTTAATTCATCTCACATAGTTACATCTTTCCCTTCAAGAAGCCTTTCGCTAAGGCTGTTCTTGTGGAATTGGCAAAGGGATATTTGGAAGCCCGTAGAGGGCTATGGTGAAAAAGGAAATATCTTCCGTTCAAAACTGGAAAGAAGCTTTCTGAGAAACTGCTCTGTGTTCTGTTAATTCATCTCACAGAGTTACATCTTTCCCTTCAAGAAGCCTTTCGCTAAGGCTGTTCTTGTGGAATTAGCAAAGGGATATTTGGAAGCCCTTAGGTGGCTATGGTGAAAAAGGAAATATCTTCCGTTCAAAACTGGAAAGAAGCTTTCTGAGAATCCGCTCTGTGTTCTGTTAATTCATCTCACAGAGTTACATCTTTCCCTTCAAGAAGCCTTTCGCTAAGGCTGTTCTTGTGGAATTGGCAAAGGGATATTTGGAAGCCCTTAGATGGCTATGGTGAAAAAGGAAATATCTTCCGTTCAAAACTGGAAACAATCTTTCTGAGAAACCGCTCTGTGTTCTGTTAATTCATCTCACAGAGTTACATCTTTCCCTTTAAGAAGCCTTTCGCTAAGGCTGTTCTTGTCGAATTGGCAAAGGGATATTTGGAAGCCCATAGAGTGCTATGGTCAAAAAGGAATTATCTTCCGTTCAAAACTGGAAAGTAGCTTTCTTAGAAACTGCTCTGTGTTCTGTTAATTCGTCTCACAGAGTTACATCTTTCCCTTCAAGAAGCCTTTCGCTAAGACTGTTCTTGTGGAATTGGCAAAGGGATCTTTGGAAGCCCATAGAGGGCTATGGTGAAAAAGGAAATATCTTCCGTTCAAAACTGGAAAGAAGCTTTCTGAGAAACTGCTCTGTGTTCTGTTAATTCGTCTCACAGAGTTACATCTTTCCCTTCAAGAAGCCTTTCGCTAAGGCTCTTCTTGTGGAATTGGCAAAGGGATATTTGGAAGCCCATAGACGGCTATGGTGAAAAAGGAAATATCTTCCGTTCATAACTGGAAAGAAGCTTTCTGAGAAACCGCTCTGTGTTCTGTTAATTCATCTCACAGAGTTACATCTTTCCCTTCAAGAAGCCTTTCGCTAAGGCTGTTCTTGTGGAATTGGCAAAGGGATATTTGGAAGCCCATAGAGGGCTATGGTGAAAAAGGATATATCTTCCGTTCAAAACTGGAAAGAAGCTTTCTGAGAATCCGCTCTGTGTTCTGTTAATTCATCTCACAGAGTTACATCTTTCCCTTCAAGAAGCCTTTCGCTAAGGCTGTTCTTGTGGAATTGGCAAAGGGATATTTGGAAGCCCATAGAGGGCTATGGTGAAAAAGGAAATATCTTCCTTTCAAAACTGGAAAGAAGATTTCAGAGAAACGGCTCTGTGTTCTGTTAATTCATCTTACAGAGTTACATCTTTACCTTCAAGAAGCCTTTCGCTAAGGCTGTTCTTGTGGAATTGGCAAAGGGATATTTGGAAGCCCATAGAGGGCTATGGTGAAAAAGGAAATATCTTCCGTTCAAAACTGGAAAGAAGTTTTCTGAGAAACCGCTCTGTGTTCTGTTAATTCATCTCACAGGGTTACATCTTTCCCTTGAAGAAGACTTTCGCTAAGGCTGTTCTTGTGGAATTGACAAAGGGATATTTGGAAGCCCATAGAGGGCTATGGTGAAAAAGGAAATATCTTCCGTTCAAAACTGGAAAGAAGCTTTCTGAGAAACTGCTCTGTGTTCTGTTAATTCATCTCACAGAGTTACATCTTTCCCTTCAAGAAGCCTTTCGCTAAGGCTGTTCTTGTGGAATTGGCAAAGGGATATTTGGAAGCCCATAGAGGGCTATGGTGAAAAAGGAAATATCTTCCGTTCAAAACTGGAAAGAAGCTTTCTGAGAAACTGCTCTGTGTTCTGTTAATTAATCTCACAGAGCTACATCTTTCCCTTCAAGAAGCCTTTCGCTAAGGCTGTTCTTGTGGAATTGGCAAAGGGATATTTGGAAGCCCGTAGAGGGCTATGGTGAAAAAGGAAATATCTTCCGTTCAAAACTGGAAAGAAGCTTTCTGAGAAACTGCTCTGTGTTCTGTTAATTCATCTCACAGAGTTACATCTTTCCCTTCAAGAAGCCTTTCGCTAAGGCTGTTCTTGTGGAATTGGCAAAGGGATATTTGGAAGCCCTTAGGGGGCTATGGTGAAAAAGGAAATATCTTCCGTTCAAAACTGGAAAGAAGCTTTCTGAGAATCCGCTCTGTGTTCTGTTAATTCATCTCACAGAGTTACATCTTTCCCTTCAAGAAGCCTTTCGCTAAGGCTGTTCTTGTGGAATTGGCAAAGGGATATTTGGAAGCCCTTAGATGGCTATGGTGAAAAAGGAAATATCTTCCGTTCAAAACTGGAAACAATCTTTCTGAGAAACCGCTCTGTGTTCTGTTAATTCATCTCACAGAGTTACATCTTTCCCTTTAAGAAGCCTTTCGCTAAGGCTGTTCTTGTCGAATTGGCAAAGGGATATTTGGAAGCCCATAGAGTGCTATGGTCAAAAAGGAATTATCTTCCGTTCAAAACTGGAAAGTAGCTTTCTTAGAAACTGCTCTGTGTTCTGTTAATTCGTCTCACAGAGTTACATCTTTCCCCTCAAGAAGCCTTTCGCTAAGGCTGTTCTTGTGGAATTGGCAAAGTGATATTTGGAAGCCCATAGAGGGCTATGGTGAAAAAGGAAATATCTTCCGTTCAAAACTGGAAAGAAGCTTTCTGAGAAACTGCTCTGTGTTCTGTTAATTCGTCTCACAGAGTTACATCTTTCCCTTCAAGAAGCCTTTCGCTAAGGCTGTTCTTGTGGAATTGGCAAAGGGATATTTGGAAGCCCATAGACGGCTATGGTGAAAAAGGAAATATCTTCCGTTCAAAACTGGAAACAAGTTTTCTGAGAAACCGCTCTGTGTTCTGTTAATTCATCTCACAGAGTTACATCTTTCCCTTCAAGAAGCCTTTCGCTAAGGCTGTTCTTGTGGAATTGGTAAAGGGATATTTGGAAGCCCATAGAGGGCTATGGTGAAAAAGGAAATGCCTTCCGTTCAAAACTGGAAAGAAGCTTTCTGAGAAACTGCTCTGTGTTCTGTTAATTCATCTCACAGAGTTACATCTTTCCCTTGAAGAAGCCTTTCGCTAAGGCTGTTCTTGTGGAATTGGCAAAGGGATATTTGGAAGCCCATAGAGGGCTATGGTCAAAAAGGAAATATCTTCCGTTCAAAACTGGAAAGTAGCTTTCTGAGAAACTGCTCTGTGTTCTGTTAATTCATCTCACAGAGTTACATCTTTCCCTTCAAGAAGCCTTTCGCTAAGGCTGTTCTTGTGGAATTGGCAAAGGGATATTTGGAAGCCCATAGAGGGCTATGGTGAAAAAGGAAATATCTTCCGTTCAAAACTGGAAAGAAGCTTTCTGAGAAACCGCTCTGTGTTCTGTTAATTCGTCTCACAGAGTTACATCTTTCCCTTCAAGAAGCCTTTCGCTAAGGCTGTTCTTGTGGAATTGGCAAAGGGATATTTGGAAGCCCATAGAGGGCTATGGTGAAAAAGGAAATATCTTCCGTTCAAAACTGGAAAGAAGCTTTCTGAGAAACCGCTCTGTGTTCTGTTAATTCATCTCACAGAGTTACATCTTTCCCTTCAAGAAGCCTTTCGCTAAGGCTGTTCTTGTGGAATTGGCAAAGGGATATTTGGAAGCCCATAGAGGGCTATGGTGAAAAAGGAAATATCTTCCGTTCAAAACTGGAAAGAAGCTTTCTGAGAAACCGCTCTGTGTTCTGTTAATTCATCTCACAGAGTTACATCTTTCCCTTCAAGAAGCCTTTCGCTAAGGCTGTTCTTGTGGAATTGGCAAAGGGATATTTGGAAGCCCATAGAGGGCTATGGTGAAAAAGTAAATATCTTCCGTTCAAAACTGGAAAGAAGCTTTCTGAGAAACTGCTCTGTGTTCTGTTAATTCATCTCACAGGGTTACATCTTTCCCTTCAAGAAGCCTTTCGCTAAGGCTGTTCTTGTGGAATTGGCAAAGGGATATTTGGAAGCCCATAGAGGGCTATGGTGAAAAAGGAAATATCTTCCCTTCAAAACTAGAAAGAATCTTTCTGAGAAACCGCTCTGTGTTCTGTTAATTCATCTCACAGAGTTACATCTTTCCCTTTAAGAAGCCTTTCGCTAAGGCTGTTCTTGTGGAATTGGCAAAGGGATATTTGGAAGCCCATAGAGTGCTATGGTCAAAAAGGAAATATCTTCCGTTCAAAACTGGAAAGTAGCTTTCTTAGAAACTGCTCTGTGTTCTGTTAATTCATCTCCCAGAGTTACATCTTTCCCTTCAAGAAGCCTTTCGCTAAGGCTGTTCTTGTGGAATTGGCAAAGGGATATTTGGCAGCCCTTAGAGGGCTATGGTGAAAAAGGAAATATCTTCCGTTCAAAACTGGAAAGAAGCTTTCTGAGAAACCGCTCTGTGTTCTGTTAATTCGTCTCACAGAGTTACATCTTTCCCTTCAAGAAGCCTTTCGCTAAGGCTGTTCTTGTGTAATTGGCAAAGGGATATTTGGAAGCCCATAGAGGGCTATGGTGAAAAAGGAAATATCTTCCGTTCAAAACTGGAAAGAAGCTTTCTGAGAAATCGCTCTGTGTTCTGTTAATTCATCTCACAGAATTACATCTTTCCCTTGAAGAAGCCTTTTGCTAAGGCTGTTCTTGTGGAATTGGCAAAGGGATATTTGGAAGCCCATAGAGGGCTATGGTGAAAAAGGAAATATCTTCCGTTCAAAACTGGAAAGAAGCTTTCTGAGAAACTGCTCTGTGTTCTGTTAATTCATCTCACAGAGTTACATCTTTCCCTTCAAGAAGCCTTTCGATAAGGCTGTTCTTTTGGAATTGGCAAAGGGATATATGGAAGCCCATAGAGGGCTATGGTGAAAAAGGAAATATCTTCCGTTCAAAACTGGACAGAAGCTTTCTGAGAAACTGCTCTGTGTTCTGTTAATTCATCTCACAGAGTTACATCTTTCCCTTCAAGAAGCCTTTCGCTAAGGCTGTTCTTGTCGAATTGGCAAAGGGATATTTGGAAGCCCCTAGAGGGCTATGGTGAAAAAGGAAATATCTTCCGTTCAAAACTGGAAAGAAGCTTTCTGAGAAACTGCTCTGTGTTCTGTTAATTCGTCTCACAGAGTTACATCTTTCTCTTCAAGAAGCCTTTCGCTAAGGCTCTTCTTGTGGAACTGGCAAAGGGATATTTGGAAGCCCATAGACGGCTATGGTGAAAAAGGAAATATCTTCCGTTCATAACTGGAAAGAAGCTTTCTGAGAAACCGCTCTGTGTTCTGTTAATTCATCTCACAGAGTTACATCTTTCCCTTCAAGAAGCCTTTCGCTAAGGCTGTTCTTGTGGAATTGGCAAAGGGATATTTGGAAGCCCATAGAGGGCTATGGTGAAAAAGGAAATGCCTTCCGTTCAAAACTGGAAAGAAGCTTTCTGAGAAACTGCTCTGTGTTCTCTTAATTCATCTCACAGAATGACATCTTTCCCTTCAAGAAGCCTTTCGCTAAGGCTGTTCTTGTGGAATTGGCAAAGGGATATTTGGAAGCCCTTAGAGGGCTATGGTGAAAAAGGAAATATCTTCCGTTCAAAACTGGAAACAATCTTTCTGAGAAACCGCTCTGTGTTCTGTTAATTCATCTCACAGAGTTACATCTTTCCCTTTAAGAAGCCTTTCGCTAAGGCTGTTCTTGTCGAATTGGCAAAGGGATATTTGGAAGCCCATAGAGTGCTATGGTCAAAAAGGAATTATCTTCCGTTCAAAACTGGAAAGTAGCTTTCTTAGAAACTGCTCTGTGTTCTGTTAATTCGTCTCACAGAGTTACATCTTTCCCCTCAAGAAGCCTTTCGCTAAGGCTGTTCTTGTGGAATTGGCAAAGTGATATTTGGAAGCCCATAGAGGGCTATGGTGAAAAAGGAAATATCTTCCGTTCAAAACTGGAAAGAAGCTTTCTGAGAAACTGCTCTGTGTTCTGTTAATTCGTCTCACAGAGTTACATCTTTCCCTTCAAGAAGCCTTTCGCTAAGGCTGTTCTTGTGGAATTGGCAAAGGGATATTTGGAAGCCCATAGACGGCTATGGTGAAAAAGGAAATATCTTCCGTTCAAAACTGGAAACAAGATTTCTGAGAAACCGCTCTGTGTTCTGTTAATTCATCTCACAGAGTTACATCTTTCCCTTCAAGAAGCCTTTCGCTAAGGCTGTTCTTGTGGAATTGGTAAAGGGATATTTGGAAGCCCATAGAGGGCTATGGTGAAAAAGGAAATGCCTTCCGTTCAAAACTGGAAAGAAGCTTTCTGAGAAACTGCTCTGTGTTCTCTTAATTCATCTCACAGAGTTACATCTTTCCCTTCAAGAAGCCTTTCGCTAAGGCTGTTCTTTTGGAATTGGCAAAGGGATATTTGGAAGCCCATAGAGGGCTATGGTCAAAAAGGAAATATCTTCCGTTCAAAA
Organism: Chlorocebus sabaeus; assembly: GCF_047675955.1. Lineage (NCBI taxonomy): Eukaryota > Metazoa > Chordata > Mammalia > Primates > Cercopithecidae > Chlorocebus > Chlorocebus sabaeus. Next base: position 1,871,630 of record NW_027327559.1, read on the forward strand.
CTGAAAAGAAGCTTTCTGAGAAACTGCTCTGTGTTCTGTTAATTCATCTCACAGAGTTACATCTTTCCCTTCAAGAAGCCTTTCGCTAAGGCTGTTCTTGTGGAATGGGCAAAGGGATATTTGGAAGCCCATAGAGGGCTATGGTGAAAAAGGAAATATCTTCCGTTCAAAACTGGAAAGAAGCTTTCAGAGAAACTGCTCTGTGTTCTGTTAATTCATCTCACAGAGTTACATCTTTCCCTTGAAGAAGCCTTTCGCTAAGGCTGTTCTTGTGGAATTGGCAAAGGGATATTTGGAAGCCCATAGAGGGCTATGGTCAAAAAGGAAATATCTTCCGTTCAAAACTGGAAAGTAGCTTTCTGAGAAACTGCTCTGTGTTCTGTTAATTCATCTCACAGAGTTACATCTTTCCCTTCAAGAAGCCTTTCGCTAAGGCTGTTCTTGTGGAATTGGCAAAGGGATATTTGGAAGCCCATAGAGGGCTATGGTGAAAAAGGAAATATCTTCCGTTCAAAACTGGAAAGAAGCTTTCTGAGAAACCGCTCTGTGTTCTGTTAATTCGTCTCACAGAGTTACATCTTTCCCTTCAAGAAGCCTTTCGCTAAGGCTGTTCTTGTGGAATTGGCAAAGGGATATTTGGAAGCCCATAGAGGGCTATGGTGAAAAAGGAAATATCTTCCGTTCAAAACTGGAAAGAAGCTTTCTGAGAAACCGCTCTGTGTTCTGTTAATTCATCTCACAGAGTTACATCTTTCCCTTCAAGAAGCCTTTCGCTAAGGCTGTTCTTGTGGAATTGGCAAAGGGATATTTGGAAGCCCATAGAGGGCTATGGTGAAAAAGGAAATATCTTCCGTTCAAAACTGGAAAGAAGCTTTCTGAGAAACCGCTCTGTGTTCTGTTAATTCATCTCACAGAGTTACATCTTTCCCTTCAAGAAGCCTTTCGCTAAGGCTGTTCTTGTGGAATTGGCAAAGGGATATTTGGAAGCCCATAGAGGGCTATGGTGAAAAAGGAAATATCTTCCGTTCAAAACTGGAAAGAAGCTTTCTGAGAAACTGCTCTGTGTTCTGTTAATTCATCTCACAGGGTTACATCTTTCCCTTCAAGAAGCCTTTCGCTAAGGCTGTTCTTGTGGAATTGGCAAAGGGATATTTGGAAGCCCATAGAGGGCTATGGTGAAAAAGGAAATATCTTCCCTTCAAAACTAGAAAGAATCTTTCTGAGAAACCGCTCTGTGTTCTGTTAATTCATCTCACAGAGTTACATCTTTCCCTTTAAGAAGCCTTTCGCTAAGGCTGTTCTTGTGGAATTGGCAAAGGGATATTTGGAAGCCCATAGAGTGCTATGGTCAAAAAGGAAATATCTTCCGTTCAAAACTGGAAAGTAGCTTTCTTAGAAACTGCTCTGTGTTCTGTTAATTCATCTCCCAGAGTTACATCTTTCCCTTCAAGAAGCCTTTCGCTAAGGCTGTTCTTGTGGAATTGGCAAAGGGATATTTGGCAGCCCTTAGAGGGCTATGGTGAAAAAGGAAATATCTTCCGTTCAAAACTGGAAAGAAGCTTTCTGAGAAACCGCTCTGTGTTCTGTTAATTCGTCTCACAGAGTTACATCTTTCCCTTCAAGAAGCCTTTCGCTAAGGCTGTTCTTGTGTAATTGGCAAAGGGATATTTGGAAGCCCATAGAGGGCTATGGTGAAAAAGGAAATATCTTCCGTTCAACACTGGAAAGAAGCTTTCTGAGAAATCGCTCTGTGTTCTGTTAATTCATCTCACAGAATTACATCTTTCCCTTGAAGAAGCCTTTTGCTAAGGCTGTTCTTGTGGAATTGGCAAAGGGATATTTGGAAGCCCATAGAGGGCTATGGTGAAAAAGGAAATATCTTCCGTTCAAAACTGGAAAGAAGCTTTCTGAGAAACTGCTCTGTGTTCTGTTAATTCATCTCACAGAGTTACATATTTCCCTTCAAGAAGCCTTTCGATAAGGCTGTTCTTTTGGAATTGGCAAAGGGATATATGGAAGCCCATAGAGGGCTATGGTGAAAAAGGAAATATCTTCCGTTCAAAACTGGACAGAAGCTTTCTGAGAAACTGCTCTGTGTTCTGTTAATTCATCTCACAGAGTTACATCTTTCCCTTCAAGAAGCCTTTCGCTAAGGCTGTTCTTGTCGAATTGGCAAAGGGATATTTGGAAGCCCCTAGAGGGCTATGGTGAAAAAGGAAATATCTTCCGTTCAAAACTGGAAAGAAGCTTTCTGAGAAACTGCTCTGTGTTCTGTTAATTCGTCTCACAGAGTTACATCTTTCTCTTCAAGAAGCCTTTCGCTAAGGCTCTTCTTGTGGAACTGGCAAAGGGATATTTGGAAGCCCATAGACGGCTATGGTGAAAAAGGAAATATCTTCCGTTCATAACTGGAAAGAAGCTTTCTGAGAAACCGCTCTGTGTTCTGTTAATTCATCTCACAGAGTTACATCTTTCCCTTCAAGAAGCCTTTCGCTAAGGCTGTTCTTGTGGAATTGGCAAAGGGATATTTGGAAGCCCATAGAGGGCTATGGTGAAAAAGGAAATGCCTTCCGTTCAAAACTGGAAAGAAGCTTTCTGAGAAACTGCTCTGTGTTCTCTTAATTCATCTCACAGAATTACATCTTTCCCTTCAAGAAGCCTTTCGCTAAGGCTGTTCTTGTGGAATTGGCAAAGGGATATTTGGAAGCCCTTAGAGGGCTATGGTGAAAAAGGAAATATCTTCCGTTCAAAACTGGAAAGAAGCTTTCTGAGAAACTGCTCTGTGTTCTCTTAATTCATCTCACAGAGTTACATCTTTCCCTTCAAGAAGCCTTTCGATAAGGCTGTTCTTTTGGAATTGGCAAAGGGATATTTGGAAGCCCATAGAGGGCTATGGTGAAAAAGGAAATATCTTCCCTTCAAAACTGGAAAGAAGCTTTCTGAGAAACTGCTCTGTGTTCTGTTAATTCATCTCACAGAGTTACATCTTTCCCTTCATGAAGCCTTTCGCTAAGGCTGTTCTTGTGGAATTGGCAAAGGGATATTTGGAAGCCCATGGAGGGCTATGGTCAAAAAGGAAATATCTTCCGTTCAAAACTGAAAAGAAGCTTTCTGAGAAACTGCTCTGTGTTCTGTTAATTCATCTCACAGAGTTACATCTTTCCCTTCAAGAAGCCTTTCCCTAAGGCTGTTCTTGTGGAATGGGAAAAGGGATATTTGGAAGCCCATAGAGGGCTATGGTGAAAAAGGAAATATCTTCCGTTCAAAACTGGAAAGAAGCTTTCAGAGAAACTGCTCTGTGTTCTGTTAATTCATCTCACAGAGTTACATCTTTCCCTTGAAGAAGCCTTTCGCTAAGGCTGTTCTTGTGGAATTGGCAAAGGGATATTTGGAAGCCCATAGAGGGCTATGGTCAGAAAGGAATTATCTTCCCTTCAAAACTGGAAAGAAGCTTTCTGAGAAACTGCTCTGTGTTCTGTTAATTCACCTCACAGAGTTACATCTTTCCCTTCAAGAAGCCTTTCGCTAAGGCTGTTCTTGTGGAATTGTCAAAGGGATATTTGGAAGCCCATAGAGGGCTACGGTGAAAAAGGAAATATCTTCCGTTCAAAACTGGAAAGAAGCTTTCTGAGAAACCGCTGTGTGTTCTGTTAATTCATCTCACAGAGTTACATCTTTCACTTCAAGAAGCCTTTCGCTAAGGCTGTTCTTGTGGAATTGGCAAAGGGATATTTGGAAGCCCATAGAGGGCTATGGTGAAAAAGGAAATATCTTCCGTTCAAAACTGGAAAGAAGCTTTCTGAGAATCCGCTCTGTGTTCTGTTAATTCATCTCACAGAGTTACATCTTTCCCTTCAAGAAGCCTTTCGCTAAGGCTGTTCTTGTGGAATTGGCAAAGGGATATTTGGAAGCCCATAGAGGGCTATGGTGAAAAAGGAAATATCTTCCGTTCAAAACTGGAAAGAAGATTTCAGAGAAACGGCTCTGTGTTCTGTTAATTCATCTTACAGAGTTACATCTTTCCCTTCAAGAAGCCTTTCGCTAAGGCTGTTCTTGTAGAATTGGCAAAGGGATATTTGGAAGCCCATAGAGGGCTATGGTGAAAAAGGAAATATCTTCCGTTCAAAACTGGAAAGAAGTTTTCTGAGAAACCGCTCGGTGTTTTGTTAATTCATCTCACAGGGTTACATCTTTCCCTTGAAGAAGACTTTCGCTAAGGCTGTTCTTGTGGAATTGGCAAAGGGATATCTGGAAGCCCATAGAGGGCTATGGTGAAAAAGGAAATATCTTCCGTTCAAAACTGGAAAGAAGCTTTCTGAGAAACTGCTCTGTGTTCTGTTAATTCATCTCACAGAGTTACATCTTTCCCTTCAAGAAGCCTTTCGCTAAGGCTGTTCTTGTGGAATTGGCAAAGGGATATTTGGAAGCCCATAGAGGGCTATGGTGAAAAAGGAAATATCTTCCGTTCAAAACTGGAAAGAAGCTTTCTGAGAAACTGCTCTGTGTTCTGTTAATTCATCTCACAGAGTTACATCTTTCCCTTCAAGAAGCCTTTCGCTAAGGCTGTTCTTGTGGAGTTGGCAAAGGGATATTTGGAAGCCCATAGAGGGCTATGGTGAAAAAGGAAATATCTTCCGTTCAAAACTGGAAAGAAGCTTTCTGAGAAACTGCTCTGTGTTCTGTTAATTCATCTCACAGAGTTACATCTTTCCCTTCAAGAAGCCTTTCGCTAAGGCTGTTCTTGTGGAATTGGCAAAGGGATATTTGGTAGCCCATAGAGGGCTATGGTGAAAAAGTAAATATCTTCCGTTTAAAACTGGAAAGAAGCTTTCTGAGAAACTGCTCTGTGTTCTGTTAATTCATCTCACATAGTTACATCTTTCCCTTCAAGAAGCCTTTCGCTAAGGCTGTTCTTGTGGAATTGGCAAAGGGATATTTGGAAGCCCGTAGAGGGCTATGGTGAAAAAGGAAATATCTTCCGTTCAAAACTGGAAAGAAGCTTTCTGAGAAACTGCTCTGTGTTCTGTTAATTCATCTCACAGAGTTACATCTTTCCCTTCAAGAAGCCTTTCGCTAAGGCTGTTCTTGTGGAATTAGCAAAGGGATATTTGGAAGCCCTTAGGTGGCTATGGTGAAAAAGGAAATATCTTCCGTTCAAAACTGGAAAGAAGCTTTCTGAGAATCCGCTCTGTGTTCTGTTAATTCATCTCACAGAGTTACATCTTTCCCTTCAAGAAGCCTTTCGCTAAGGCTGTTCTTGTGGAATTGGCAAAGGGATATTTGGAAGCCCTTAGATGGCTATGGTGAAAAAGGAAATATCTTCCGTTCAAAACTGGAAACAATCTTTCTGAGAAACCGCTCTGTGTTCTGTTAATTCATCTCACAGAGTTACATCTTTCCCTTTAAGAAGCCTTTCGCTAAGGCTGTTCTTGTCGAATTGGCAAAGGGATATTTGGAAGCCCATAGAGTGCTATGGTCAAAAAGGAATTATCTTCCGTTCAAAACTGGAAAGTAGCTTTCTTAGAAACTGCTCTGTGTTCTGTTAATTCGTCTCACAGAGTTACATCTTTCCCTTCAAGAAGCCTTTCGCTAAGACTGTTCTTGTGGAATTGGCAAAGGGATCTTTGGAAGCCCATAGAGGGCTATGGTGAAAAAGGAAATATCTTCCGTTCAAAACTGGAAAGAAGCTTTCTGAGAAACTGCTCTGTGTTCTGTTAATTCGTCTCACAGAGTTACATCTTTCCCTTCAAGAAGCCTTTCGCTAAGGCTCTTCTTGTGGAATTGGCAAAGGGATATTTGGAAGCCCATAGACGGCTATGGTGAAAAAGGAAATATCTTCCGTTCATAACTGGAAAGAAGCTTTCTGAGAAACCGCTCTGTGTTCTGTTAATTCATCTCACAGAGTTACATCTTTCCCTTCAAGAAGCCTTTCGCTAAGGCTGTTCTTGTGGAATTGGCAAAGGGATATTTGGAAGCCCATAGAGGGCTATGGTGAAAAAGGATATATCTTCCGTTCAAAACTGGAAAGAAGCTTTCTGAGAATCCGCTCTGTGTTCTGTTAATTCATCTCACAGAGTTACATCTTTCCCTTCAAGAAGCCTTTCGCTAAGGCTGTTCTTGTGGAATTGGCAAAGGGATATTTGGAAGCCCATAGAGGGCTATGGTGAAAAAGGAAATATCTTCCTTTCAAAACTGGAAAGAAGATTTCAGAGAAACGGCTCTGTGTTCTGTTAATTCATCTTACAGAGTTACATCTTTACCTTCAAGAAGCCTTTCGCTAAGGCTGTTCTTGTGGAATTGGCAAAGGGATATTTGGAAGCCCATAGAGGGCTATGGTGAAAAAGGAAATATCTTCCGTTCAAAACTGGAAAGAAGTTTTCTGAGAAACCGCTCTGTGTTCTGTTAATTCATCTCACAGGGTTACATCTTTCCCTTGAAGAAGACTTTCGCTAAGGCTGTTCTTGTGGAATTGACAAAGGGATATTTGGAAGCCCATAGAGGGCTATGGTGAAAAAGGAAATATCTTCCGTTCAAAACTGGAAAGAAGCTTTCTGAGAAACTGCTCTGTGTTCTGTTAATTCATCTCACAGAGTTACATCTTTCCCTTCAAGAAGCCTTTCGCTAAGGCTGTTCTTGTGGAATTGGCAAAGGGATATTTGGAAGCCCATAGAGGGCTATGGTGAAAAAGGAAATATCTTCCGTTCAAAACTGGAAAGAAGCTTTCTGAGAAACTGCTCTGTGTTCTGTTAATTAATCTCACAGAGCTACATCTTTCCCTTCAAGAAGCCTTTCGCTAAGGCTGTTCTTGTGGAATTGGCAAAGGGATATTTGGAAGCCCATAGATGGCTATGGTGAAAAAGGAAATATCTTATGTTCAAAACTGGAAAGAAGCTTTCTGAGAAACTGCTCTGTGTTCTGTTAATTCATCTCACAGAGTTACATCTTTCCCTTCAAGAAGCCTTTCGATAAGGCTGTTCTTGTGGAATTGGCAAAGGGATATTTGGAAGCCCATAGAGGGCTATGGTGAAAAAGTAAATATCTTCCGTTCAAAACTGGAAAGAAGCTTTCTGAGAAACTGCTCTGTGTTCTGTTAATTCACTCACAGAGTTACATCTTTCCCTTCAAGAAGCCTTTCGCTAAGGCTGTTCTTGTGGAATTGGCAAAGGGATATTTGGAAGCCCATAGAGGGCTATGGTGAAAAAGGAAATATCTTCCGTTCAAAACTGGAAAGAAGCTTTCTGAGAAACTGCTCTGTGTTCTGTTAATTCATCTCACAGAGTTACATCTTTCCCTTCAAGAAGCCTTTCGCTAAGGCTATTCTTGTGGAATTGGCAAAGGGATATTTGGAAGCCCATAGAGGGCTATGGTGAAAAAGGAAATATCTTCCGTTCAAAACTGGAAAGAAGCTTTCTGAGAAACTGCTCTGTGTTCTGTTAATTCATCTCACAGGGTTACATCTTTCCCTTGAAGAAGACTTTCGCTAAGGCTGTTCTTGTGGAATTGGCAAAGGGATATCTGGAAGCCCATAGAGGGCTATGGTGAAAAAGGAAATATCTTCCGTTCAAAACTGGAAAGAAGCTTTCTGAGAAACTGCTCTGTGTTCTGTTAATTCATCTCACAGAGTTACATCTTTCCCTTCAAGAAGCCTTTCGCTAAGGCTGTTCTTGTGGAATTGGCAAAGGGATATTTGGAAGCCCATAGAGGGCTATGGTGAAAAAGGAAATATCTTCCGTTCAAAACTGGAAAGAAGCTTTCTGAGAAACTGCTCTGTGTTCTGTTAATTCATCTCACAGAGTTACATCTTTCCCTTCAAGAAGCCTTTCGCTAAGGCTGTTCTTGTGGAGTTGGCAAAGGGATATTTGGAAGCCCATAGAGGGCTATGGTGAAAAAGGAAATATCTTCCGTTCAAAACTGGAAAGAAGCTTTCTGAGAAACTGCTCTGTGTTCTGTTAATTCATCTCACAGAGTTACATCTTTCCCTTCAAGAAGCCTTTCGCTAAGGCTGTTCTTGTGGAATTGGCAAAGGGATATTTGGAAGCCCATAGAGTGCTATGGTCAAAAAGGAATTATCTTCCGTTCAAAACTGGAAAGTAGCTTTCTTAGAAACTGCTCTGTGTTCTGTTAATTCGTCTCACAGAGTTACATCTTTCCCTTCAAGAAGCCTTTCGCTAAGGCTGTTCTTGTGGAATTGGCAAAGTGATATTTGGAAGCCCATAGAGGGCTATGGTGAAAAAGGAAATATCTTCCGTTCAAAACTGGAAAGAAGCTTTCTGAGAAACTGCTCTGTGTTCTGTTAATTCGTCTCACAGAGTTACATCTTTCCCTTCAAGAAGCCTTTCGCTAAGGCTGTTCTTGTGGAATTGGCAAAGGGATATTTGGAAGCCCATAGACGGCTATGGTGAAAAAGGAAATATCTTCCGTTCAAAACTGGAAACAAGCTTTCTGAGAAACCGCTCTGTGTTCTGTTAATTCATCTCACAGAGTTACATCTTTCCCTTCAAGAAGCCTTTCGCTAAGGCTGTTCTTGTGGAATTGGTAAAGGGATATTTGGAAGCCCATAGAGGGCTATGGTGAAAAAGGAAATGCCTTCCGTTCAAAACTGGAAAGAAGCTTTCTGAGAAACTGCTCTGTGTTCTCTTAATTCATCTCACAGAGTTACATCTTTCCCTTCAAGAAGCCTTTCGCTAAGGCTGTTCTTGTGGAATTGGCAAAGGGATATTTGGAAGCCCTTAGAGGGCTATGGTGAAAAAGGAAATATCTTCCGTTCAAAACTGGAAAGAAGCTTTCTGAGAAACTGCTCTGTGTTCTGTTAATTCATCTCACAGAGTTACATCTTTCCCTTCAAGAAGCATTTCGATAAGGCTGTTCTTTTGGAATTGGCAAAGGGATATTTGGAAGCCCATAGAGGGCTATGGTGAAAAAGGAAATATCTTCCCTTCAAAACTGGAAAGAATCTTTCTGAGAAACCGCTCTGTGTTCTGTTAATTCATCTCACAGAGTTACATCTTTCCCTTTAAGAAGCCTTTCGCTAAGGCTGTTCTTGTGGAATTGGCAAAGGGATATTTGGAAGCCCATAGAGTGCTATGGTCAAAAAGGAAATATCTTCCGTTCAAAACTGGAAAGTAGCTTTCTTAGAAACTGCTCTGTGTTCTGTTAATTCATCTCCCAGAGTTACATCTTTCCCTTCAAGAAGCCTTTCGCTAAGGCTGTTCTTGTGGAATTGGAAAAGGGATATTTGGAAGCCCTTAGAGGGCTATGGTGAAAAAGGAAATATCTTCCGTTCAAAACTGGAAAGAAGCTTTCTGAGAAACCGCTCTGTGTTCTGTTAATTCGTCTCACAGAGTTACATCTTTCCCTTCAAGAAGCCTTTCGCTAAGGCTGTTCTTGTGTAATTGGCAAAGGGATATTTTGAAGCCCATAGAGGGCTATGGTGAAAAAGGAAATATCTTCCGTTCAAAACTGGAAAGAAGCTTTCTGAGAAATCGCTCTGTGTTCTGTTAATTCATCTCACAGAATTACATCTTTCCCTTGAAGAAGCCTTTCCCTAAGGCTGTTCTTGTGGAATGGGAAAAGGGATATTTGGAAGCCCATAGAGGGCTATGGTGAAAAAGGAAATATCTTCCGTTCAAAACTGGAAAGAAGCTTTCTGAGAAACTGCTCTGTGTTCTGTTAATTCATCTCACAGAGTTACATCTTTCCCTCCAAGAAGCCTTTCGATAAGGCTGTTCTTTTGGAATTCGCAAAGGGATATATGGAAGCCCATAGAGGGCTATGGTGAAAAAGGAAATATCTTCCGTTCAAAACTGGAAAGAAGCTTTCTGAGAAACTGCTCTGTGTTCTGTTAATTCATCTCACAGAGTTACATCTTTCCCTTCAAGAAGCCTTTCGCTAAGGCTGTTCTTGTGGAATTGGCAAAGGGATATTTGGAAGCCCATAGAGGGCTATGGTCAAAAAGGAATTATCTTCCGTTCAAAACTGAAAAGAAGCTTTCTGAGAAACTGCTCTGTGTTCTGTTAATTCGTCTCACAGAGTTACATCTTTCCCTTCAAGAAGCCTTTCGCTAAGACTGTTCTTGTGGAATTGGCAAAGGGATATTTGGAAGCCCATAGAGGGCTATGGTGAAAAAGGAAATATCTTCCGTTCAAAACTGGAAAGAAGCTTTCTGAGAAACTGCTCTGTGTTCTGTTAATTCGTCTCACAGAGTTACATCTTTCCCTTCAAGAAGCCTTTCGCTAAGGCTCTTCTTGTGGAATTGGCAAAGGGATATTTGGAAGCCCATAGACGGCTATGGTGAAAAAGGAAATATCTTCCGTTCATAACTGGAAAGAAGCTTTCTGAGAAACCGCTCTGTGTTCTGTTAATTCATCTCACAGAGTTACATCTTTCCCTTCAAGAAGCCTTTCGCTAAGGCTGTTCTTGTGGAATTGGCAAAGGGATATTTGGAAGCCCATAGAGGGCTATGGTGAAAAAGGAAATGCCTTCCGTTCAAAACTGGAAAGAAGCTTTCTGAGAAACTGCTCTGTGTTCTGTTAATTCATCTCACAGAATTACATCTTTCCCTTCAAGAAGCCTTTCGCTAAGGCTGTTCTTGTGGAATTGGCAAAGGGATATTTGGAAGCCCTTAGAGGGCTATGGTGAAAAAGGAAATATCTTCCGTTCAAAACTGGAAAGAAACTTTCTGAGAAACTGCTCTGTGTTCTGTTAATTCATCTCACAGAGTTACATCTTTCCCTTCAAGAAGCCTTTCGATAAGGCTGTTCTTTTGGAATTGGCAAAGGGATATTTGGAAGCCCAGAGAGGGCTATGGTGAAAAAGGAAATATCTTCCCTTCAAAACTGGAAAGAAGCTTTCTGAGAAACTGCTCTGTGTTCTGTTAATTCATCTCACAGAGTTACATCTTTCCCTTCATGAAGCGTTTCGCTAAGGCTGTTCTTGTGGAATTGGCAAAGGGATATTTGGAAGCCCATAGAGGGCTATGGTCAAAAAGGAAATATCTTCCGTTCAAAACTGAAAAGAAGCTTTCTGAGAAACTGCTCTGTGTTCTGTTAATTCATCTCACAGAGTTACATCTTTCCCTTCAAGAAGCCTTTCCCTAAGGCTGTTCTTGTGGAATGGGAAAAGGGATATTTGGAAGCCCATAGAGGGCTATGGTGAAAAAGGAAATATCTTCCGTTCAAAACTGGAAAGAAGCTTTCAGAGAAACTGCTCTGTGTTCTGTTAATTCATCTCACAGAGTTACATCTTTCCCTTGAAGAAGCCTTTCGCTAAGGCTGTTCTTGTGGAATTGGCAAAGGGATATTTGGAAGCCCATAGAGGGCTATGGTGAAAAAGGAAATATCTTCCGTTCAAAACTGGAAAGAAGCTTTCAGAGAAACTGCTCTGTGTTCTGATAATTCATCTCACAGAGTTACATCTTTCCCTTGAAGAAGCCTTTCGCTAAGGCTGTTCTTGTGGAATTGGCAAAGGGATATTTGGAAGCCCATAGAGGGCTATGGTGAAAAAGGAAATATCTTCCGTTCAAAACTGGAAAGAAGCTTTCTGAGAAACCGCTCTGTGTTCTGTTAATTCATCTCACAGAGTTACATCTTTCCCTTCAAGAAGACTTTCGCTAAGGCTGTTCTTGTGGAATTGGCAAAGGGATATTTGGAAGCCCATAGAGGGCTATGGTGAAAAAGGAAATATCTTCCGTTCAAAACTGGAAAGAAGCTTTCTGAGAAACTGCTCTGTGTTCTGTTAATTCATCTCACAGAGTTACATCTTTCCCTTCAAGAAGCCTTTCGCTAAGGCTGTTCTTGTGGAGTTGGCAAAGGGATATTTGGAAGCCCATAGAGGGCTACGGTGAAAAAGGAAATATCTTCCGTTCAAAACTGGAAAGAAGCTTTCTGAGAAACTGCTCTGTGTTCTGTTAATTCATCTCACAGAGTTACATCTTTCCCTTCAAGAAGCCTTTCGCTAAGGCTGTTCTTGTGGAATTGGCAAAGGGATATTTGGTAGCCCATAGAGGGCTATGGTGAAAAAGTAAATATCTTCCGTTCAAAACTGGAAAGAAGCTTTCTGAGAAACTGCTCTGTGTTCTGTTAATTCATCTCACAGAGTTACATCTTTCCCTTCAAGAAGCCTTTCGCTAAGGCTGTTCTTGTGGAATTGGCAAAGGGATATTTGGAAGCCCGTAGAGGGCTATGGTGAAAAAGGAAATATCTTCCGTTCAAAACTGGAAAGAAGCTTTCTGAGAAACTGCTCTGTGTTCTTTTAATTCATCTCACAGAGTTACATCTTTCCCTTCAAGAAGCCTTTCGCTAAGGCTGTTCTTGTGGAATTGGCAAAGGGATATTTGGAAGCCCTTAGGGGGCTATGGTGAAAAAGGAAATATCTTCCGTTCAAAACTGGAAAGAAGCTTTCTGAGAATCCGCTCTGTGTTCTGTTAATTCACTTAACAGAGTTACATCTTTCCCTTCAAGAAGCCTTTCGATAAGGCTGTTCTTGTGGAATTGGCAAAGGGATATTTGGAAGCCCTTAGATGGCTATGGTGAAAAAGGAAATATCTTCCGTTCAAAACTGGAAACAATCTTTCTGAGAAACCGCTCTGTGTTCTGTTAATTCATCTCACAGAGTTACATCTTTCCCTTTAAGAAGCCTTTCGCTAAGGCTGTTCTTGTCGAATTGGCAAAGGGATATTTGGAAGCCCATAGAGTGCTATGGTCAAAAAGGAATTATCTTCCGTTCAAAACTGGAAAGTAGCTTTCTTAGAAACTGCTCTGTGTTCTGTTAATTCGTCTCACAGAGTTACATCTTTCCCTTCAAGAAGCCTTTCGCTAAGGCTGTTCTTGTGGAATTGGCAAAGTGATATTTGGAAGCCCATAGAGGGCTATGGTGAAAAAGGAAATATCTTCCGTTCAAAACTGGAAAGAAGCTTTCTGAGAAACTGCTCTGTGTTCTGTTAATTCGTCTCACAGAGTTACATCTTTCCCTTCAAGAAGCCTTTCGCTAAGGCTGTTCTTGTGGAATTGGCAAAGGGATATTTGGAAGCCCATTGACGGCTATGGTGAAAAAGGAAATATGTTCCGTTCAAAACTGGAAACAAGCTTTCTGAGAAACCGCTCTGTGTTCTGTTAATTCATCTCACAGAGTTACATCTTTCCCTTCAAGAAGCCTTTCGCTAAGGCTGTTCTTGTGGAATTGGTAAAGGGATATTTGGAAGCCCATAGAGGGCTATGGTGAAAAAGGAAATGCCTTCCGTTCAAAACTGGAAAGAAGCTTTCTGAGAAACTGCTCTGTGTTCTCTTAATTCATCTCACAGAGTTACATCTTTCCCTTCAAGAAGCCTTTCGCTAAGGCTGTTCTTGTGGAATTGGCAAAGGGATATTTGGAAGCCCTTAGAGGGCTATGGTGAAAAAGGAAATATCTTCCGTTCAAAACTGGAAAGAAGCTTTCTGAGAAACTGCTCTGTGTTCTGTTAATTCATCTCACAGAGTTACATCTTTCCCTTCAAGAAGCCTTTCGATAAGGCTGTTCTTTTGGAATTGGCAAAGGGATATTTGGAAGCCCATAGAGGGCTATGGTGAAAAAGGAAATATCTTCCCTTCAAAACTGGAAAGAAGCTTTCTGAGAAACTGCTCTGTGTTCTGTTAATTCATCTCACAGAGTTACATCTTTCCCTTCAAGAAGCCTTTCGCTAAGGCTGTTCTTGTGGAATTGGCAAAGGGATATTTGGAAGCCCATAGAGGGCTATGGTCAAAAAGGATATATCTTCCGTTCAAAACTGAAAAGAAGCTTTCTGAGAAACTGCTCTGTGTTCTGTTAATTCATCTCACAGAGTTACATCTTTCCCTTGAAGAAGCCTTTCGCTAAGGCTGTTCTTGTGGAATTGGCAAAGGGATATTTGGAAGCCCATAGAGGGCTATGGTCAAAAAGGAAATATCTTCCGTTCAAAACTGGAAAGTAGCTTTCTGAGAAACTGCTCTGTGTTCTGTTAATTCATCTCACAGAGTTACATCTTTCCCTTCAAGAAGCCTTTCGCTAAGGCTGTTCTTGTGGAATTGGCAAAGGGATATTTGGAAGCCCATAGAGGGCTATGGTGAAAAAGGAAATATCTTCCGTTCAAAACTGGAAAGAAGCTTTCTGAGAAACCGCTCTGTGTTCTGTTAATTCGTCTCACAGAGTTACATCTTTCCCTTCAAGAAGCCTTTCGCTAAGGCTGTTCTTGTGGAATTGGCAAAGGGATATTTGGAAGCCCATAGAGGGCTATGGTGAAAAAGGAAATATCTTCCGTTCAAAACTGGAAAGAAGCTTTCTGAGAAACCGCTCTGTGTTCTGTTAATTCATCTCACAGAGTTACATCTTTCCCTTCAAGAAGCCTTTCGCTAAGGCTGTTCTTGTGGAATTGGCAAAGGGATATTTGGAAGCCCATAGAGGGCTATGGTGAAAAAGGAAATATCTTCCGTTCAAAACTGGAAAGAAGCTTTCTGAGAAACTGCTCTGTGTTCTGTTAATTCATCTCACAGGGTTACATCTTTCCCTTCAAGAAGCCTTTCGCTAAGGCTGTTCTTGTGGAATTGGCAAAGGGATATTTGGAAGCCCATAGAGGGCTATGGTGAAAAAGGAAATATCTTCCCTTCAAAACTGGAAAGAATCTTTCTGAGAAACCGCTCTGTGTTCTGTTAATTCATCTCACAGAGTTACATCTTTCCCTTTAAGAAGCCTTTCGCTAAGGCTGTTCTTGTGGAATTGGCAAAGGGATATTTGGAAGCCCATAGAGTGCTATGGTCAAAAAGGAAATATCTTCCGTTCAAAACTGGAAAGTAGCTTTCTTAGAAACTGCTCTGTGTTCTGTTAATTCATCTCCCAGAGTTACATCTTTCCCTTCAAGAAGCCTTTCGCTAAGGCTGTTCTTGTGGAATTGGAAAAGGGATATTTGGAAGCCCTTAGAGGGCTATGGTGAAAAAGGAAATATCTTCCGTTCAAAACTGGAAAGAAGCTTTCTGAGAAACCGCTCTGTGTTCTGTTAATTCGTCTCACAGAGTTACATCTTTCCCTTCAAGAAGCCTTTCGCTAAGGCTGTTCTTGTGTAATTGGCAAAGGGATATTTGGAAGCCC
The DNA here is from genome assembly GCF_047675955.1 of Chlorocebus sabaeus. NCBI lineage: Eukaryota > Metazoa > Chordata > Mammalia > Primates > Cercopithecidae > Chlorocebus > Chlorocebus sabaeus. Next base: position 1,886,723 of record NW_027327559.1, read on the forward strand.
ATAGAGGGCTATGGTGAAAAAGGAAATATCTTCCGTTCAAAACTGGAAAGAAGCTTTCTGAGAAATCGCTCTGTGTTCTGTTAATTCATCTCACAGAATTACATCTTTCCCTTGAAGAAGCCTTTTGCTAAGGCTGTTCTTGTGGAATTGGCAAAGGGATATTTGGAAGCCCATAGAGGGCTATGGTGAAAAAGGAAATATCTTCCGTTCAAAACTGGAAAGAAGCTTTCTGAGAAACTGCTCTGTGTTCTGTTAATTCATCTCACAGAGTTACATCTTTCCCTCCAAGAAGCCTTTCGATAAGGCTGTTCTTTTGGAATTGGCAAAGGGATATATGGAAGCCCATAGAGGGCTATGGTGAAAAAGGAAATATCTTCCGTTCAAAACTGGAAAGAAGCTTTCTGAGAAACTGCTCTGTGTTCTGTTAATTCATCTCACAGAGTTACATCTTTCCCTTCAAGAAGCCTTTCGCTAAGGCTGTTCTTGTGGAATTGGCAAAGGGATATTTGGAAGCCCATAGAGGGCTATGGTCAAAAAGGAATTATCTTCCGTTCAAAACTGAAAAGAAGCTTTCTGAGAAACTGCTCTGTGTTCTGTTAATTCGTCTCACAGAGTTACATCTTTCCCTTCAAGAAGCCTTTCGCTAAGACTGTTCTTGTGGAATTGGCAAAGGGATATTTGGAAGCCCATAGAGGGCTATGGTGAAAAAGGAAATATCTTCCGTTCAAAACTGGAAAGAAGCTTTCTGAGAAACTGCTCTGTGTTCTGTTAATTCGTCTCACAGAGTTACATCTTTCCCTTCAAGAAGCCTTTCGCTAAGGCTGTTCTTGTGGAATTGGCAAAGGGATATTTGGAAGCCCATAGAGGGCTATGGTGAAAAAGGAAATATCTTCCGTTCAAAACTGGAAAGAAGCTTTCAGAGAAACTGCTCTGTGTTCTGATAATTCATCTCACAGAGTTACATCTTTCCCTTGAAGAAGCCTTTCGCTAAGGCTGTTCTTGTGGAATTGGCAAAGGGATATTTGGAAGCCCATAGAGGGCTATGGTGAAAAAGGAAATATCTTCCGTTCAAAACTGGAAAGAAGCTTTCTGAGAAACCGCTCTGTGTTCTGTTAATTCATCTCACAGAGTTACATCTTTCCCTTCAAGAAGACTTTCGCTAAGGCTGTTCTTGTGGAATTGGCAAAGGGATATTTGGAAGCCCATAGAGGGCTATGGTGAAAAAGGAAATATCTTCCGTTCAAAACTGGAAAGAAGCTTTCTGAGAAACTGCTCTGTGTTCTGTTAATTCATCTCACAGAGTTACATCTTTCCCTTCAAGAAGCCTTTCGCTAAGGCTGTTCTTGTGGAATTGGCAAAGGGATATTTGGAAGCCCATAGAGGGCTATGGTGAAAAAGGAAATATCTTCCGTTCAAAACTGGAAAGAAGCTTTCTGAGAAACTGCTCTGTGTTCTGTTAATTCATCTCACAGAGTTACATCTTTCCCTTCAAGAAGCCTTTCGCTAAGGCTGTTCTTGTGGAATTGGCAAAGGGATATTTGGTAGCCCATAGAGGGCTATGGTGAAAAAGTAAATATCTTCCGTTCAAAACTGGAAAGAAGCTTTCTGAGAAACTGCTCTGTGTTCTGTTAATTCATCTCACAGAGTTACATCTTTCCCTTCAAGAAGCCTTTCGCTAAGGCTGTTCTTGTGGAATTGGCAAAGGGATATTTGGAAGCCCGTAGAGGGCTATGGTGAAAAAGGAAATATCTTCCGTTCAAAACTGGAAAGAAGCTTTCTGAGAAACTGCTCTGTGTTCTGTTAATTCATCTCACAGAGTTACATCTTTCCCTTCAAGAAGCCTTTCGCTAAGGCTGTTCTTGTGGAATTGGCAAAGGGATATTTCGAAGCCCTTAGGGGGCTATGGTGAAAAAGGAAATATCTTCCGTTCAAAACTGGAAAGAAGCTTTCTGAGAATCCGCTCTGTGTTCTGTTAATTCATCTCACAGAGTTACATCTTTCCCTTCAAGAAGCCTTTCGATAAGGCTATTCTTGTGGAATTGGCAAAGGGATATTTGGAAGCCCTTAGATGGCTATGGTGAAAAAGGAAATATCTTCCGTTCAAAACTGGAAACAATCTTTCTGAGAAACCGCTCTGTGTTCTGTTAATTCATCTCACAGAGTTACATCTTTCCCTTTAAGAAGCCTTTCGCTAAGGCTGTTCTTGTGGAATTGGCAAAGGGATATTTGGAAGCCCATAGAGTGCTATGGTCAAAAAGGAATTATCTTCCGTTCAAAACTGGAAAGTAGCTTTCTTAGAAACTGCTCTGTGTTCTGTTAATTCGTCTCACAGAGTTACATCTTTCCCTTCAAGAAGCCTTTCGCTAAGGCTGTTCTTGTGGAATTGGCAAAGTGATATTTGGAAGCCCATAGAGGGCTATGGTGAAAAAGGAAATATCTTCCGTTCAAAACTGGAAAGAAGCTTTCTGAGAAACTGCTCTGTGTTCTGTTAATTCGTCTCACAGAGTTACATCTTTCCCTTCAAGAAGCCTTTCGCTAAGGCTGTTCTTGTGGAATTGGCAAAGGGATATTTGGAAGCCCATTGACGGCTATGGTGAAAAAGGAAATATGTTCCGTTCAAAACTGGAAACAAGCTTTCTGAGAAACCGCTCTGTGTTCTGTTAATTCATCTCACAGAGTTACATCTTTCCCTTCAAGAAGCCTTTCGCTAAGGCTGTTCTTGTGGAATTGGTAAAGGGATATTTGGAAGCCCATAGAGGGCTATGGTGAAAAAGGAAATGCCTTCCGTTCAAAACTGGAAAGAAGCTTTCTGAGAAACTGCTCTGTGTTCTCTTAATTCATCTCACAGAGTTACATCTTTCCCTTCAAGAAGCCTTTCGCTAAGGCTGTTCTTGTGGAATTGGCAAAGGGATATTTGGAAGCCCTTAGAGGGCTATGGTGAAAAAGGAAATATCTTCCGTTCAAAACTGGAAAGAAGCTTTCTGAGAAACTGCTCTGTGTTCTGTTAATTCATCTCACAGAGTTACATCTTTCCCTTCAAGAAGCCTTTCGATAAGGCTGTTCTTTTGGAATTGGCAAAGGGATATTTGGAAGCCCATAGAGGGCTATGGTGAAAAAGGAAATATCTTCCCTTCAAAACTGGAAAGAAGCTTTCTGAGAAACTGCTCTGTGTTCTGTTAATTCATCTCACAGAGTTACATCTTTCCCTTCAAGAAGCCTTTCGCTAAGGCTGTTCTTGTGGAATTGGCAAAGGGATATTTGGAAGCCCATAGAGGGCTATGGTCAAAAAGGAAATATCTTCCGTTCAAAACTGAAAAGAAGCTTTCTGAGAAACTGCTCTGTGTTCTGTTAATTCATCTCACAGAGTTACATCTTTCCCTTGAAGAAGCCTTTCGCTAAGGCTGTTCTTGTGGAATTGGCAAAGGGATATTTGGAAGCCCATAGAGGGCTATGGTGAAAAAGGAAATATCTTCCGTTCAAAACTGGAAAGAAGCTTTCTGAGAAATCGCTCTGTGTTCTGTTAATTCATCTCACAGAATTACATCTTTCCCTTGAAGAAGCCTTTTGCTAAGGCTGTTCTTGTGGAATTGGCAAAGGGATATTTGGAAGCCCATAGAGGGCTATGGTGAAAAAGGAAATATCTTCCGTTCAAAACTGGAAAGAAGCTTTCTGAGAAACTGCTCTGTGTTCTGTTAATTCATCTCACAGAGTTACATCTTTCCCTCCAAGAAGCCTTTCGATAAGGCTGTTCTTTTGGAATTGGCAAAGGGATATATGGAAGCCCATAGAGGGCTATGGTGAAAAAGGAAATATCTTCCGTTCAAAACTGGAAAGAAGCTTTCTGAGAAACTGCTCTGTGTTCTGTTAATTCATCTCACAGAGTTACATCTTTCCCTTCAAGAAGCCTTTCGCTAAGGCTGTTCTTGTGGAATTGGCAAAGGGATATTTGGAAGCCCCTAGAGGGCTATGGTCAAAAAGGAATTATCTTCCGTTCAAAACTGAAAAGAAGCTTTCTGAGAAACTGCTCTGTGTTCTGTTAATTCGTCTCACAGAGTTACATCTTTCCCTTCAAGAAGCCTTTCGCTAAGACTGTTCTTGTGGAATTGGCAAAGGGATATTTGGAAGCCCATAGAGGGCTATGGTGAAAAAGGAAATATCTTCCGTTCAAAACTGGAAAGAAGCTTTCTGAGAAACTGCTCTGTGTTCTGTTAATTCGTCTCACAGAGTTACATCTTTCCCTTCAAGAAGCCTTTCGCTAAGGCTGTTCTTGTGGAATTGGCAAAGGGATATTTGGAAGCCCATAGAGGGCTATGGTGAAAAAGGAAATATCTTCCGTTCAAAACTGGAAAGAACCTTTCTGAGAAACCGCTCTGTGTTCTGTTAATTCATCTCACAGAGTTACATCTTTCCCTTCAAGAAGCCTTTCGCTAAGGCTGTTCTTGTGGAATTGGCAAAGGGATATTTGGAAGCCCATAGAGGACTATGGTGAAAAAGGAAATATCTTCCGTTCAAAACTGGAAAGAAGCTTTCTGAGAAACTGCTCTGTGTTCTGTTAATTCATCTCACAGGGTTACATCTTTCCCTTCAAGAAGCCTTTCGCTAAGGCTGTTCTTGTGGAATTGGCAAAGGGATATTTGGAAGCCCATAGAGGGCTATGGTGAAAAAGGAAATATCTACCCTTCAAAACTGGAAAGAATCTTTCTGAGAAACCGCTCTGTGTTCTGTTAATTCATCTCACAGAGTTACATCTTTCCCTTTAAGAAGCCTTTCGCTAAGGCTGTTCTTGTGGAATTGGCAAAGGGATATTTGGAAGCCCATAGAGTGCTATGGTCAAAAAGGAAATATCTTCCGTTCAAAACTGGAAAGTAGCTTTCTTACAAACTGCTCTGTGTTCTGTTAATTCATCTCCCAGAGTTACATATTTCCCTTCAAGAAGCCTTTCGCTAAGGCTGTTCTTGTGGAATTGGCAAAGGGATATTTGGAAGCCCTTAGAGGGCTATGGTGAAAAAGGAAATATCTTCCGTTCAAAACTGGAAAGAAGCTTTCTGAGAAACCGCTCTGTGTTCTGTTAATTCGTCTCACAGAGTTACATCTTTCCCTTCAAGAAGCCTTTCGCTAAGGCTGTTCTTGTGTAATTGGCAAAAGGATATTTGGAAGCCCATAGAGGGCTATGGTGAAAAAGGAAATATCTTCCGTTCAAAACTGGAAAGAAGCTTTCTGAGAAATCGCTCTGTGTTCTGTTAATTCATCTCACAGAATTACATCTTTCCCTTGAAGAAGCCTTTCGCTAAGGCTGTTCTTGTGTAATTGGCAAAGGGATATTTGGAAGCCCATAGACGGCTATGGTGAAAAAGGAAATATCTTCCTTTCATAACTGGAAAGAAGCTTTCTGAGAAACCGCTCTGTGTTCTGTTAATTCATCTCACAGAGTTACATCTTTCCCTTCAAGAAGCCTTTCGCTAAGGCTGTTCTTGTGGAATTGGCAAAGGGATATTTGGAAGCCCATAGAGGGCTATGGTGAAAAAGGAAATGCCTTCCGTTCAAAACTGGAAAGAAGCTTTCTGAGAAACTGCTCTGTGTTCTCTTAATTCATCTCACAGAATTACATCTTTCCCTTCAAGAAGCCTTTCGCTAAGGCTGTTCTTGTGGAATTGGCAAAGGGATATTTGGAAGCCCTTAGAGGGCTATGGTGAAAAAGGAAATATCTTCCGTTCAAAACTGGAAAGAAGCTTTCTGAGAAACTGCTCTGTGTTCTGTTAATTCATCTCACAGAGTTACATCTTTCCCTTCAAGAAGCCTTTCGATAAGGCTGTTCTTTTGGAATTCGCAAAGGGATATTTGGAAGCCCATAGAGGGCTATGGTGAAAAAGGAACTATCTTCCGTTCAAAACTGGAAAGAAGCTTTCTGAGAAACTGCTCTGTGTTCTGTTAATTCATCTCACAGAGTTACATCTTTCCCTTCATGAAGCCTTTCGCTAAGGCTGTTCTTGTGGAATTGGCAAAGGGATATTTGGAAGCCCATAGAGGGCTATGGTCAAAAAGGAAATATCTTCCGTTCAAAACTGAAAAGAAGCTTTCTGAGAAACTGCTCTGTGTTCTGTTAATTCATCTCACAGAGTTACATCTTTCCCTTCAAGAAGCCTTTCCCTAAGGCTGTTCTTGTGGAATGGGAAAAGGGATATTTGGAAGCCCATAGAGGGCTATGGTGAAAAAGGAAATATCTTCCGTTCAAAACTGGAAAGAAGCTTTCAGAGAAACTGCTCTGTGTTCTGTTAATTCATCTCACAGAGTTACATCTTTCCCTTGAAGAAGCCTTTCGCTAAGGCTGTTCTTGTGGAATTGGCAAAGGGATATTTGGAAGCCCATAGAGGGCTATGGTGAAAAAGGAAATATCTTCCGTTCAAAACTGGAAAGAAGCTTTCTGAGAAACCGCTCTGTGTTCTGTTAATTCATCTCACAGAGTTACATCTTTCCCTTCAAGAAGACTTTCGCTAAGGCTGTTCTTGTGGAATTGGCAAAGGGATATTTGGAAGCCCATAGAGGGCTATGGTCAGAAAGGAATTATCTTCCCTTCAAAACTGGAAAGAAGCTTTCTGAGAAACTGCTCTGTGTTCTGTTAATTCACCTCACAGAGTTACATCTTTCCCTTCAAGAAGCCTTTCGCTAAGGCTGTTCTTGTGGAATTGTCAAAGGGATATTTGGAAGCCCATAGAGGGCTATGGTGAAAAAGGAAATATCTTCCGTTCAAAACTGGAAAGAAGCTTTCTGAGAAACCGCTGTGTGTTCTGTTAATTCATCTCAAAGAGTTACATCTTTCCCTTCAAGAAGCCTTTCGCTAAGGCTGTTCTTGTGGAATTGGCAAAGGGATATTTGGAAGCCCGTAGAGGGCTATGGTGAAAAAGGAAATATCTTCCGTTCAAAACTGGAAAGAAGCTTTCTGAGAATCCGCTCTGTGTTCTGTTAATTCATCTCACAGAGTTACATCTTTCCCTTCAAGAAGCCTTTCGCTAAGGCTGTTCTTGTGGAATTGGCAAAGGGATATTTGGAAGCCCATAGAGGGCTATGGTGAAAAAGGAAATATCTTCCGTTCAAAACTGGAAAGAAGATTTCAGAAAAACGGCTCTGTGTTCTGTTAATTCATCTTACAGAGTTACATCTTTCCCTTCAAGAAGCCTTTCGCTAAGGCTGTTCTTGTGGAATTGGCAAAGGGATATTTGGAAGCCCATAGAGGGCTATGGTGAAAAAGGAAATATCTTCCGTTCAAAACTGGAAAGAAGTTTTCTGAGAAACCGCTCTGTGTTCTGTTAATTCATCTCACAGGGTTACATCTTTCCCTTGAAGAAGACTTTCGCTAAGGCTGTTCTTGTGGAATTGACAAAGGGATATTTGGAAGCCCATAGAGGGCTATGGTGAAAAAGGAAATATCTTCCGTTCAAAACTGGAAAGCAACTTTCTGAGAAACTGCTCTGTGATCTGTTAATTCATCTCACAGAGTTACATCTTTCCCTTCAAGAAGCCTTTCGCTAAGGCTGTTCTTGTGGAATTGGCAAAGGGATATTTGGAAGCCCATAGAGGGCTATGGTGAAAAAGGAAATATCTTCCGTTCAAAACTGGAAAGAAGCTTTCTGAGAAACTGCTCTGTGTTCTGTTAATTCATCTCACAGAGCTACATCTTTCCCTTCAAGAAGCCTTTCACTAAGGCTGTTCTTGTGGAATTGGCAAAGGGATATTTGGAAGCCCATAGAGGGCTATGGTGAAAAAGGAAATATCTTATGTTCAAAACTGGAAGGAAGCTTTCTGAGAAACTGCTCTGTGTTCTGTTAATTCATCTCACAGAGTTACATCTTTCCCTTCAAGAAGCCTTTCGCTAAGGCTGTTCTTGTGGAATTGGCAAAGGGATATTTGGAAGCCCATAGAGGGCTATGGTGAAAAAGTAAATATCTTCCGTTCAAAACTGGAAAGAAGCTTTCTGAGAAACTGCTCTGTGTTCTGTTAATTCATCTCACAGAGTTACATCTTTCCCTTCAAGAAGCCTTTCGCTAAGGCTGTTCTTGTGGAATTGGCAAAGGGATATTTGGAAGCCCGTAGAGGGCTATGGTGAAAAAGGAAATATCTTCCGTTCAAAACTGGAAAGAAGCTTTCTGAGAAACTGCTCTGTGTTCTGTTAATTCATCTCACAGAGTTACATCTTTCCCTTCAAGAAGCCTTTCGCTAAGGCTGTTCTTGTGGAATTGGCAAAGGGATATTTGGAAGCCCTTAGAGGGCTATGGTGAAAAAGGAAATATCTTCCGTTCAAAACTGGAAAGAAGCTTTCTGAGAATCCGCTCTGTGTTCTGTTAATTCATCTCACAGAGTTACATCTTTCCCTTCAAGAAGCCTTTCGCTAAGGCTGTTCTCGTCGAATTGGCAAAGGGATATTTGGAAGCCCATAGAGTGCTATGGTCAAAAAGGAAATATCTTCCGTTCAAAACTGGAAAGAAGCTTTCTGAGAAATCGCTCTGTGTTCTGTTAATTCATCTCACAGAATTACATCTTTCCCTTGAAGAAGCCTTTTGCTAAGGTTGTTCTTGTGGAATTGGCAAAGGGATATTTGGAAGCCCATAGAGGGCTATGGTGAAAAAGGAAATATCTTCCGTTCAAAACTGGAAAGAAGCTTTCTGAGAAACTGCTCTGTGTTCTGTTATTTCATCTCACAGAGTTACATCTTTCCCTTCAAGAAGCCTTTCGATAAGGCTGTTCTTTTGGAATTGGCAAAGGGATATATGGAAGCCCATAGAGGGCTATGGTGAAAAAGGAAATATCTTCCGTTCAAAACTGGAAAGAAGCTTTCTGAGAAACTGCTCTGTGTTCTGTTAATTCATCTCACAGAGTTACATCTTTCCCTTCAAGAAGCGTTTCGCTAAGGCTGTTCTTGTGGAATTGGCAAATTGATATTTGGAAGCCCATAGAGGGCTATGGTCAAAAAGGAAATATCTTCCGTTCAAAACTGAAAAGAAGCTTTCTGAGAAACTGCTCTGTGTTCTGTTAATTCGTCTCACAGAGTTACATCATTCCCTTCAAGAAGCCTTTCGCTAAGGCTGTTCTTGTGGAATTGGCAAAGGGATATTTGGAAGCCCATAGAGGGCTATGGTGAAAAAGGAAATATCTTCCGTTCAAAACTGGAAAGAAGCTTTCTGAGAAACTGCTCTGTGTTCTGTTAATTCATCTCACAGAGTTACATCTTTCCCTTCAAGAAGCCTTTCGATAAGGCTGTTCTTTTGGAATTGGCAAAGGGATATATGGAAGCCCATAGAGGTCTATGGTGAAAAAGGAAATATCTTCCGTTCAAAACTGGAAAGAAGCTTTCTGAGAAACTGCTCTGTGTTCTGTTAATTCATCTCACAGAGTTACATCTTTCCCTTCAAGAAGCCTTTCGCTAAGGCTGTTCTTGTGGAATTGGCAAAGGGATATTTGAAGCCCACAGAGGGCTATGGTGAAAAAGGAAATATCTTCCGTTCAAAACTGGAAAGAAGCTTTCTGAGAAACTGCTCTGTGTTCTGTTAATTCATCTCACAGAGTTACATCTTTCCCTTCAAGAAGCCTTTCGCTAAGGCTGTTCTTGTGGAATTGGCAAAGGGATATTAGGAAGCCCATAGAGGGCTATGGTGAAAAAGGAAATGCCTTCCGTTCAAAACTGGAAAGAAGCTTTCTGAGAAACTGCTCTGTGTTCTCTTAATTCATCTCACAGAGTTACATCTTTCCCTTCAAGAAGCCTTTCGCTAAGGCTGTTCTTGTGGAATTGGCAAAGGGATATTTGGAAGCCCTTAGAGGGCTATGGGGAAAAAGGAAATATCTTCCGTTCAAAACTGGAAAGAAGCTTTCTGAGAAACTGCTCTGTGTTCTGTTAATTCATCTCACAGAGTTACATCTTTCCCTTCAAGAAGCCTTTCGATAAGGCTGTTCTTTTGGAATTGGCAAAGGGATATTTGGAAGCCCATAGAGGGCTATGGTGAAAAAGGAAATATCTTCCCTTCAAAACTGGAAAGAAGCTTTCTGAGAAACTGCGCTGTGTTCTGTTAATTCATCTCACAGAGTTACATCTTTCCCTACAAGAAGCCTTTCGCTAAGGCTGTTCTTGTGGAATTGGCAAAGGGATATTTGGAAGCCCATAGAGGACTATGGTCAAAAAGGAAATATCTTCCGTTCAAAACTGAAAAGAAGCTTTCTGAGAAACTGCTCTGTGTTCTCTTAATTCATCTCACAGAGTTACATCTTTCCCTTCAAGAAGCCTTTCCCTAAGGCTGTTCTTGTGGAATTGGCAAAGGGATATTTGGAAGCCCATAGAGGGCTATGGTGAAAAAGGAAATATCTTCCGTTCAAGACTGGAAAGAAGCTTTCTGAGAAACTGCTCTGTGTTCTGTTAATTCATCTCACAGAGTTACATCTTTCCCTTCAAGAAGCCTTTCGCTAAGGCTGTTCTTGTGGAATTGTCAAAGGGATATTTGGAAGCCCATAGAGGGCTATGGTGAAAAAGGAAATATCTTCCGTTCAAAACTGGAAAGAAGCTTTCTGAGAAACCGCTGTGTGTCCTGTTAATTCATCTCACAGAGTTACATCTTTCCCTTCAAGAAGCCTTTCGCTAAGGCTGTTCTTGTGGAATTGGCAAAGGGATATTTGGAAGCCCATAGAGGGCTATGGTGAAAAAGGAAATATCTTCCGTTCAAAACTGGAAAGAAGCTTTCTGAGAATCCGCTCTGTGTTCTGTTAATTCATCTCACAGAGTTACATCTTTCCCTTCAAGAAGTCTTTCGCTAAGGCTGTTCTTGTGGAATTGGCAAAGGGATATTTGGAAGCCCATAGAGGGCTATGGTGAAAAAGGAAATATCTTCCGTTCAAAACTGGAAAGAAGATTTCAGAGAAACGGCTCTGTGTTCTGTTAATTCATCTTACAGAGTTACATCTTTCCCTTCAAGAAGCCTTTCGCTAAGGCTGTTCTTGTGGAATTGGCAAAGGGATATTTGGAAGCCCATAGAGGGCTATGGTGAAAAAGGAAATATCTTCCGTTCAAAACTGGAATGAAGTTTTCTGAGACACCGCTCTGTGTTCTGTTAATTCATCTCACAGGGTTACATCTTTCCCTTGAAGAAGACTTTCGCTAAGGCTGTTCTTGTGGAATTGGCAAAGGGATATTTGGAAGCCCATAGAGGGCTATGGTGAAAAAGGAAATATCTTCCGTTCAAAACTGGAAAGAAGCTTTCTGAGAAACTGCTCTGTGTTCTGTTAATTCATCTCACAGAGTTACATCTTTCCCTTCAAGAAGCCTTTCGCTAAGGCTGTTCTTGTGGAATTGGCAAAGGGATATTTGGAAGCCCATAGAGGGCTACGGTGAAAAAGGAAATATCTTCCGTTCAAAACTGGAAAGAAGCTTTCTGAGAAACTGCTCTGTGTTCTGTTAATTTATCTCACAGAGTTACATCTTTCCCTTCAAGAAGCCTTTCGCTAAGGCTGTTCTTGTGGAATTGGCAAAGGGATATTTGGAAGCCCATAGAGGGCTATGGTGAAAAAGGAAATATCTTCCGTTCAAAACTGGAAAGAAGCTTTCTGAGAAACTGCTCTGTGTTCTGTTAATTCATCTCACAGAATTACATCTTTCCCTTCAAGAAGCCTTTCGCTAAGGCTGTTCTTGTGGAATTGGCAAAGGGATATTTGGAAGCCCATAGAGGGCTATGGTCAAAAAGGAAATATCTTCCGTTCAAAACTGGAAAGTAGCTTTATGAGAGACTGCTCTGTGTTCTGTTAATTCATCTCACAAAGTTACATCTTTCCCTTCAAGAAGCCTTTCGCTAAGGCTGTTCTTGTGGAATTGGCAAAGGGATATTTGGAAGCCCATAGAGGGCTATGGTGAAAAAGGAAATATCTTCCGTTCAAAACTGGAAAGAAGCTTTATGAGAAACCGGTCTGTGTTCTGTTAATTCGTCTCACAGAGTTACATCTTTCCCTTCAAGAAGCCTTTCGCTAAGGCTGTTCTTGTGGAATTGGCAAAGGGATATTTGGAAGCCCATAGAGGGCTATGGTGAAAAAGGAAATATCTTCCGTTCAAAACTGGAAAGAAGCTTTCTGAGAAACCGCTCTGTGTTCTGTTAATTCATCTCACAGAGTTACATCTTTCCCTTCAAGAAGCCTTTCGCTAAGGCGGTTCTTGTGGAATTGGCAAAGGGATATTTGGAAGCCCATAGAGGGCTATGGTGAAAAAGGAAATATCTTCCGTTCAAAACTGGAAAGAAGCTTTCTGAGAAACTGCTCTGTGTTCTATTAATTCATCTCACAGGGTTACATCTTTCCCTTCAAGAAGCCTTTCGCTAAGGCTGTTCTTGTGTAATTGGCAAAGGGATATTTGGAAGCCCATAGACGGCTATGGTGAAAAAGGAAATATCTTCCTTTCATAACTGGAAAGAAGCTTTCTGAGAAACCGCTCTGTGTTCTGTTAATTCATCTCACAGAGTTACATCTTTCCCTTCAAGAAGCCTTTCGCTAAGGCTGTTCTTGTGGAATTGGCAAAGGGATATTTGGAAGCCCATAGAGGGCTATGGTGAAAAAGGAAATGCCTTCCGTTCAAAACTGGAAAGAAGCTTTCTGAGAAACTGCTCTGTGTTCTCTTAATTCATCTCACAGAATTACATCTTTCCCTTCAAGAAGCCTTTCGCTAAGGCTGTTCTTGTGGAATTGGCAAAGGGATATTTGGAAGCCCTTAGAGGGCTATGGTGAAAAAGGAAATATCTTCCGTTCAAAACTGGAAAGAAGCTTTCTGAGAAACTGCTCTGTGTTCTGTTAATTCATCTCACAGAGTTACATCTTTCCCTTCAAGAAGCCTTTCGATAAGGCTGTTCTTTTGGAATTCGCAAAGGGATATTTGGAAGCCCATAGAGGGCTATGGTGAAAAAGGAACTATCTTCCGTTCAAAACTGGAAAGAAGCTTTCTGAGAAACTGCTCTGTGTTCTGTTAATTCATCTCACAGAGTTACATCTTTCCCTTCATGAAGCCTTTCGCTAAGGCTGTTCTTGTGGAATTGGCAAAGGGATATTTGGAAGCCCATAGAGGGCTATGGTCAAAAAGGAAATATCTTCCGTTCAAAACTGAAAAGAAGCTTTCTGAGAAACTGCTCTGTGTTCTGTTAATTCATCTCACAGAGTTACATCTTTCCCTTCAAGAAGCCTTTCCCTAAGGCTGTTCTTGTGGAATGGGAAAAGGGATATTTGGAAGCCCATAGAGGGCTATGGTGAAAAAGGAAATATCTTCCGTTCAAAACTGGAAAGAAGCTTTCAGAGAAACTGCTCTGTGTTCTGTTAATTCATCTCACAGAGTTACATCTTTCCCTTGAAGAAGCCTTTCGCTAAGGCTGTTCTTGTGGAATTGGCAAAGGGATATTTGGAAGCCCATAGAGGGCTATGGTGAAAAAGGAAATATCTTCCGTTCAAAACTGGAAAGAAGCTTTCTGAGAAACCGCTCTGTGTTCTGTTAATTCATCTCACAGAGTTACATCTTTCCCTTCAAGAAGACTTTCGCTAAGGCTGTTCTTGTGGAATTGGCAAAGGGATATTTGGAAGCCCATAGAGGGCTATGGTCAGAAAGGAATTATCTTCCCTTCAAAACTGGAAAGAAGCTTTCTGAGAAACTGCTCTGTGTTCTGTTAATTCACCTCACAGAGTTACATCTTTCCCTTCAAGAAGCCTTTCGCTAAGGCTGTTCTTGTGGAATTGTCAAAGGGATATTTGGAAGCCCATAGAGGGCTATGGTGAAAAAGGAAATATCTTCCGTTCAAAACTGGAAAGAAGCTTTCTGAGAAACCGCTGTGTGTTCTGTTAATTCATCTCAAAGAGTTACATCTTTCCCTTCAAGAAGCCTTTCGCTAAGGCTGTTCTTGTGGAATTGGCAAAGGGATATTTGGAAGCCCGTAGAGGGCTATGGTGAAAAAGGAAATATCTTCCGTTCAAAACTGGAAAGAAGCTTTCTGAGAATCCGCTCTGTGTTCTGTTAATTCATCTCACAGAGTTACATCTTTCCCTTCAAGAAGCCTTTCGCTAAGGCTGTTCTTGTGGAATTGGCAAAGGGATATTTGGAAGCCCATAGAGGGCTATGGTGAAAAAGGAAATATCTTCCGTTCAAAACTGGAAAGAAGATTTCAGAAAAACGGCTCTGTGTTCTGTTAATTCATCTTACAGAGTTACATCTTTCCCTTCAAGAAGCCTTTCGCTAAGGCTGTTCTTGTGGAATTGGCAAAGGGATATTTGGAAGCCCATAGAGGGCTATGGTGAAAAAGGAAATATCTTCCGTTCAAAACTGGAAAGAAGTTTTCTGAGAAACCGCTCTGTGTTCTGTTAATTCATCTCACAGGGTTACATCTTTCCCTTGAAGAAGACTTTCGCTAAGGCTGTTCTTGTGGAATTGACAAAGGGATATTTGGAAGCCCATAGAGGGCTATGGTGAAAAAGGAAATATCTTCCGTTCAAAACTGGAAAGCAGCTTTCTGAGAAACTGCTCTGTGATCTGTTAATTCATCTCACAGAGTTACATCTTTCCCTTCAAGAAGCCTTTCGCTAAGGCTGTTCTTGTGGAATTGGCAAAGGGATATTTGGAAGCCCATAGAGGGCTATGGTGAAAAAGGAAATATCTTCCGTTCAAAACTGGAAAGAAGCTTTCTGAGAAACTGCTCTGTGTTCTGTTAATTCATCTCACAGAGCTACATCTTTCCCTTCAAGAAGCCTTTCGCTAAGGCTGTTCTTGTGGAATTGGCAAAGGGATATTTGGAAGCCCATAGAGGGCTATGGTGAAAAAGGAAATATCTTATGTTCAAAACTGGAAGGAAGCTTTCTGAGAAACTGCTCTGTGTTCTGTTAATTCATCTCACAGAGTTACATCTTTCCCTTCAAGAAGCCTTTCGCTAAGGCTGTTCTTGTGGAATTGGCAAAGGGATATTTGGAAGCCCATAGAGGGCTATGGTGAAAAAGTAAATATCTTCCGTTCAAAACTGGAAAGAAGCTTTCTGAGAAACTGCTCTGTGTTCTGTTAATTCATCTCACAGAGTTACATCTTTCCCTTCAAGAAGCCTTTCGCTAAGGCTGTTCTTGTGGAATTGGCAAAGGGATATTTGGAAGCCCGTAGAGGGCTATGGTGAAAAAGGAAATATCTTCCGTTCAAAACTGGAAAGAAGCTTTCTGAGAAACTGCTCTGTGTTCTGTTAATTCATCTCACAGAGTTACATCTTTCCTTCAAGAAGCCTTTCGCTAAGGCTGTTCTTGTGGAATTGGCAAAGGGATATTTGGAAGCCCTTAGAGGGCTATGGTGAAAAAGAAATATCTTCCGTTCAAAACTGGAAAGAAGCTTTCTGAGAATCCGCTCTGTGTTCTGTTAATTCATCTCACAGAGTTACATCTTTCCCTTCAAGAAGCCTTTCGCTAAGGCTGTTCTCGTCGAATTGGCAAAGGGATATTTGGAAGCCCATAGAGTGCTATGGTCAAAAAGGAAATATCTTCCGTTCAAAACTGGAAAGAAGCTTTCTGAGAAATCGCTCTGTGTTCTGTTAATTCATCTCACAGAATTACATCTTTCCCTTGAGAAGCTTTTGCTAAGGTTGTTCTTGTGGAATTGGCAAAGGGATATTTGGAAGCCCATAGAGGGCTATGGGTGAAAAAGGAAATATCTTCCGTTCAAAACTGGAAAGAAGCTTTCTGAGAAACTGCCTCTGTGTTCTGTTATTTCATCTCACAGAGTTACATCTTTCCCTTCAAGAAGCCTTTCGATAAGGCTGTTCTTTTGAATGGCAAGGGATATATGGAAGCCCATAGAGGGCTATGGTGAAAAAGGAAATATCTTCCGTTCAAAACTGGAAAGAAGCTTTCTGAGAAACTGCTCTGTGTTCTGTTAATTCATCTCACAGAGTTACATCTTTCCCTTCAAGAAGCGTTTCGCTAAGGCTGTTCTTGTGGAATTGGCAAATTGATATTTGGAAGCCCATAGAGGGCTATGGTCAAAAAGGAAATATCTTCCGTTCAAAACTGAAAAGAAGCTTTCTGAGAAACTGCTCTGTGTTCTGTTAATTCGTCTCACAGAGTTACATCATTCCCTTCAAGAAGCCTTTCGCTAAGGCTGTTCTTGTGGAATTGGCAAAGGGATATTTGAAGCCCATAGAGGGCTATGGTTGAAAAAGGAAATATCTTCCGTTCAAAACTGGAAAGAAGCTTTCTGAGAAACTGCTCTGTGTTCTGTTAATTCATCTCACAGAGTTACATCTTTTCCCCTTCAAGAAGCCTTTCGATAAGGCTGTTTCTTTTGGAA